>NC_138905.1:164978985-165553402 GCF_965231255.1 Vanellus vanellus
CCACCCCAGAGACCACAACAGGGGACACAACCACATTTCCTATGCACCCAAAGGGACTGATCCCATTTGGAATCACACGGAGTCACTCCTTAGCATGAAGACCTTGGGGAAAACTGCTGGGAGGAATCAGTCAATTTCTAGCCAACCGGCCCAGGAAGTGGATACTCTTTTAAAATGCCTCTACACTAGAACAACCCCTTATCTGGGAAGGAGAAGAGAATTGCATTTTATTTCTCACAAGCTTTACAAATGTATTAACAACCAGGCTGCTGGACAAAAAGCGGAATCTTCTATTACCTTCCCATTTGGAAGTCAAGAAGAGGTATCAAATGCTTTGTTTTATACAAGAAGGTGAGGTATATTCCTGCAATCCCACATAAACGGCCCATAATTGGAAAGAGTTTTTAAATCAATCCCTGTCTTTAGCACTTGTGTGTTGGTTGTGGTGGTGCAGAACCTCCTGGGCCATGTTGCAATGTCAGGACCAGTCAACATTGTGTTCTTGTCTTGGTTAATTGCGCAGTGGCTGGGATGATGTGACACTTTCTTATTTTGGTTGCAATCGGGTACTTTCTTGTCCTAGTTACAAGTACAGTGAATTAGGACAATTAGGCACTCCCTAACCATACCTGAAAGTCCTGTTGCCTGGGAAACATACCCTACTTTGGAAGGTACCAGAATTACCTGAAAAGGGTTGTGGCCAAAATAGAAAAACACTGACCAAAGTCAATCATCTCGCGAACCTATAAATAGCGATCCTAAGTGAGACCCTTTGAGCTCTCTGGGATCGCAGCAGGCTGTGACCCAGTATTTCTCCCCGAGAGATTTCATGAGGATATCAAAGAGTAGATTTTGTGAGGATTTCAGAGATCGTCTGATGACAAATGCCAATGAAGGAAAAGAGTAATTCACTACTTTTGGATTTTTCAAGGTTTCAAAGGTCATTTGTTACCAATAATTTACTACTTTTTGTAAAAAGAGAAACATCTTAATTATACAGGTTAACCTCTCCATTTGCTTGTGTGGGTTTGTGTGTGCGATTTAATTTAAACTCCCTTTTAAGTCTTGCTGTTTTCAAATCTTTAACAAAGTTGCTGTGTTGATTATAGCAAATTTTATTAAATCACTCTGATAATTGGCTGATGATTAAGTATTGTTTAAAATCATACAACCTAATCCTGTGTTAATAAATCTTAAATTGCTGCTACTTCAAAGTTGTGAAGGATCCTAAGTCTACATTCACGACACGGGCTAAATCATCCTGCTGCCCACTCAGCAAGCTGATGTTGTGTATCCTGCGCTGGCATCGTGGGGTCTTTGAGAAACTGGGGCACTGACACCTTTAAGTCACTTTTTGGATCTCTGTGTAGCCCATCTACAACTTAATGATGGAAAAATGAGCTAAGTTTCCCAAACGTAATTGTGTTAATAGCCTAATAATCTCAAGAGTTTCAAATAGGGCTAGGGCAATACTAATAAAAGGCTTACGTATGTAGCCAGGTCAGCGTTTGAGCTTGAATACATTGGCATGGCATGTCTCAACCAACTCCAAGAGAAATGCAAACTTCACTAAGAGTAGCAGGCCCCTCACATTCTTCCACCAAAAAGTTACTGTATCTGCAGACAACTGCATAGTCCAATTCTAATGCTTCCTGTCCAAAGAACTCCACAGTACAATTCTAGCATTTCCATTCAAAATTGTATTTAAAATCAAATGGGGCGTAAGGATTAGAAGTTCATGCTTGTGATTTTAGAAGAGAAGGAAGAACAAAAACTTTTAATTCAGAATTGTTGCTTGTTGCATTCAACCTGCTAGAACTGAGAAAACTTTTCCTAATCACAATAAAATAATTTCTGATCTCATGAAATGGGTGTAACAGGGATGTAACTGGCATCGGACTGAGATGTATCACGAAGCACGCTTTATAGGGTACAATGGATTGCCACAAACCTTCGGATCACTCATCCTAAGAAGTACAGGTCCTCTTTTATTTCCTTTCATCTTTAATCAACTTCAGTACAAAGACCAAACTTCAGTCCAATCACTCACTACTTTTCATCATATATCTTTGACACTATCTTGTCAACATGTTACAATTACTCCCTATTGATTTTTGTTGTTGTTTGTTTTTAATATCGGGGAAAGCGGGGAAAGCTTAGCTGGCAATGCTGTTTTTCTTCCTTTTGCTCTTTCTTTTCTTCAAACAAGATTTGCTCACTGTTGGATCCATGTGAATCATTTTTCTCCTCGTCCGTAGTTTGGCTATTTTCATGAGCACTGTGTTACTGCTAATTTCATTTAATAATCTAGATATCAAGCAAGTTCTTTTCAGCAGATTTCAGCTGAAAATATGGCTGCGTGTATCTAATTAGAATTACATAGAAATATTCATAAGATATTTGAATGGTTTATTGAAGTACTTCTCATTATTTCAGTCAGGCTCTTAGATGCTAAGATCTCAGATCATTGCTTTTGTAGCACAATATGATATAAAAATGGAAATACTGCATCAGCCATACTCAATTGGGATTTTATGTTGTAGAAGGTCAGTTTGAGAATACTTGCTTATATCAACCAAAAATCTAGTCTAATACTAACCTCCTAAAGGTAAAAATAGATATCTTTTTAACAATTCATAGCATCCCAGATGACTAAAAGGTAGAAGACCTGGTTTGAGTACTACAGCTTTGTACTGGTGTCTTTGACTTGGTACTTGAATTATACCAAAATAAAAGTAAAATACTACAGCCAGTTAGACAGCTGCAAGATTCCCAAAATTCTGGGGTAGTAAATCTCAAGAATATCATGTGATAAAGCATCATAAAATTAATTTTAATTTTTTCATATCCGATAAAATATTTTTCTAGACAATATATAATTTATGGTTCAATATGCTCATTAAAGCATTAGAAACAATTTTAAGGCTGTATAATTGAACCTTAGAAAAGTTTTATAATGTGAAAAAGGAAACTGCACATTTAATCTCTGATACAAACTGTGCAGCATTAAGCACTCACCCCACTGCAACTCAGAGGAGCCACCTTTTTTTTTTTTCTAAAAGAAGAGGAACATTTAGCCATTGTTCTTGTCTAACTGAGAAGTCCTTTTCCATTATCTATGGATTTGAAATCATGAGAAATACAGCAATTGTATTTCTTTCCAACACCTATTAAAATTTAAGGCATTTTTCATACTTATTTGGTCATCTCAGTATGTGTTTTGGTATATGTATAGTTTTGGAAGGTGGACAAATATTGCTCCTCCATTTTACAGATGAAAAAATGAAACATCACAAGCAAATTTTAAAAGCATTTAGATGGATAAACCCCTAAAAGTTATGCACTAGACTTTTTCAACGCGGCTCATAAGTATGCCTCTCACCTGTGATTTGACTAAGTTATCATAACATGCAATTCCGAAACTGGCTGTGGGAAAGTATGGACTGTAAGTCTCAAAATGATTAACCTAGGGGGTTGTACATCAACTAATAAATCATTGTTGGAGAGATGAATTGTGGAATTTCACAATTTCCCCACATAAGTCAAGGGCAAAAAAACCACAAGGACAAAATGTTCAGATGTTTACATGCATGAGACTGAACCTCTATTTACAGAGGAAAAGATTAGCTTCTCCTATTTTTAGGAAAATTACTTATCAGATTATCTGAATACAGAAAATCTAAATTTAGAAAACTACTTGAAAAGCTGCAGTCACAAGGATTTTTTTTGTAAAGCTATTTTTAAATCTCTTGAATCACTTGAGTCATGCTTTAAAGCAAATCTTTTTTTTACAATTTAAGTTTTTAAAAAATAAAATATTTGAAAGCTCAGATGTAAATATTAAAGGGTTCTTCTTAAATCCCATTTTACCTGTTAGAGGCATAATTAATTTCAAACAAACTGGGTGGAAAAATGTTGTTTGATTATAAATATGATTAAAAAGAGAATTTCTTAGACTGAAAATAATGCAAGCTGAGAAAATACTTCAGGATACGGGGGGTGACATCCCATGAGATATTATTGAGCTGCTTGCAAATTTTCTGGAAAAAATATTTATCTTTCTAATCTGTTATTAGAATAAGCCCACATTAAATAGAATTTGAGGTATAGTTTCCATCTGCTATTTTCCCAGCATTTCAAAGGCAAAGCTAAGGTGAAAAATCTTGGAAATAATTTCTTCCTTACAATCCCAGGAGATGAGAAGTTTTCTGTTGCACAGAAATAAGGAAGGAATCTCACAGCTGTTAGGCTTTTTCAAATCCCACCATCTCTTCTGGAACATAAGCCCTAAGACATTCTCTTAATGAAAAGTAGTTCCTCTGCTTTCTTTCCAGAGAAAAAAAAAAACAGTGCACCTCACTTAAAAGGGAGCATGCTTATTTCTTCCAACCTTGAGTAGAAATGTCTATGGCCTCCACATAAGAGGGCCCTGTTTTAAGAAGAAAGTATGTGTTAAATTCTTCAGGGCTGAAAATAGAATAGGACATGACTGTAAGCAACAGAGTCAGAAAACCCCTGAACCTACCTACTTCAAATAATTTGGGGAGCAAAAAGAAAATCCATAAAGTCCAGCACCTTTGAAGAGGTCCTTAGTATGATGTGCTGGACAAGACACAGATATCAAAATCTGACCTATGTTCCCTTACAAAACAGATTAATTTCAACCTAAAAACAGGCATCTGAAAAAGATGCTTATTATTTTCTCTTGTGGTGCTATAACGCAAATACCTCCATGTGTATGTTTAAAGTTAAGAAAGATCAATCCACTTTTTTTCCAACTAGAAAAGCAAGAGGATGTTACTGAGCAATGATGTGCAGTTGCCTTGCAAAACAGTCAGAAAAAGAGCCGAGTTGAAAGAGGCATTAAGAAAGAATGGTGAGGAAAAATGCCAGATTAGTCTCTGCATAATCAAGGAAAAGTGCCTTTGGGCTCACTAGGAGGAAAAAAAAAATCATTGCAGAGGAGTAGGTTTAGTATTGCCCATACAGAAATCAGAAATAGGAGGGGAGGTCCTTGATAATCTGGAAATCAAATCCTCAGATAAGCATGAGAGAACTCTGAGAAAGGGTTGAGACAGAAAAAGGGAAGAGCTGCCACTGCAGGAGATTATGATCAAATCGAGCAGTTAGACATGTTGTGCAGCAGTGTCTGGATAAGAAAATGATGTGGAGAATGGTCAGTCAGTCCTACTTACACCCTCAAGAAGCTTGAAATGCAGACTGCAAACCTGAGAGCAGTCTTCCTGACTGCCTGTCTGTGATTCACAGTGCAAAACGGAAAAGTGCCTGAGAAGAAAATCAGTTCTCTCAAATAGAGAGCGAAAGCCGCGAAACCCTTCTGAGCACTCGTAAGTACTCACAAGTACAAGTAAGCCTTGTTTGGTGTTCACTGACCTGTGAATTGTTTTACTGACTTTAAAAGGGCATGAAGCTCATAATGGTGCGGAGGGCTGTGGGATGTCTTAGTTGTGCGGTGTCAGCAAGAACACGCTAACCCTGATGAGAAAGAAATAAAGGCATACATAATATTGGCAGTCTTCGTCGATGATAAGTTATGCAGTAATTTGAGGTGACAAGTGACAACAGATTGACCCAACATGTTCCAGCTCCTTCCTGCTTTAAGAAACATGGATGGAGTCATGATGTAAAAGACACTTTATAGTAAGGTGATCGCTATCTGAATTTGTTGATAATGGCAATCTCCTAGACACAGCAAATAAGGATATGCAGATTCCGTGCCTCCCTGCATGACTGATGAATTGTCTGGGCTGCATATCAGCAGCAACTAAAAGGTGGGGACTGGGTGGACTGGGACTTAAAGGAGAGTATTCTACTAGAGAGGAATAAAATTGTAGGGATAGCAAAGCAGCTAAGTCCAAGGTTGATAGCTTTGTCTACTTGGAAAGCTTCATCATCTTCCCACATTGAACATTTTTCAAATGGGTTCAAAGGGTAAACTGCCCTGGGCTCTCTGGAAAAAAAGGCAATGGGATTTCCATAAAAACAAAACATGACTTTTCAAGTTCCCATATTCTCGATGCTTCTCCAAGAAATTCAAAAGGCCAAATAATAAAGAGTTTTGAAATGTTTTTTGAAAATCTGATAGCACAAGCTGTCACACCTTGTCAGAGACAAGATGGGTACAAAAATGCAGTCACTACTTCTGCAAGGAATGCAAAGCCTGCTTTAAAGACCGAGTATTTGCTGAAGACCCTCCAGCCCAGGAGAAAGAAAGATGTTGGTTATCTGGGACACAACAGAATATAATGGTTTGCTTATGCTCCCGTTGCGTTTCATTGTATGGATGAAGCACAAGATGGAGCACAATAGACAGGACAGTAAAACGAAGCCTGTGTGGATCATGTGCAAGTACAGAGATGGAAAGGGAACATCTTAAATTATTTTCCTGACTTCTAAAGTGAAGAAGGGTGTCAGATCTTTAAGGTGTTCCAGCAAGGGTCTAGTCAGGTACATTGCTGGGTTCTAATAATCAACCACGGGCTACTCAATACGATACACAATGCTCGGTAATATATTCAGGGTAGCACGGAAGCAGAGGGATGCTTTATAAATAGCTCACCATCTATTTATAGGATCCATAAATGCCCACTGCATTATGTGGGCCCAAATCATGTGAGATCACCTTATAGCTCCATGTTAACATTTCCTCTTTTATGGTCTTTCAAATGCTCTTGTTAGATTTTCACAAAGCTACTTATAAATATAAATACCATATATAAAATATTTAACAGATGCTCAAGTGCACCTTGGGATGATGACTATGGTCTGGAATGACCTGTTTATGGGATGTGTGCCTGCATTTCTGCTGAGTATTGCACTTGCAGCTTTTGGAACTGCATAGCAGAAAGTAAATTTGCATCTTCATCCCATCGTTTAAGCATTCTTTTCTTTTATTTTCTTTTAAATCCCTTCCTGACAACTACAGACACAAAACCTAACAACAGAGGGGTCCTCACCAGTGCCTGCATGCCCTACTTCCAAGTCACTATAAGAGAAACATCGGAAGGTGATTAAATTGAGAATAGTTAGGGGAATTAATGTCTCTACAGCAAGAGTAGGGATTCTTCTCAGTGTTTTGTCTCCGAGTTGTGCACTAAAGAAAAACATGGTAATACTAGCAATACTAGCAATGGGCAATGGGCAATACTAGCACTGCATGAGTATATGCTATGAAGTCAAGTATATAATTTCCCTCAGAATGTTTTATTGGATCGTATTAAAACAAACTAGTCCTGTGTAAAAGATCCAACTTTCTTCCTCCTTCACACTCACGTCCACATAAACACACAAAACCTAAAATTGTGTACATACACAGTAAAATCAGAGGCATTGACTTGTTCCCTGATAGTTAACAGAAGGGTCAACTGCAGCATCAAAATGCCTCTATTATACCTAGAGTTATAAAATTATAGTTTAGGTACTATAATTTTTGGAAAGTGTTCTGATGGGAAGTAAGGACATTGTAGCATTGGTTTGAAATAAGCAAGTACCCAGTGCAAGAAAATTAGTTGACTTTAAGCTGGTTATTTGTTCTCACTTGCAGGAAGCAGATCAAAACCTACACTACAAAAATATATCTGATAGTCAGATTCGCCTTTTGCTTTTATGTAGAGATAGACTAAATGTGAAGTTTACTATTAAATCTTCATTTAATCTACCATGAATTTGATGTTGATGTACAAAACAGAAGCAGAGTCTACAATCATATGAAAACATTCCTTTTAATATTTTGTTCCTCATAAATTCTCAGCAGGTAAGCTGTTGCTTAAATTTGTTTTCTTTATCCAAAACTGAGCAAGAAAATGCATTCTGTGTTGGACTGACTAGGTCCTAAAAGGCAGCAGATCTGTAAATGTGAAAATAAAGAAGATATTAAACTGGGAAAAAATATAACCTAAGATTATTTTCTTTTGCTCAGATATTTTGCCATAGTAATTTAGAATCAAACAATTTCAATTATCACTACAAAATGCTGTAATTGCCTTGGTTTACAGTTCTCACTTTGTCATGTGCAGAAATCACTCATTTATGTGTTATGGTTTAGATCTGTCAACAGCCCATGAAAGCACTGATCCTGTATCATCCCTGGTGGGATGGAAGTGCTCTGCAGTATGCACTGAAGCCCCTGTCCCAGATGCACACTTTCCAGCCGTTGGCTAAGATCAAGTGCATCATCTTTTCTTATCACTTTAATATCTGATACATCCTCAGCTTGAAGCTTTTATATTAAATGTATTTGGAGGGCATGGGAAGGAATAAACGCTTCCTCCATCCACTCCATGCATCAAACCGAAACTGCAGCGCTTCCAAGTACCATGGCCACATCATGACTGTGTGTCAGGATGTGATGATACCTGTGCATAAAACCACTCTGTGTGATTTGGCCTTTTTTTTTTTAGGTGGAACCTGGATCCGTGGTGCTTCCACAGATCTTCTAGTGATGTAATCAATGGCCACAATGACACCCCCTCTGCTGAGCCTATGTACTCCATGGGGCCGATGCAGCCGATGCAGCTGTGCTCTTCATGGAGGACTCCTGAAATTTTGGGTCAGAGACACAGTGTATATGGGGAGGGCTTGTAACACTCTTCCCTTGTTCCTGCTGATGTCACTCTTCCCAACAGACTTTCGTAGACTTTCCAAAAGAAGTTAGAACAGACTTAACTGTGCTGTGGACTCAATTGGTCCTGAATACACCTGCAGCCAGATCAGGGTAAGGAATTTTGTATTTCTCCCCCAGCATGCCATGTTCTCTAACCAAGTGAAAGATGTTCTGTGGCTTGTTAAATAAGACAACCTTGCTAAATGGCTAGATGGCAAAACCCTCATTCATGTTGAAACTGAAAGGACCACATAGAATGGACTGAATGACAATTTCACCCGTGTCTCCACGTGGCAGATGACTGAATTTACTGCCAGCTAAGTCAGAAAATCCAGTAAAAGCAAAATACAGCACTGTATAATGACTACCTGGCAGTAAATTTGTATTTAAGCTATTTCATTGCCATTTGTCTTTATCTGATTAAGCCACTTGATTCATAAAACATGCTGGCATACAATTTATATACAGCAATATAATCCACCTAGTGGTCTGGTTTCCAGAACCACAAGGATAAACATGCTCAAACCATAAAGGCACTCTCCATGCCAGATATCCATTTATAATGCCTGCTGAAAGATGTCTCATCATTACCATCTCCGGTATGGATGAACTGTCAGCTACACTACCACAACCTCTTTCCAAACCTTTTAAAAGTAAGGAAAGTCTCAGTCATGTCCAAAACACAAAGGTATTTCACAAATTGGGAGATATAACCTCATCAATGCAGTAATATCATTCACCTTCAGTGAAGAAGACAACAGGTATATTACTGCGAAGTTAGCACTACTGTAGACCTTTGACGGAGAGGCCAAATTTTCCAGTGGACATGAGAAATGCCACAAGCTTGATAGTGCCCTTTGTATGTAAAGGTGGATATTGGAACAGATTCCGAACCTGATAACTTTGGTGCAGGTACCACAAACCATCATAAAAAAATACAATTTCACTGTGCCTGTCCATTCAGCAAAGAGTGTGTTATTTCTGACGGTACTTCTAGAAATAAATGTCCTAAATAGAATTCTAGTTCCTAAAGATCTATGTCTTATAAGGCTGCTGAAATATTTCTAATGAAAAATTAGAGGGCAGAAGATACCTGGTTTTCTTTCTTAAACAGCAGCAGAGCGAATGGAATAGATGCTGCACTGATAACTACCAAGGTTCAAGTTTTTATTTACATGGGCAAGGGCAGCGAGGTCGAAAGCTGGGCAAGGTCTGCTGGACATCCCATCCACTGCCTGGATGTAAAGGATTGCTTTTAGAGCAAGAGAAAGAGTAAATTTGCTTACGCTTGCTTGATTTTCAGAATCCATACATAAGATACCTTAAATATAACAGCCAATTAAAGCCAACAGCAACTGGATTCTGTAGCACAAGTATCTCTGGCCAAAGAAGCAATCTGGGATTACCTGCTGATTCACCATGTCAGTAAAACACCATTCTATGAATGGCCTCAAAATTAATTCTTGAGGTCAGTTTCAACTGGGTACATCCAGTTTGCTCCTCTTTCATCAAAAGGCAGTTTTCCAATTCACAGAGAGAAAAAAAAATGGTATAAAAATAGTCATTTTTCACTGCCATTGCTTATTTTACATCTCATTTTGACACTACCACTCTGCACCTCAACCCACAGTCCCAGAAACCTACACCACAAACAGCCCACAGACAGATAATCAGATAAAATAAGCTAAGATATTTCAAAATTTTTTTTGATGGACACTCTTCTATCATCTTGAAGGACCTTAAATAAGGGAAATTAAAAAAGAAACAGACTAAAGGAAAAGAGACGTGAACATCAACAGTTTTTAGAGCTTATAAAACAATACTTCTAACATGAAGTTTTCCATGCTAGCAAACCTTCCAGAATAAAGTTTATAGGTAAGGAATGTTTGCTATCATTTGAAAGGGTAAACTTTCTTTCAAACTTAGTCTAGCAGGTGTAAAATTGGTTTCTAGTTGCAACTAATCATAGAATCATTTTGGTTGGAAAAGACCCTTGAGATCACAGACACCAACCCTAAACTTAACACTGCTAAGTCCACCATGAAACCATGTCCCTAAGCACCACAGCTACACATCTTTTAAAGACCTCCAGGGGTGGTGACTCAACCACTCCCCTGGGCAGCCTGTTCCAGTGCTTGATCACCCTTTCAGTGAAGAAATTTTCCCTAATATCCAATCTAAACCTCCCCTGGCACAACTTGAGGCTGTTTCCTCTCATTCTATCACTTGTTACTTGGACAAAGACACCAACACCCACCTCACTGCAATCTTGTTTCAGGTAGTTGTAGGGAGCGATAAGGTCTCCCCTTAGTCCATAGGGAAACTTTCCCTCATTGCATCCATTTAGTTTTTGCAGCATCCCTCCCCATCTTCCACAGTGTCTCCCATCTCTCTGTTCCCCCAGTGTTGGAAGCTTTTTGCCCTGAGCATGCTCACGTGCTTTTGTGCATCCAGAGCAGCCAGAATGGAGGAACACAACATACAATGCCCAGGAAAAAGTCAAAATCAAAAGACACTGTGTCATCTGCCACAGAACTTTGCATGTGCTCATCATGGGGCCTGGTCCTTAGGTCACAGAATTAACCTGAAAATATTCAGCACTTGAAGCACCTTTTGTAAGTGGGATGGTCTGAACAGTGGTTATGTTGAGCCATACCCCATAACACTTCGTTCACTGTGGGTATGGTCCTGTGATTCCAGTAGGTGAATGGACCATTCCTACCATCAGTTTTGAGCTAGACAGACATCTCTGATCTCACTGAAGTATATAAAACTACAATTTAGGCGTGAACATCTGATATAGTTATTTGGAACCCTTTTAGAGATAATGGAGAGAAACACACACAGGGCTTAGTCCATCTTAGAGTAAAGTAGGCATATGTATCTCAGTTTTTAGTTAGAACAATCAGGAAATTATTATAAAACACACAAATGAAAAAGCTTGGAGTTGTTTTAATGTCGACACTAAACACCATATATATATTTGCCTTCATTTTTCCTGTATTATTCTCTGGAGTCCCCAACAGAAGGACATGGACCTGCTGGAGCGGGTCCAGAGGAGAGCCATGATGATGATCCGAGGGATGGAACACCTCTCCTATGAGGAGAGACTGAAAGAGTTGGGGCTGTTCAGCCTGGAGAAGAGAAGGCTCCGGGGAGACCTTATTGTGGCCTTCCAGTACCTAAAGGTACCTACAGGAGAGCTGGGGAAGGACTTTTTACAAGGGCATGTAGTGATAGGATGAGGGGGAATGGCCTTAAACTGGAAGATGGCAGGTTCAGTTTGAACATTAGGAAGAAGTTTTTCACTTTGAGGGTGGTAAGGCACTGGAACAGGTTGCCCAGAGGGTAACCTGTTGAGGCCCCATCCCTGGAGGTGTTCAAGGCCAGGCTGGACGTGGCCTTGGGCAACCTGGTCTAGTGGGAGGTGTCCCTGCCTATGGCAGGGGTGTTGGAACTCGATGATCTTCAAGATCCCTTCCAACCTAAACGATTCTATGATTCTATGTGCCAAAACACCAGAGTTGATCCTGCTGTTCTTCTGTCCATTGGCTACAACTGCATGTACGAACCCCAAAGGCAGCTTTGGCAAATAACATTAGAATAACAAAGTACAAAATAATGCCGCAGAAATATTCCCTTGTAGAAAATGATTCCTGGAAGCAGGAGCTTCTACTATAATCAGCCCTTGACAACCCATGTTCCCATTTCCCCTTCTACCCACCATGCTTCTGACTGGCTGAGTGAACACACAAAATGGTGACATCAGTGGCACTGCTGCTGCTAAAGACTGGATGAAAAGAACAGTTGGACACCTGTTATGATGAGGAAAAGTTAAATAAATAAATAAATAAATAAATAAATAAATAAGACTCGACAAAGAGAAACACATTGAGCCAAGACAGAATCTCGAAGCACAGAAAGCAGCCTGCCTCTCTTTCTTTCTCTCTCTCAAACCCTACAATTGTCAAGGGCACTGAAAGACAACTTGAACCAGAAATAACTTCACTATAGCTGAATTTTGTCATTCAGAGGAAAAGCATTAACAAAACACTTTATATACTATCTCTCCAATTTACATGCATATATTCCCTCTGTAATAGTTGAAAATAGATGTGAAAATTTTAACATGACTACTTATGAACATAGGTGCACAAGAGAGACAAGAAATTTTTTTAATCTTCTGTTTTTAACATAATGATCTTGCTATATTATCATTTAATGGCTAATCACGATACTGAACTAGCAAGCAAACCCCTTATGCACTGCATTTTATTTGTTTATATTTTGAATATCTGATTAGTAAGTGGCAACTAGAGATGGTTATTACAGGAAGCTATTACGTTACTTACTCATCTAATACACTGACTTTCTATGTCTCTCTCTCTCTTCAGGAAATTTTTCAAATGAGAATAACATTTGCAGGAGAAAAGTCCACATAATTGACAAAATAACACTTGGCTATCTCACCAAGAGTATAGTACACTCTTGCAGAAGGCTGTGTTTGTTTCACACATTACATTTACTGTCTTTTATGTTCTGTGAATTATATGGTTTTATTTTTCTTTTATTTAAAAATAATGCAAAAATACAGCATACAAGACAAAAAAGAGGCCATGGAGATGAAGCTTCCATAAATATGGTGGGATACAATGAGGATCAGATTAAACTCTACCAATTGATTTTACTTATTACTCTGATCCAAAACAAAAATTTGGTTTTACTCCCTTTATTTGGTTAATTGGAATGTGTGTCTCACATGAACTTTTCCTGAAACTTGAATTTCACTGAGTTTTGATTTTTTCCTCAATACATTATTACTTATTTAAGATTCTTGTCCTGAGCAAAACTGTTTACACCGCACTATGTATTATACAAGCACAAAATTAGACGCTTCTATGTTCTAAAACAGAAACATAACCCTGCATTTTAAATATGAATTCTGCACATTTTTACATATCATTTTTCAGACAATAACATTATAATGACAACCAGTTATATTTTCTTAAATGTTGCATCTTCAAATCTGTGTAATTTGACAAAGTGTGGGGCTTGGTCCACAAGACAAATTAAATCTGAATTAATGATAACTTTTTATTAGTCACAAATTTGCCAAATAGATCTGATTCAGAATCAAGAGAATCAAGGATACAATAGGGAAACAATGTAATTTTGATTCTTCAGTGAATGTTGGTGTCATTTTATAGATGCTTGAGCTTTCCTAATAGATTTCGGTAGCAAAGCCCTTGCTGTTGTATCTTAAGTCCCAATAAAGTACTTATTAACTTCTTGTAGGTCCTAATTAAGTTACTTCCTTTAGTATGAGCCGTAACTTTAGAGTCTAATTCTAGAAATAGTGAAAAAAAAAACTTTTAAACCACTCATGAAGAGCAGGAAAACCCTTCAAACATTGATTTTTTTGGATGAAATTTAGAGAAATTTTGATCGGAATATCTTCAGAGGTTTCAAGACATGTTTCCTGTACTCAGAAGTATTTGAGAACACAGACTATTCTGAATGGAAGAATGAAAACTTTTGCTTGTTTGCTTTTTGAAGGAAAAATGACAGCATGTGAAACATAATAGATGAAAAATTTCTTGAGTGCTTATTCCCATTGCCTACTCACTTATGAACACAAAAGAAAAGTGAAGATGGAGCTGCAGACAGCAAAATCGAGTGCAGTCTATTCTGGGAACCATGTATAGTGTAAGTAAAAGTGTAATTAAATAATGACTTCATTTCAACAAGATCCCATGATAAGAATCAATAGGTAGGCCACTGATCTTGCATTAATTTGCCTTTACATCGTCACTAAATCTTGTCACAGTCACACTTTCGTGACACCCTGAATTAACCTTGACTATAACCTTGGCTTTAAAATAGAAGCTTTTTTTTTCCCTTCCCCTCTCCAAAGGCTTCAGTGATTGCTTTCTGTGATTAATCATATTCAGCAGAATTCACATATGGAAGACATGATCTTCAGTTCTATAAGGGGTAATAGGTGTAACAATCCTTGCCCAGAAATGTCTTCCACAACATAATGAAAACTGTAACATGTTTAACTTATCTGAGCCTTTGCTGAAAAAAACAATTTCCTTTTACTTTAAGCCTTGCATATTACCTTGGAAGTAAACACTGCATTTTGATCTCAGTCATAAATCCAAAAATGTGTTAGAAAAAACAACAGACAAAGATACAAAGAAAACAAACTGAACATGACTAAAATGCTGCAATATTATTTGTAAGTTTTTGGGCCTACTGTTGATGTCTATCCTTTTTTTTTTTCCTATGTGCAAAGAACCTTCTGATCTTCTGCAAGCCGGTGATCAGCACCTGCAATACATTTTCATTTTGCCGTGATTGTATTTGCTGGCTTATACTTTCTGGTCCTGCAAATACAAAAGGCTTCCTGCTCCTCACATCTCTTTACAGATTTACTAAAAAAATGAATTGCTTCAGAAAATTTTGTGGATGCTATTTTACAGCTTTAAAACCAGATGAATGCAAACATAAAGCAGCTCCCTGTCCAGACTGATAGACTGGGATTTATGGAGAGACAGCATTTTCACTTCAGGGTTTGTTAAGAAATGAGATGCTGCAATGAATCTTTACTGTTCCAGAAATACAAAACGTGCTCTTTCAATCCTGTCTAAAGATTTCATATTATTTAATTTCTTCTCTGGTGCTACTTCATTAAGTTGCACAGAAAACTCATTATCTGAAAAAGTCAATACAATAACTGGATCTTTTTAGTGAAAGAATCAGTTTCAAATTCTTTTCTCTCCTAGAGGCTTAGAAGCACTCTGACCTTCAGAGCTCAATGTGCCCTCACCATCTTCTCGGTCTGAGGTCCACAGAGGGCCCCGACCTACATATTACAGCCCACCTTGATCATGGTGCCAGACTTGGCCAGGTTGCTTTCAGCAAGACACTGGATTGCTTTCTGCCTTTGACTAGGAAATGGGATAGCCCGCTGTTTACCTAAAAAGTGCCTTAATTTTCAGAGTCAGCACTGCTCCCTGAAGCTCAGCGTTCAGACCCTAAAGGTGGCACCAGCAGCGCAGAGAGAGTGGGAGATCAAAGAGCTTGGTTGGCTGTTTTACGTTCCTGTATCTATGCGTTGTGAACCACGCAAGCACAAAAAGTGTTGACGTACTTTTTCACATCATAATATCCATAGCAAGGAGCTCAGCTATGAGGAGTGAAAGGAAGTTTAGTATCTTGTACGTTTAGGCTTCCTTCATGATTTTTTTTCATAGCAATTTTATCTTGTAATATATTGTGCTACTGTTTCAGGTAGTTTGAAAGTATAAACACCAGTATAAATAAATGAAGGAGCAGCACTTATTAAGACACTCAAGAACTTGGTGATACTCAGGTATTCGTAGCTATGACCACTCCAGGGTGCACTGCTGTGTTGATACCCAACACCCGCAGTATCACACACAAGCCAATGTCATACTAACCGGAAGACTCCAGTCTGTTTTATTTTGTGGAGTTTCCCAATAGTCATTACTCATTTCGTTTTCTAAATTTAAACTTGCAAAACTAAGCAAATATGAACTCAGCTGGCTAGGATCTACTGAATCCTCCAAATGACACAGAGTCCTAAGGGCATATGAACAAGTTTTTGAAAGGCTATGTTTCATCCAGCGTAATTTACATTTTTAATGCAATCTTCTCATTAGTAGTACTATGTTCCTTGTTAACCATTTGTTTTGCTTTCCTGTACTCAAGGACACTCAGATGCCTCCAGAGGAGGCAATAGCTTATCTATAAACTGGTACAAAACACACAACATTCCTCTTCTAAATATGTTTTTAGAAAAGTCACTGCCATACAGATCTGCACTTATTTCTGTCTTAATCTTCATGAATATGGATTAATGCCTGGTTTTGTCTGACCAAAGAAAAGATTTATCCTTGTTACTTAACTGGACAATGCTTCTATAAAGTTCAGTTTTAGAGTTTTAATAAAAGCGTGATAGTGAGTAGTAAAGCTTAATCTACTCTACAGTCTTATTTAACATCCATATAAAAAACTGAGAGAGCTGTTGAGAGAGTTTGAGCTGACAAGTCAGCACTACATGTGCTTTGTACATTTTCTTATTGCCAAACATCCAAACATAAAAGGACCGTTTTCCAGCACTCTCAGTACTGAGCTTACATTAGCTTCTTGTATTAGCCCAGACAGGGCAACTAAACAAAGCAAAACCAAGTAACGTCGACATGATGTTGATAAGCTAGCGCCTGCCATTTCATCTTCACAGCAGTCAGGTCATCCAGTAGCACCAAGGAGAATCAAGCAAGAACAAAATAGATTTATTGCCACTAGTGAGTGACCACAAGGTCAGCAAAGGTGACCAAAAGGTGCATTGTACCCCATTTCCTTTTTAGTTTTGACATTATTATATGGTAGAGAAGACACAGACAGGGGGGTCTACTTGTACACAGGATGAGCTAAGATTTAAAGAAAAAAATATTCCATGTTCCATACTGGCAAACTAACTACATTTTTTTTCCTGGAAGCTAATGAGACAAAGCTAATATCTGCTTGTCCTTCATCCCATAATACACTTATTACAAAACCAGGATTCAAATTACAGTCACATCTTATTAGACAACAGATGGTCTTATTTAATTGGTTGGTTAATTCAGGTTCACGATTTCTTATTAATAAAGTCACAACAATGAATCAAGCCTTCCTAGAACTCTTCATGAAGCCAGCCATGTCTTGCAGTTAATGACTGCTATTCAGCAAGAAGCAACAAATTTACAGAAAAGGACATTTGTATAAAACATGTTACTGCCGTTCCTTATGAATCTTCGTTATTGTCTCCTGTAAGTGCGTTTCTTCTACCACTGATAGGTGCCAGACTATTTTTCCAATTGCGATGTACACACTATGTCTGTGAAAAGTAAATGAAGGCAATCATAACAAAAAAATCTATGAAACTTACATGACATTCAACTTTAATTTTAGAGACAAGATTTATTCTCCCAAATGAGATTTCACGTCAAACAAGCTTTTCTAAACATATACTAATTCTTCTGATACAATCTTTCAGATAGTAAAATATTTTCTAAAAGATGAACAGCAGAAACCTGTCTAAAAGAACTTTCTGATTATCATATAAATTCTATATTTGCTACATGCTTTTATTTTTCATCTAAGCATTTATGTGGAATTCAGCACTATAGCTATAGCTTCTGCCTCACAAACTCGAAATTAAAATTCACATTGTTATCTCCATTATCCTAATTCTGCAGATACAAAACTGAACTGCTCACTGAAGACAATACAGTGTAAGCCTGCCCTTTTTCAGGAAACGATAGGGGAGGGCTTAATTCCCATTGACTGGAAAGCTCTCCTTTCTGCAATGCCTTTTTGAGCGTGGCCTGAAGAGCAGGTTCGCTGAAATAAATGTGCCGCTCTCTTCAGAGGGCTTACGTACCTCTGGGTTTCCTTACGAGAGCTAGAGCTCCCCTGCAAGCTAACGTGCAGTCACAATGCCTGGAAGCTATTTAATGAGGGGTTTCCCTCTGAAGAAAATGCAGCGGCTGTATAAGCAGGCTAACCCATGACAGCAGCAGGTTTTGAAAAGCTGCAAGCCCATGACAGAAAACCTAGGGCAAACTCTGCCAGACATTGAAACGCCCCAAATGCACAGCTGGTACACTTTGTACACCGCTGCCAGTGATCGATTTGCTCTAGGTTTATGCCGTGAATTTGATGGCCACACTCAAACAAGAAGATTAGCAATTAGGCTGGACTTTTCACACCCGAAGTGAATGATGAGGCTAGTTCTTGATACAAGTCGCAACTTTATTTGCACTTAGGGAGATCACTGGGACCGAGCCATTTGTGCTGAGAGCCATCTGCTCTGATAGAGGTCTCCCTGTGGCAGAGTCATCAGACAGTCTGCTTTGGTGGCGATGGACCACTGTTTTGAGTGAGCTCTTTTTCTAGGACTGGCATGAACTACTGCTAAAAGCTTGAGATTGAGCATAGATAGAAGTTATTACCAAGAGTGGCAACGCAACACAAGTCTTTACTGGGTCTGGAGGCTAAAAGAAATGTGACTGAAATCGCACCTTGAACATCCAGTAATATTTCTTGATTCAAAGATAATTAACATAGAAGCCGTTGCAAAAATAATTGAGAAATACTAAGAGAAGAATTAGAGAAACACCTAATAGTTGACCCACCCAGCCCTTTTATGGGTTAGAAGTATTAGATTCCCATGTGACAATACCTTCCAAGCCATTAAACTAACAGCTATACTACACACACCTCAATTTGAAAATTCACCTAAGCTGTTGAAAAAGAGCTATCAAGGTAAATAATGAAAGCAGAAGTCTCTCCTGAGTCAAAGTGCAATAGCGTCCCAGTATTGGACAAAGCAGTCCTGTTGTTTCTTAAAGTCATGAAGATGCATTTTCTCACACACATTCTAACCACCTACAACCCACCCCCCCTTTTTTGTGTGTTCTGATTGCTATATTCCATTGATACTGTGATTTATTTGCATCAGATTTCAGAAGCGATGTGCAGTAGAGGAAAAGGAAATTTGTACCCACATGGCACAATTTTTCATTTACATTAGACAATGCATATGACACCTCATAAAGAAGATAAAAAGGCATATCTCTCTGTTGACATGAAATACACTTATATTTCAAAGAAGAGAAAAAGGATTTGCAAATTTTGAGCTTTGTCTGGAGAGTGCTACTATATATATTTAGTTCATCTCATTTAACAGGCTCAATTTCTTTGAATACTCTGGCACGATAACAGTTTCCCTCTAGTGTTATTTAATTAAAATTTGATTTTTTTAGACACGATGCCAAGTTTTGTGCTTTTTTTATTATCATTTGTAAATGATGAGCACAAGGCGGGAGTTAAGAGAAACAGATGATAAATTACAAACTATGCATAAAATTACAATTCCTAATTTATATGAAAAATTTAGCTAGGTATGTGGGCCAAGGTTTAAAAAAACCCACCCAACTAAGAACCTGTAACAAAGTTGAGTCTTTGGGTAATTTCAAAACAACCAGGCTTCTAACAAATCCTATTAACTTGCATGGGAGAGACTGTCTGCTCAGCCTTTCTGAAAACTAGATGGTTAGAATCACCATAGAATCCAAATATGGTGTTAAGACCTTATCATCAGGCTCCTATAATAAAACAAACAATCAAAAAACCAAACTAGAGAAGAAAAACATTTTCTGGTAAGTAATTTTTATCCGTTGAAAAATAAATTTAATGCTTTATAAAATTCCAAAATAGGACTTATTTAAAGGTGCAAGAAAATCACAACAAAGAACAATATGTAGAAACTCCTCTAGGCAACTGAGAAAACATTCAACAAAAGTATCACATAAAGTTAGAGAAAAAGAAAGACCACTTCAGCCTGAATATGTATCTGCTGCTTTATGCTGTAAGTGTACAATGTCTAGTGCAATAGGCAAATGCAACCTTAGAGAGTCAACTGCCTTGGAAGCTTTTATGCTTTTAGAGTGCAATGAACTGTAATATAATAGAGGCTACTGTAATGCACAGAGGCAAAGTGTTTTTGAGAGTGATATAACCATTTGTGATGCCACAAATTTCATAAGAATTCCCCCCAAAAGAAGAGAAATAAAGCAGTAGAAGAAGCGATTGCGTATATAGGAGGTAAGTAATCAATGACAATAGTATGGGAATGAAACAAGAAGTAAAAAAATAGCTTGCAGAGAAGTTAAACTGTTATATAGTTGTAGGGGTGAGTAGTTTGGCTGCAGTGTGTGCAGAATTAAACAGCTGGTTTTGTTTAGAACACCTGTCATTTATCTTTATCCAAATCAAAGAACCCTACCATTTTCTCTTGCCCATCCCAGTCCCTGAAGCCAAGAGGATCTCCTGTGAAAAAGCCTTCTTCAAGTCCAGAGTCAGAACTGAAACAACTCTTTCCTTGCTGTTTTCACACATCTTGTACATTTGGGGTGTTGGATGGGGAAGTTAGTGCTCATTATGTTTTAAGGTAGCACTAGGCCCATTAGACACCAGGAAACAGGACAGGGAACACTTAAACATATAGAACTTGCCTTAAACTACAAGCATTTTTAGAATTATTTTCAATCAGCCCATCCAACTGTATAAAAATATTTTCCTGAGCACAAAGAAATTAAACCCAAATGACAAAATTTTTACAAATAGCAGTCTTTGTATTTTGAATTCTCCTCTGGTGCCACAGTATATCCTACCAAACATCTCTTATCTGTGTTTGCCTTGTCTCTTCACTTTTGTTACATTTTTGTTCCTACCCTTTGCAGGATTTCCTCATTCCTGCCAATGTCTCATGCAAATAAACGACTTAATCAGCTTTCTTAAATTCAAAGAATTCTTTTTTTAACAGGTAATTCATAAATTTCATAAACTGAAATTTCATTTCATAATTCAATACTGGAAGAATCTATGATAACTCACTCAACACACACTCAGTTGTTGTCAATAGTTTGAGAACAAAATCAGGTTGATTGATCCATGACAACAATTTTTTCTTCTCAAAATTTCGGCAGTTTTGTGTCTCTACAAGGTTATTGGCTGAAAGACAATTAATCTTCAAATGAATGTTTGTCGCTTTATATATGTCATGCAGTAATCAAAATAATATTGAAACACAAAATGAAAAGCCTCTGCCATCATTTGTTATTCTTTTCTTCTGCCTTGAAGTTCTACGATATTATGGCCCTTCCTCTAAAAGTGGAGAATTTAGAATAAAAAATGAAATAATTCAATGAAATGAGGATTACTAAATTAATTAAATATAAGGTAGCAATGTGAAAATAAAGTGGAACGAACTCTCTCTCTACCCTTTTTAAGAGTTACAAAAGACTCAGATTTCTTAGGCAATAACAAAATAGCAGCTTGCCAAAATTCCCCAAACATTGACCATTTAAAAAACTAATCAAGTAGTCAACTTAGTTTTCCCTCGTTCTTGTACGATTTACAAGAAACAAACAAAATCTTCCCGCAAGCAGCCCTGACATGTTTGGCTTGGACAAGAAAATAAAGACTATTTAATTTTCAGTCTCCAATCTGAAGGCAGACTGATAATGGCTGTATTATGGTCCCAGTCCTGTAAAGTGTTTTCTCCACGCAGAGATCACTGCAGGATCCTGGCTTCTGTTCATACTGTGTGACGCCTGTTTGGTGGCCAGCGTGAGACAAGGAGACAAGCTCTGTCCATCACACTACCACCACCACCATCACATTTTGTATTAAGTGATGTTCTTGCTGGCAAACTAAACTGAAAAGCTATATTGTGGATGCTAAATCAGACTGTTGCCCATGCCAATCTCAAGAAAAAAGGATATAAACTTTCACTGCTGCCTTCCTTCTTCGGCTAAACAGATCATTTAATTCTGTGTGATATTAATATGACACTATTTGTAAGTACGTAGTTCTCTAAATACTTATGAAAGCTTTGTTAAAATTACCTTGGTTGTTCTTGGCCATAAATGGAAACAAGCATGAGGCACATTCCATTCCCAGAAAAGAGCTATATTGCACTGCAAAGAAAACATAACTGACACTAAGTAATTCTGAAGGGTTTTGCCTTTCTGTCCAGAAGACAGACTGATGAGCTCTCTTTCACAGTGGGAATGTAAGTCTGAATTGCACTGCATGAAATTACACTTGCCTAAGCTTATCGGTGAAACCACCTGAAAATGACTTACAACTCAATTTGCTGGGAAAAAAAATAGCAAAGAATTCTGGGATGGTGAAATGAATCTTTCCTGCTTTGAAGTTTCTGGATAGTTTTTCACAATAACCATAAAATAAGATAAAAGAAACTACAGATTAACCTTCTTCGTGAAATAGAAATTTATTAATAGAGAGTTGTTTTCTACTAATGCCAAATTATAACTTACTGAATATATATATAGGGTATTTTATTGAAAATATATTTTTGCATGAAAAGTCCTAAAGCTAAAGACAAAAAAAATTTGGCCAACTATTGCATATTCTTGAAAAATCTAGATTTTTCTCCTCAGTGCAAATCCCCTTCATCCCTCTCCTGGAGGAAAAAATTATTTCCTCATCATGTTTGGAAGTCTAGTACAAAGCTAGATATGAAGATTTAGTTAGAGTGTGAAGCAAATTTTCCTTTTCTGAATTATATTTTTCTACCTAGTTTTTATACCCTTTAGAGAATTATGAAAGATCTCCTCTTTCTGCTTGAAATTTAGCTCTCCACATTATGCATTTCTGTTTAACATGGCTAGTAAACTAGTAAACTTATGCTCATTTAGCTTGCTCTTTTTTCTGTAACATATATTAACATAACAGAGGAGCTATGCTGGACCTTGTCCTTACCAACAAGGAGGGGCTGGCAGACAGTGTCAAACTCGAGGGTAGCCTGGGCTGTAGTGACCATGAAATGGTCGAGTTTGAGATCCTCGAGGCAGCGAGGAAGGTGCGCAGCAAGCTGACCACCCTGGACTTTGGGAGAGCTGACTTTGGCCTCTTGAAGAAGCTGTTTGGTGTGGTGTCATGGGATGAAGCGCTGGAGGGAAGGGGGGGTCCAAGAAAGTTGGTTAATATTCAAGGACCACCTCCTCCAAGCTCACGAGCAACGCATCCCTACAAAGAGGAAGGCAGGCAGAAAAGCCAGGAGGCCTGCATGGATGAACAAGGAGCTCCTGGACATGACCAAAAGGAAAAAGGAGGCCTATAGGAAGTGGAAACAGGGGCGAGTGGCCTGGGAGGTATACAGAGGAATAGTTCGAGCAGCCAGGGATCGGGTTAGACAAGCTAAGGTCCAGACAGAACTAAATCTGGCCAGGGACATTAAGACAAACAAAAAATCCTTCTTTAAGTATGTCAGCGAGAAAAGAAAGATTAGGGAAACTGTGGGCCCTCTCTGGAAGGAAACGCAAGAACTGGTTACCCGGGACAGAGACAGAGACATGACTTTTTTGCCTCAGTCTTCACTGGCAAGGACTGCAGCCACACTGCCCATGACGCAGAATGCAAAGATGAGGATTGGGAAAATGGAGAACCGCCCACTGTAGGTGAAGATCAAGCGCGAGACCACCTGAGGAATCTGAAGATGCACAAGTCCATGGGACCTGATGACATACATCTGCGGGTCCTGAGGGAGCTAGCAGATGAGGTCGCTAAGCCACTACCCATCATATTTGAGAAGTTGTGGCGGTCTGGCGAGGTTCCTGCTGACTGGAAAAGGGGAAACATAACCCCAATTTTCAAAAAGGGAAACAAGGAAGACCCAGGGAACTACAGGCCAGTCAGTCTCACCTCTGCCTGGCAAGATCATGGAGCAGATCCTCCTGGAAACCCTGCTGAGGCACACAGAAAAAAAGGAGGTGATTGGTGACAGCCAGCATGGCTTCACCAAGGGCAAGTCATGCCTGACAAATTTGGTGGCCTTCTACGAAGGGGTTACAGCGGCAGTGGACAGAAGACCAACTGATGTCATCTATTTGGATTTGTGCAAAGAGTTTGACACTGTCCCACATGATATCCTGGTCTCTAAATTGAAGAGACATGGATTTGACAAATGGACCACTCAGTGGATAAAGAACTGGCTGGACAGTCTCACTCAAAGAGTTGCAGTCAACGGCTCGATGTCCAAGTGGAGAGCAGTGACGAGTGGCATTCCTCAGGGGACCTGTACTGTTCAACATCTATGTCGGTGAGATGGACAGTGGGGTCAAGTGCACCCTCAGCAAGTTTGCCAATGATACCAAGCTGTTTGGGGAGGTAGACACGCTGGAGGGGAGGGATGCCGTCCAGAGGGACCTGGACAGGCTGCAGAGGTGGGCCCAAGCCAACCTCATGCAGTTCAACAAGGCCAAGTGCAAGGTCCTACATCTGGGTCGGGGCAATCCCAAGTACAAATACAGGCTAGGTGGGGAATGGCTGGAGAGTAGCCCTGAGGAGAAGGACCTGGGTGTGCTGATTGATGAGAAGCTCTACGTGAGCCAGCAGTGTGCGATCGCAGCCCAGAAGGCCAACTGTATCCTGAGCTGCATCAGAAGTGTGGCCAGCAGGTCAAAGGAAGTGATTCTACCCCTCTACTCAACTCTCGTGAGACCCCACCTGGAGTACTGCATCCAGCGCTGGAGTCCCCAACAGGAGAAGGACATGGACCTGCTGGAGCAGGTCCAGAGGAGCGCCACAAAGATGATCCGAGGGCTGGAACACCTCTTCTATGAGGAGAGGCTGAGAGAGTTGGGGCTGTTCAACCTGGAGAAGAGAAGGCTCCAGGGAGACCTTATTGCGGCCTTCCAGTACCTAAAGGGGGCCTACAGGAGAGCTGGGGAAGGACTTTTTACACAGGCATGTAGCGATAGAATGAGGGGGAATGGCTTTAAACTGGAAGATGGCAGGTTCAGATTGCACATTAGGAAGAAGTTTTTCACTTTGAGGAACAGGTTGCCCAGAGAGGTTGTTGAGGCCCCATCCCTGGAGTTGTTCCAAGGCCAGTCTGGATGTGGCCCTGGGCAACCTGGTCTAGTGGGAGGTGTCCCTGCCTATGGCAGGGGGGTTAGAACTCGATGATCTTCAAGGTCCCTTCCAACCTAAACCATTTTATGATTCTATGATTACTTTATATCTTTCTGTTGCTCATTAAATAGTTCTAGTTTCAACATTTTTGCCTGGGAATTTGATTTCTTTGTTTCTTTTGGGTGTGTGATTTTTCATTTTCATTATGAACCCTTAGAAAAGGACTTTTTGTCCATGTTTTCAATCTCATTCTATTCCCTCTAATTATTTCTCAGCCTTTCTCCCAGGTTATAACACCTCCAGATTTGCCTCTGAGATAATTTAGAAGAATACTTTTGTAATAGAACTGACTTTGTTATCATAACAGTTTCTTCTGGTCCATCCCTTCTTCACCTTCAATCTATGAACTGATCATTAATAAGATGTCTATGAGCTAATAAATAAAATCTTTTAATCTTCAACAATGTATCGGTCTTGGAAGATTTTAGTATTATTCAGTAACCATAGCCCACAGTCAAACCAGAGAGAGTCTCCTGTGCCTCTGTCTACCTATTTACAATGTAAGATACTGCTCTGAAGCATTAACGATCATACGTGGATTTGCTGCTCCCCTTTCCTGTTCTCATTCAGGAGAACATGACATTATGCTGGTGGTTTTCAGGTCCCTCGAACTTTTAACCACTGATTATTTATACTTCTTCCTAACAAAATTTCTTGGTGGGGTCATTTTAGGAGCTCAGAGATGGGAATGCTTTCCAGAATGATTCCTGTAGGCAAATTCCTCCTTTCTTGCTACAGAGAAAGAGGTGAAGCAAATCTGACTGTTTTGCCAAGTAGACTTGGGTATGTTCATAAATCAGGCGTTTTGGGACATTGTTTCTTTGATGTCATGGCAAGGGCAGTTGTGTGTGTTTTGTCTGTAGACAAATGTACCTTGCTGAGTTTTGTTCATTTACTATGAAGGAAAAAGAGACAAAGTGAATCCTCAAGAGGCTTTGGATATTCCCAGGACAAAGGTTGTTGGACTATGGTCCAGTGGATCACATCACCTTTAGGATTAGTGCCTTTAGTTTAGGTAAAAAGAGCAGGGTGAATCCAAATTGTTAGTTTCATGTGATTAATTCCTTTGTCCACTTTCACCAAGTCTAGTGAAAATGAAAATGTGAAATGCCACATCCATCGTGGTGTCCAGGCCATGAGGTGCTAACTCGGGCTTGGTGGGAAAGGTCTGACTGGTGTTCACGAGCGCCCGGCTGAGCTGCAGCCACCAATGCATACAGAGGGAAACAGCTTTGTGATGTCTTGATGGCTCGCCAAGTAAAATAACTAGATAATAATGATCTCCATCTTCTCCAAATAAAAGAAATCAGTGTTTTCATGGCAATCTTGATCTCCTTCTTAATATATAATATTATATTGGAATGGTACACCTGCTATATAATTAAGGTAACCTGTTTTATCCATGAAATTTTTTGTCATGCTTACTCAAACTGAGACATATTGAAAAATTTAAATAAGAAAAAGAGGAAAAAATAACGAGCTAGTGCCCCCTGCACAATCAAATATATATATTTGGATTAAAAAATGTTTCTTCCCTACAATGCAAAGATACAAATGACAAAGTCAAATTGAATTCCAGAAAGAAATGGCTTCTTTACATAAAGCACTAACTAAAATAAGCTTAAATAACAAATCCTTAAGAGCGAGCAGGGAAAAAAAGGAAGCTTTATTGTTATCAAGTTATAGCATGTGTTGCATTGTCTTGGGCTTTCTTTTTGTGACACCAAAGCCAAGACCTTTTGTCTGTGCACGCAATGCTTTTGCAGGCTGGTACATCAGCACTGCCCCGTATGAATGCTTCCCTGATACAAACATGACCTTGTGCTCCAAAGCTGCCATCTCCTGAAAGCAAAGCATTCACTGCTTCCTTAAGGAGCATCGTGAACTGTGCAAATCAAATCAGATGTAAAAAAGATGTGTATATTCCACTGCTCTAAACCAGCATGTGTTTTACCACCTGAAAATGTGAGTTGTTTCGCAAGGCCAAGGGAACATATGCATTGTTCTTTGACAAAACAAGTAAGATGGGGAAAAATAATAGCAAAGCAGCTATGCATGGCAACATCAGCTGCTTTTTGTCTTAATCTTAGTAAAACTGCTAATTAAAACAATATAAAATAATGTTTAGATGTTAATCCTAACTAGTGGCAGAACAACTGTAAAGTAACCTCTTGTAAAGGTCAGTACTATCAACATTTTGTTCTCTTCCAAGTGTCAGACGCTTCTTGACAGTACTGCAACATAGCGAATATTACACGCTATTTTTAAGAAGACAATTTCTCATCCTATTTTTTCTATTTTAACCAGAGAAGTAGTGAAATTCAATACTATACTACATCTGGAAGGCAGAACTGTGTTCACTTAGAAAGAGGAGCCTTAATGCTGTAAAATATCAACTTTGGTCATGCTTTATGACCTTAAGAATGACTTTTACAAAATTTGCTTCCTTACACAAATCAGGATTGCCCTTCCAAAACACAAGCAGATTATTAAAAATTTGAAGCAATATTAAAATCCAGCCACTTAAGCGCAAATTTCTATAAATATGAACATCTTGAAGGGGGGAAGGGGGGAAGATATAATAGTTTCTAATTCATTTACTTCTACATAGAACTATTTCCACAGTGATTTTGACTTTGAAAAATCTAACTTGTCTTTTAGACCATTCCAAATCAAAATGCAATCAGATCAAAATCCTGTCAATCAAACAAAATGAATTATCTGCTTACACAACTTCAACTGCAAGTCTGCCATGGAAAAAAGTAAAAGGAATGAATTTCTATACTTCATGAAGTTTAAATGACAATGAAGAAAAACCTGAATAGGCTTCAATCAGGCGCGGTAATCCTAAGAGGGCCACCTGACAATTACATTTAATATGCTAATGCTATTACAGTACATGAAATTTTCTATTCTGCCCATAAAGGTCTTGTTAACAGTAATTAAATGTTAAGACATTCAGCCCTGTAAAGAAAAGAGATATAGTGAAATTACTATCACTAGAATCCGTGGAAGACTTTTTTAATTAGTATTTGAATAGCAAGAGATGGAATTCTCACTACCCAGGGACAACAAGGCTGATCAGGTCTCTGTCAAATTACATGCAATCAGACCTTCTTCATTACAACTGAAAACATTTGTGTAAACCACTGTTTTTGCTGCTCAACACATGACAGGAGTTGATACTAATCCTCACCCCTTCCTTCCCTCAGCATGTTTTACACCCAAAGGCAGCGACCTGTGCTGCTAACTTTGGAGATCTGTGCTTTAGCCCCTACTGCTGGCCATCAGGCAGCCTCCTGAGCGGAAGACCACCTGGGATTAGGTGAGAGGTGGGTCTCAAGCACTGAGGAAACACTACTCGAGCAGCCAAAAAGACGACCCGCTGGAGAGTGCGTGCTGCTGCTGTGGGTTGGTCTGCATGGCAACCATGCAGACCTCGACAGGGCATGACCGTCCTCCGTGATATGGCCCTGGCTCTTCTTTTCAAATTCTAATAGTTTACAGTTTTCAGTGCTGGAGGTCCCTGGCCTTTTGTCAAAATGACAGGCATCATGTCCATGCAAACAGTTCTCCAGTTCCATAAAGAATATTTTGATAACCTCGTAAAAATGTTTTCTCTTTTGCGACAGTGAAGTAGACTCTTCACCAAGAGCAAGCACTGGAATTACACAGCATGGCTTCCAATAAAGCATAATTGGATTCAGTCTATAAAACTAATTAAGATTGCCACAGCCTCTTTAGGATCCTAATGCTGCTTTTAATACTTGCTCATAGGATTTCACAAAACATCCATTTGCAATGAAATTTATTTGCATAGATGAATGTATATCAGCTAATTTAAACACATAAAGAAAAATGAGGTCCACTTATTACTTAAACTAGGTAGAAACATAAGAGCAAATTCATTCAGATTAATATTTAATGAGGTCCTAAATCAAAACTGATGTGATGAGAATACAGCTAGGAATAATCACCCATATAGCGTGTCAGCGACTGTTGTTCCTTAACATCTTGGCCCCAATTCCATAGCATCTACCATCATACAGAAATACTTGCCAAAATTTGAAGCAAAACCTCACAAAGTTACAAAGACAAAGTGCTAAATAAATACTGTAAATACAGTTTGCAGTGTATCTGCTCAAAATCTCATAATTTCAGATTCTGGTGAAAGCAGACGGTTTCATCAAGCAATGGATACCTGTGCACAATTTCAAATGTTAAAAGGGGAATGATATACCATAGGAAAACTGCTAAACATTAACTATATTTTAATTCTTTATGTATATATTTTACTGTTCTGAAGTTGGGAATAGTGACATGGAGTTTCTTTCTATTCTGTGCAGTTGGACAACAGGAAGCTTTGGTCCACTGTTAAAAATGGGTCCGTTGCTTGCTTCCCCAAGCATGTCCAGCTTCCAACATGGTAACAGGGTGGTTATACTTGGGAGCAGAGAAAAATGAGTATACACTGGTAAAATCTTTGTGAATCAGGAGGTAAACTTGATGTAACTCACTCTTTCTGAGCGAACATGGACCTGGTGTGGGTGACTGCCATCAAAATACAATTTCCTCATCTGACTTCAAATCAATAATGACAATCAAGATCTCACAGCATAGACTGAATGCCAGTGACCTACTTATCCTAAAACTATCTTGTATATCCTAAACTTTATTTGCAAAGAGAGCTGAAATAGCATTTGTGCAATGATGAGGGAAACACTCTTCCCTCTCTGCCTTCCAACCCCATCTTTTCTTTTCACATTTAAACCTGGACAAAAAAATACGATTGCTGTAACTACTGGACGGCTTGCAACCAGAAAATAAAATGACATAAAATGCTTGCCAAGTTTTTAAAACATATGTTCCTTCCAGTCAACACGGCTTTAATAATTTCTATATTCAGCTTGCTCAGTTGTTTGTAAAAAAGATTCTAATGTTCTCCATCTGAAGTTACGCCAAGGTACCAGACAATGAGTTAGCCACCTCCTGTAGATAAGCAGGAGCATGACTAAATCTTGAATGAGAGAAGGTACACTATGGCATACGCCAATGTTTTCAAAGTTAGTTTGCTGAGCAGCTGAACATACTAAGTGTCCTATAATGCATTTCAATCAATTTTTTTTTTTTTTCATGTTGGTAGAGATTCAATAGGAAAGAATTAAGAAGAATTAAAATTGCACTTTCAGGTCACTTGACTAGGAATTACAAAGAAAATTGTGAAAACTGTCCTCTTTTAGAGCTGGAGTTAAAACATGACCATTTATAACAAAAAATAACAATAATTAATAATAAAAAGCCCACAGAGGCTGATATATGTCATAACATTAAGTATCTTCTTTTCTACACTTCTAAAGTATTTTGCACTACTATTCCCACCTGTGGAAAATTGAAAGGATTTTAATCACCTTCAGAGTTAACATTTCTACCACTTCTGAAAAAAACCCACAAAAATGGGAAAATGGATTTTGTACAAATTCTGGACAGAGCTTTCCAAGAGTAACTTTATGAATCTGCAAGCTGAATTTGTGGAAACAAAAGATTAATTCACCAGGATTGAAAATCTTGCCTTGTGCTCTACATCTTCCCATTTTCCTTGGGCAATGAAGACTGCTCACGCTTCTACCCATGGAGAACCCAAGCAAAACAATTATTTTCTAAAAGCAAGGAACCTGAAAAAGGAAGGAGTACAAATTACAGTGCCGACTTCAGGAAACCTTAAGGTCATACAAGCTTTGCTCTATGCAAAGTCAGCAGACGGTAAAGCTTGTGCCATTTGACAAGACCAGTCTCTCCCTGATTGATGTCATAATGCTACTGAGGAGGTGGATGGTGGGAAAACCCACAAGTGCTTATGTCTCAGCCTCCAAGTCTGGGAGGAAATGTACAAATGTACATTTCATACAAAACACAATAATTTAGTGGCTGTTAAACTTGCTTTAAAAGAAATAATTTCCTCTGGGGCCCAAGTCACAAATTTGCCAACACAGAGATGTAGCATTCCTGCTGCTTCTAGATCCAGTATTTTGACTACGTTCCAGTTCCAATACCAACACAACTTTCTTTTAAGTGAAGATGAATGGAGCTAGGAGAGAAGGGGAACTGCAATTTCCTTTTTTAAGTGAATCCAGGTCGCCACACATCTTGGAACAATACTAACTTTGTTCTGTCTTGCCCCTCTGATCTTCCACTCTCTCTGAGTATTTGCTTTAGACCAAACTGATCCACACCACAGGAAATACCTGCTATACAGCTGATACATTTAGTGGCAGCAAAAAAGTAATTTTTTTTTTTATTTCATCAATTACCTCACAATCTCCATGAATGAGATAGTAATTCCTCTCCCCTCCTCATTTTTAATATTATGTTTAAATAACAAACTTCTTGCCCAAGATCCAACCCCCCAAAAAATTGACCTGTGGTTATCAGCTACCTAGAAGTGCTATGGCAGTCTCCTCAAATAACAGTGCTTCTGACCCCACTATGTAATATAAAAATTCAAGTTATGTTTACTTTTACTTTTTTTTTTTTTCTTTTTCCCCTCTAAAATCCAGGGGAATAGGAAATGCAAAGGAAAACTTCAGTCAGAATGATCAACATTTTGATGTCCTTAGAAAACCCAACTGATGTTTGAAAATGAACTAAAAAACCCCTGAAGCTACTGTAGTTGATAACTTAAATTTTGTCCAGAAGTTCTTCAAACATCTGAGAGATTTCTTGAACAGGCTTTGTTAAAAATAAATGAGTAGTTTAAAATAAACACTAAGAAATGTGAAAAATCCTCAAACTCAGAAATTAGACTAATGTAAATAGCGTGTGCTCAGAGAAGGATCTACCTTTTACATTTGTAGCAGAATGTAATTTCTCACAGAGTAACTACATAGCACCATGTTCCTGAAAATTTTCATTCTTTGAAGAGCTAACATAACTTCTATTCATTTAAATTACTTACTCAATATAAAGTCTTTGTGTCCAGTTTTTCTCTAAGGGTGGGCCTAAAGACAGCAGATAATGAACAATCACAAGGTCTCATCTACAACTGATATTTGATATCAGAGATAACGAATTTGGGTGAGCAATTCCTGTTGCTAACAATAAAATGCATGGTTGAAGTCTTTATATTTTAAAAATTAACTTAAAAATTAACTTTATATGCGTAAGAAAGTATTGATCTACCATATAACAGTCATCAAGCTAACATTGTGTGGAGAAGTCATTTAAAACACTGAAGAGTCTCTGCCTTACCATCACATCTAGTTTTATTTTTAAACAATAACCTTAAGATTAATATCACCTTTTCCACTTTGTTTTAATGTTTTAATGTTTTTTTTAATGGGTTCTTTTAGTTACTGCCACATAAAAGTGCTCTCTATTTATTGTACTGTACATTGATTTGAAAAAAATCTAGAAGAAATTTTTCTTTGATGCAGTCTTTGACAGTTAATATCCCAAACATTTGACATTAGTTGACATCTCTATCACTTATCACAGGAGCACTTCTAGTTTCTAAAGAAACCCAGGCATGGGGGTAGAAAGGAGGTTTGGATGCCTGGGAGATGAGGTCTCCTGAGCACATTACCCTGGCACATCCACAGAATCACGGATTCACAGAAATTCCTAGATTGGAAAAGACCTGTAAGATCATCTAGTCCTTTTCTTAACCTAACACTGACAGGCCCATCACTAAATCATGTCCCTGAGCACTATATCTACACAACCCTTAAATACTTCCAGGGATGGGGACTCCACCACTGGCCTGAGTAATGCGTTCCAATACCTGATGACCCTTTCACTAATGAAATCCTTCCTAATACCGAATCTAAACTTCCCTTGGTGCAACTTGAAGCCATTTCCTCTCGTTCTATGACCTGTTTCTTGACAGAACAGGTCGACTCCCACCTCTCTGCAACCTCCTTTCAGGTAGTTGTAGAGAGCGATAAGGTCTCCCCTCAGCCTCCTTTTCTCCAGGCAGGGCTCTGGCAGAGCATCACAGTCTACTGCAACCCGAGCCTGGCCATAGTAAGAGCTGGCACAAGTGTCAATATGCCCAGCTGTTAACACAGTTGCTGTGTGGCAAACGTAACCACGGCTTGTATTGCCTGGAACTTTACCAGACAACATCTATTCCCAAAAGGCATCTTTGAAAAGGCCAGCCTGCTTTGGGGTGGAAAAGAGTTTAGCCCTTATGGCATGAGCTATCCCCCAGGCAGGGGGGTTGGAACTCGATGATCTTCAAGGTCCTTTCCAACCTAAACCATTCTATGATTCTATGCTGCCACCCTCTATGGACTAGAGAATAGTCCCTGAACCTGTTTCCTGGTATATGTGTAGTCTATCCTACATCTGTTGACCATCTCAGAAGACTTGCCAATAAATTAAGCGATTTAACCATTTAGGAAAAAAAGAAATCAAACCATCTTACATGGTCTGATGGGAAAATGACATTGGCTTTACAGGCTAACCTTTACGACATTCAAATGACCTCCTCTTCAGGTTACCCAACCCTCGACATCGTAAACATATTTCTGGCTTCTAAAAATCCTCAAAGCAGTCTTTAGCAGACTTCTATCATTTGTGGATAATATCTGAAATTTGGAAGAGATTAGAAAAATGTCTGCAGCTATCCTTGGGAAAATCTATTCAGATTTGACTGAACTACAAACAGGGCAATGTTACCATTTGTACTATCCACTATCCTCAGTGGAACTCGCTAAACTACTGGGGGTAGAAATCTTGCACATGCTGTTTGAATGAGACAGGTTCAGTCCCACTGAGACTCCTGTTGTCATACATACACAGGATACATATAACATATAAACTTTATTACAGCAAGAGCCTGGATGTCTTAACTGAAATTCTCTTCTATACCTTAATAAAGATTAACGTGTACTGTCATTTCATTGCATATTGAAACCCTAAGAAAATGCAACAGATGTATTTGCAAACTACCTGAAAATTCAGTCACAAATCACCTTCTGCTGCTTTGGGGAAAATAGGTGGATATGCGCTAATCCTCACAGACATCAGGGTCTATTTTTGTTTTCAAGGAAAAGGGAGAACTTATTTCTAGTATGTAGGTTATAAAACGCCCTTATACTAACATTGGATAAGTAATTTGCTGACTTGCTGATGTGCATTGGTGCTTGTGCAATAGTATATGTTTTGGATCATGGCTCTTTCCTTCCAAACTTACAAAAAATACCCGTTACACATGTCATTACTGGAGAGTGATGAAGCCATCATACATATATTTTCCAGGACTCTAAAAAGCCCCAGATTTTTTTGGTATTCAAGTGAGTTTGAGACAAAAGTACAATCAATCAATTTTGACAGTATCAATTCTGAGCCAGATTCTGTTATCCTGGATTCAGGTGGAATGCTATCTGTTTTAGCAAGTGGTGCAATTGATTTTAATGGTGTTAGTTGCCAAATAAGAAACTTTTCAGACTAAATAGGACATCACAAGTCACCTTCCATAACTGAAAATGAAAAATATGATGACTTCTAGACATTTAATATATGCTGAAATACAAAATGAAGGGTTTTTTAAATGTAAATGCTCTTGTGTAAATACAAAATGAAGAGTTTTTTAAATGTAAATGCTCTTGTGTAATGACAAATTGATTTTTTTTTGAAGGAGTCTTTATGTCTTTTTATTGCTTCTTTCTTCTGAGCACTTCAATAAACATGTACAAAATGACTTTTCAAAAAGCTACAACAGGAAAAAAGGAAAAAAAACAACCCACAACTTACACTTTTAAGTAAGGGTACACTCAAAATATACCTCATATGAATTAAGATTTGAAAAAAAAATATTGACTTTTGCTGTTGCCTGGGAAAGTCCCTAAATATTTTCGTTCATTCCTTACAGAGACGTTCCTTACAGAGGAATTGCTATCAATGGTGTTGTTACCAAAAATAACGTCTCTGTAAGCTGGCATCAGAGTGTGAACCAATTAGCACTATGAGATGCTGTGGAAGTTAAAAACCAAATGTGGCAATAACCATCTGGGTAGACAAAATATTCTTTTTACCTGCGGGTCTTTGAACATAGCAATAAACATATGGCAGAGAGAGCTGGGCTTGTTTTGTGCATTTCTAATAAAAATCTAGGTGACACAAATACGCCATGATAGGTGTCACAGAACCTAGCGTAATGACCTTTCACATCTGGATGCCTCATTTCTAATTAGGAATGAATAAGACATAACAAGGTCAGGTGACACTGCCTAACAGAGCATATTACTTGTATATGGATGAGGCATTTTGATGAAAAACTTCCAAAGCTCTTTTACCAATTATCCTACCTAACTCAGTATGACACCAGACTGTGTCCCCTTAAAAGAGCTTCCAGATGTGAAAGGTTGGAATTTGTATCTTGAAGTATGCAGTTATTCCTTTCCTAGTTCTTTCTCATCTTTATAATAATGTCAAATGAAAAGCAAATTTCTTGCCACCGCTTCCTCCATACCTCTTTTGAAATGTCGCTTTCAAAACACGCGGCTTGCTCAAGCTGCTTACACCACTCCAACAGTGCACGTTTCACCAGTCATAACAACAGATGGCCAGATCCTGGCTCCCTTACTCTGAGTAAGTCCTCATGCAGTCAGTCCCGCTTAAATCATATTTTCTCATCATCAACTAGTCTGCTCCCTCAGTTTATAACCTTCCCAAAATAGTAGGAGGAAAAAAGGGCATTTCTAGACCTTTGCAAATCACCTCAACGGTGTGACCTCAAGAAGAGAAGCAAATTCAGCAGCACTGCAGCCTTAAGTTGAGTTGTTTTGTGCTGTCTCCCTGGCCAAGCTCAAATACAGGAAGGGAAATGGCTGCTTCTTTGCAAAACTTGGCACCCAGGAGCCCTATGGGGCCCTGGCCGTAGGGAGCGGGCTGGGGCCGCCCATAGCAGCTCCTGGCAGGCAGCAAGCATCCCCCATGGTGGCCCTGGCGCAGTGAGAGGGGGAAGAGGGACGTTCGTGACAGCTCCTGACTCCAGGCACCGGCAGGCAGCTGCCAGCGGTGTCTGGTTTTGTATATCGGGTACCGTTTCCAGGATTTCAGGGACATATCACATTCTGCTTGGTGTTTGTCCTCAAGCGGGAATGTAGGTGCTGCTGGGGGAGCGCTGCGTGAGCTGTGTCCTCTGATTTGGTATCTGGAGGTGTCCTGATTTTATGGATCTATTGCACCAGGAGGCTCGTGAGCAGCTTTTAGTCGCTTGTCACTGTGAAATGTCAATTAAAAAAAAAAGAAAAAAAGAGAGAAAAAAGAAAAAGAAAAAGAAGAGACAAAGAGATGGAAATGGTGCTCTGAATAACCCATCAGTTTGTCTTACAGGTCACTGAAACAAGGTCATTATTGACTGAAAACGATCATTCTTGCACTTTCCAGGCACATGTAGAATAAAACAAATCATAATATCGGCATGGTCAACTCTACCTTATTTCCCAGTTAAACTAATTTCTCACACACTTTTAAATTACTGCTTCCTTCTTTGTATTTTAAGATAAAGAAATAAGAAAATTTTTATTAAATTTTAAGATCAAACACAACCCAGCTAAATGCAGAACTGAAAAGTAAACAGATGTTTTGGTGGTGAAAGAAATGAATGAGAGGAGAGAGGCGATGTAAAACATGATGAAGCTCACAGCGTGTTCAGGATAACACACAGACCATTGCAAAGGTTCCTGATGTTCAGTGAAATCAACCTAGGGAGGCATATCAGGAATTGTTCACTTGATCTTTACTGGATCTAAAACTCATAACTGGTTATAACCAAGCTAAGCTTTCTCATGGAGAGCAGAATTTAGTAGCTGGCTTCAAAGCAATTTAATTTTAGGGCTTCCTGGATAGATCTTTATGAATAGCGTACTCCAAAGGGCTGTGTCTTCTCCTATGACTTGGCAATCCACTGAACTTCCAATTCTACTTTTGCTAACGTATGCTGATTGCTTGGGCATATGCTTGAAGTAAATAGTAAAGCATAACATGGTTTAAGCTGGAAGATAATTAAACCCTTCCTTAAGCTGGAAGATAATTGAACTCTGGAATGGGTAGCGACAGTGTAGTACCACCATCTAAGCTAAATAGCCTTCTGAATGATGTCGTACACTTATAATGTGGTCAAGGATATGCCTGCAGCTCATTTACACACATTTACAATATAAGCAGCGCAGAACTGGGATACATCTATTTTTAGATTTTCAGTTTTCTGAGTGGGCTTATGCACAGAAATATCGAGTCACTAAAGGCAGCTATTCCTAAATCAGTTCTGTTTTTTTTTTTTTAGGACTTCTAAGACGAAGTTAAGGCTTTGAAAAAAATACAGACCGATGAATCCTTCTTTCCTTCACATTCCTTGCTGTCTTACTGCAACTTACTTATCTCTACTTCATTCCTTCCATCTTTTCACTGAGTAACAGCTGAAAATTGTTTTAAAGTTTTGCAGGACCAAGGATTATGGCTTACTGTGAGGACAGTAAGGTGCCTGGCATATCACAAGTGCTGTAAAAATAATAATAACCGCAGTAACTAGCATTCTGTGCTGAAAACCTGCTTTATTTCAAGCTCTCAGTCAGTGCAAAACTGCATTTTGTATATTTGCTTTTAACATATCTCAATCTTTATTTCTTTTAAATATTCTGATTTGAGACGGCAAGTTACTAATCACACGGTGCTCCTGGTGTGGTTTTCCTGTAAATGAGTCTGCATGTCTCATACTGCACTGACTACATAAATACAGATTAATAAAGAACTAGTAAAAGGCTGGTAAGTTCACCGCCCCAGCTTTGGCAAATATATCCCTTCGGTATGTCTATTAGTGTAAATGTTACCTTTACAGAGCAACCTTGTGTTTTGGGTATATGGCAAAAGCCGGAACTACTCAAGGTCAGACTTAAGCCCCGGTCTGCGGTGGGGCCCAAAGGTCAATCAGGAGTCAGTCAAAGTTCCTCCCTCAATGTCACCAACGCTCTGACCTATTTCGCTTTGTTCTGAGCAATCATAGTCACTTCAAGGATTAGCCAACAAGGGAAGACTTCTAATTTCACACAGTCAGCACCCTGAGGAGGAGAGGTCATGATCCAGCCACTTTCCTTCTCCCAGCTATACCACGTAGGGAAAGAGCATCCTCAGCTGGTCTCGGAGCACCGTCTCTATTATGAAGATTTTCCTTCTGACATAAATGAAATTCAAAAGACCATGCACGTTTGCCTTAGCTCTCTATTTAAACATTATCTTCTGCCATATCGCATCACCTTGCAATTAAATGATCAGGATCATGAAGATTGAGTTTAAAAAGGTAATTCAAAAAGCCCTAGATATAAATATATACAGCAACTGTTGCTTTCTGACAAGGAGAAAAAGGGAAAGGAAAACTGATACATGAAGCCTGATGTTTTCTGCAGATCTTTAAAGAATGCTCTTAAAACCAAAATATTTATTTTTTCCTAGAGGAAAAACAACACAGACTTTCCTCTGTGCTTCATAAGGCCAGAACAGCAGATTCTGTGAGTCAAAGTGATTCACACAAGTCTTTCTCACTTTTAAATAATGATTAAAGCTTTCAAAATGCCACAATCCATTGCATTTGACCATTGCATCAGCTACACTGGAGCATAATGAAAATTTTGACCCTGCAAATGTATGAATTCTTACACTAACTATTCTGATCCAGAATACACTTATGAGCTAAAATGCTAGACTATTTTGGTTTTATAATTGTTTCTTTCATATAAAGTACCATAAAACTACACATAGTGCAAATCACTGTTACACTATGTAACTGGGAGACCCTCTACAAATTACTGTATTTAGGAAATTATTTGTGAAAAGATCATTTGAAAACAGAGAAGGAAAATAAATCCTTGTTCTGTATTGCACAAATAGACTTAGTTCCTCAGATGCCTCATAACAGAAGAAACCCCCTACTATTTCCAATTACCTGTAATCAGATAATCTGCATTTAAAGGAAAACCTCTCCTCTTCTGCAATGAAGGAAGGGTCTAGAGATTCAAAGAGTGATAATCAGCACCAGGAGAGGAAGGGAGAAGGAATCCATCTCTAACCCATACCAAATTCTGAAGTAAAAGAAGGGAATATTTATCCTGCTGGGGGGAAGAGCCTTACATTCCACATATCTTGATTTTCCTCTAAATAATATAAACCTCGTTGCTCCCAAGATAAAGTGTTTTGTTTTGTTTTGTTTTGGTTTGGTTTGGTTTGGTTATTAACTCTGTAACAATCTATAGGTTATGCACATGTAATTCTTTTAGTTTGGCATTTTTCGGGCATTTTGCAGAACTAATGCAGCAGTATTCTCAGCTGATTGAATGATCAAAATGTTTCTTTACAAAGGCTGAGGTTCTAGTTCTTGAACTCCGGGGAAGGTGCACCCTCGCTGCAATTCCTATTAAGTTGCTGTTAATGGCTTTTCTGTGATCTCACTGTCTACATGGACAAAGGGGGTGATGAGCAGGAAAAAAAAAAAGAACGAGAAAATGTTCAAAAGTGTCCAATGAGAAAATCTACAAAGCCATTTGGGAGCTTAACTGTTCTGGCTGAAAGTAATTTAGAAATCTAAAGCCCATTGAATTTTGATAGATTAAGCCTCAATTCACCGGAACATTTTTGGAAATTTTATTCAAGGCCCGGACTATGTCTGAGCATCTTCACCAGCACCGGGCTATTTCTCAATTCTCCATAAAACTGCTGCTGGAAGACAGCACAAACAGCACGAGACTCCTGTGCTGGACTTGCTCTTTTCAGCTTTTGGAAGCCCTTGCAGGCAGGGGTAATAATGCTCACACACTGTGAGCATTATGACTGTGGTAAAAGTCTAATCTGACTTGAATTCAAACTTCTTCTTCCTCTTTATTTTTTTTTTTTTAATAAAAGAACATTTCATTTATAAATATTTTAATCAGTATATCTGACGTGTTTCAAATTACATTTTCAAATTAATATTAAAAAGGAGGGAAGGGGGCTGAATATGTAAAGAGTTAAAATCCTTATTTTGGATCAGGAAAATTATTTCAGAACACTATTTTTTTCCTAATTTAATCCAGATAGACTTTTCTTTTCTCCCTCAATTTTGTTAGGATGCTGCCCCTAGCTGACTGTCATCACAAGACAGAGTAATGATCACATTGACTTCAGTTAGTCAGAAGATGTTTTACAGAAAATGGTACACTGTAATGACATTTAGAGGTGCCAGACCCCTGTAAATGATATTTTTGACGTTAACCAGTGTGCTGTAGAAAGGTAAGTATCAGATCTGGTTTAATTCTTCATCTTCATTCTTAATCAGATGATTAAGGGCTTGGAGCATCTCCCTTATGAGGAAAGGCTGAGAGAGCTGGGACTCTTTAGCCTGGAGAAGAGAAGGCTGAGGGGAGACCTTATTATGGTATACAAGTATCTGAAGGGTGTGTTGAAGGAGGATGGAGCCAGGCTCATCTCAATGGTTCCCAGTGACAGGACGAGGGCTAATGGGCACAAGTTGGAACACAGGAAGTTCCGTTCAAATACTCGGAAACACTTCTTTACGGTGAGGGTGACAGAGCACTGGCACAGGCTGCCCAGGGAGGTTGTGGAGTCCCCTTCCCTGGAGATTTTCAAGACCCACCTGGATGCAGTCCTGAGAAATGTGCTCCAGGCAATCCTGCTTTAGCAGGAGAGTTGGACTAGATGGTCTCTAGAGGTCCCTTCCAACTCTGAAACTCCGTGATTCCGTGATTCCGTGATCACTATTTTATACACAAACCAGTTCTTTCACAAAGTAATAAATCATGAGCTGTGAGGACCAGCTTTTTATTTGTTTACAGAAAGTATGCAGCATCTTAAACAACTTCACACTCCTTTTCACTCTTTATGTCGATAGTCAATTTCTCTACCTGCCTACGTTTTTTTCACATTGCCTTCTTATGTCTGAGTGCAGAACATACTGACATTAAATTTCACATGAAACTCTCCATAGCATGCTTTTTGCTTCATTCAGATTTGTCAACATTACTTTCAGTTTTCTTTAAAATTTTGCATTCAGTTTTCATTGCTGCAAAATGGTCAATACCCTGAAAACCAGGCTACTGCTATGGTTGTGAGATAGGAATGACTATTTATTAACCTTCCTACAGAGTATGACAACAAATGTACCAATTAGTGTCATTTCTGATCTTGATGTTTATGCGCTGAAACCTGGACTGACAGCAGAATCGTTTATAGCCTTGAATTCATGTAAATACTTACTGAATTTACTAAACTGCAAAATATTATTGTAAATGTAGCAGTCTCTTTCAAAAAGTATATTGCATTGGGCAAAGAATCCAGACAACGCATCAGGCTTCAGGCTGATGTTTGGATTATTTTAGCTACAAATAACTTATTTCACACTGATATCTTAAAACGTGCAGAGAAAAAAAAGAAATGGAAGAGAAGTTCTGTCAGCTTTCCAATATAAGGATAAAGCTTCATACTTTGAAATGCCTTATTGATTAATTAACAGTACTTTATTTGGGGAGCTTTGGTTGATTTATATCCTTTCAATCATTTAAACGTGCTACCTGTTGTGAACTTGCACGTTCACACAGTGCATTTATGACTCTTGAATTCACGATGACGATGATCAAGAGAATTCAGAAGTTGCACAAACCAACACAGAGTAACTGAGGCCGTAAAACAGCGAGGAGCTCCCTGAGAGGCAGAGAGACAGAGCCTGAAAGGATAAGGTTCAAATCCCTCTTCCACGTGATCGTTAATTTTATTAAGCAAGGGGTTTTTTGCCTCTGCCTAATGACCGTTTAATCTCTCGTGTAAAACAGAACAGTACCAAGCTGAGAAGCAGACTACAGAAGAAGCGAATGTATTGCAAATCTCTTATTTGAGCAGTGAAGTTTTGGTGCTTCTCTGTTCAGAATCAGACACAGCAGGGATTTTTATACTTGTTCTTCAAAGATGCCATCCATCCTTTTGGTTTCTATCTGTTCCCTTATGTCATTTCAACAAAATCTTTGTCAAAATCAGTCCTATTCGGCAAAGAGAGGAAAAAGTTTAATTAAAAAAATCTCATCGTGGAGCTACCAGAATATCTTTATATAGGAATGTTTGATAGAGTGAGCAAAATAACTTCTCTCAAAAAGCATATTTACCATATTTCATTAGATTCCATAGCCAGACTATATCTCTGTTTGGTATTTTTCAAGTGTGGGACTACAATGCTGCACGTGTTTGGTATTTTTGGTCTTACTATTCCCTGTTTTACTTTGGCAAATAGCAAAAACCAGGAAAATCCCCTACTAAAGCTTAGTTTCCTTCATATCTTGACCTCAGATTTAAACTTCCTGTGCTTATGACTTCCTTATTTTTTTCTTGCTAGTTGGGAATCAGGGAACGCTATTTTACCTTTGGTAATATTTAAAATACCAGAGAGAACAGCACAGAGCACAAAAAGCAAGGCATGGGGAAGGACAAAAAATTGATAATGTGCCATCTAAAATGATCAAGTTGTCAAGGATGACACTGATATAAATTCCCTTGTTATTGCAGATGAACCAGTATAATACCAGGGGACTGAACATGAGCCAGATTTGATTTGTCAACTTGTTGCTATTATTTTGACAACATTTCAGCAAAATTGTCACATCTGTCGAAATTCTCTTAGAAAATTAGATGTAGCAAAGAACACCAAACAGCCTTATTTTCTCCTACTGAGTGTGCTGGGATTTTCCTTCGGTGAGTCATCAGCCGGCAGCAACAATGAAGAGTCACAACAATCACAAAGATACCATCTGTTTCAGGGAGATGGTCCAAAAGCAAACATGTATCTTTCTAAACATAAAATTCATCAGCACAAAAAACTGTGTGCGTGCACACACACAAACACACTCACAGAAGTGTGTGGGTTTGCATACATATGTATTATTTCTGTAATTCCTGACATGTTATCGAAACACCCAAATAGTGGCAACTACAAAATTTCCTGTATGGATTTCTATCATCAGCTAAAGTCACAGATGATATTACTTGAACTTCATATCATGGGAGATCATGACATTTGGAAATATGGAATATGTTTTTCATCACATGGTGCTTTTCACACCTGGTGCTTGCAGAAATTAGGCTTTAATGATTAGAGTGCTTCCATTTCTTTCAAAGTATTTTTAACAAAACCAGGCCCAATGCATAGCTAGGCATTGTCAAGAACACCTCCAGCAAACAGACTAAAGGATGACTACTGCAATAGGACATAACTAGATGACTTCTTTTTTTTTTCTTTTCAAACACTATGCATGTGGAAGTCCTTGTTCCATTAAAAAAAAAAAAAGTTTAAATAAACTAGTTCTCCTTGCGAAACCTGGCAGCAATGGTAAATGCCCACAAATGTAAAATTTTGATCAGTACAGTTCTTGTGTGGTAGAAAAACATCTCTGATGCATTTTCAATGGAAACATGACAATGAGTAAATCGGAAAAAAGAAGTCAACAACATTTTTTAAAAATGCAAAATAAAGCTCAAGGAAACATTTGCATTGTAATTCATGAAAATGTTAACAATGAAAAGATTATTATTGAAGATGCAAAAAGGAAAAAAAGAAAGGTGCCAATATAGCACCCTCACTCTTAGAACAGAACAGAATAGAACTGAACAGAACAGGATAGAATTAGAATAGAATAGGATAGAATAGAATAGAACAGAATAGAATAGAATAGAATAGAATAGAATAGAATAGAATAGAATAGAATAGAATAGAATAGAATAGAATAGAATATTTCAGTTGGAAGGGAGCTAGAACGATTATCTAGTCCAACTGCCTGGCCAATTCAGGGCTGACCAAAGTTAAAGCATGTTGTTAAGGGCATTGTCCAAATGTCTCTTAAATGCTGACAGGCTTGGGGCATCGACCATCTCTCCAGGAAGCCTGTTCCAGTGTTTGACCACCCTCTTGGTAAAGAAATGCTTCCTAATGTCCAGTCTAAACCTCCCCTGGTGCAGCTTTCAGCTGTTCCCACGTGTCCTGGCACTGGATCCCAGGGCGAAGAGCTCAGCACCTCCTTCTCCAATTCCCCTCCTCAGGAAGCTGTAGAGAGCAACGAGGTTGCTCCTCAGCCTCCTCTTCTCCAAACTAGACAAGCCCAAAGTCCTTAGTGGCTCCTCATAGGACATACCTTCCAGCCCTTTCACCAGCTTTGTTACCCTCCTCTGGATGCATTCAAGGACCTCAACACCCTTCTTTAATTGTGGGGCCCAGAACTGCACACTGTATTCAAGGTGAGGCTACATGAACACTGAATACAGCGGGATAATCACCTCTTTTGACTGGCTGGTGCTACTGTGTTTGACGCGCCCCAGGATGTGGTTTGCCCTCTTGGCTGCCAGGGCACACTGCTGACTCCTACTGAGCCTGAGTCAACCAGCACCCACAGATGCCTTTCTGCAGGGCTGCTCTCCAGCCACTCCTCTCCCAGTTTATACTTGTGCCCAGAGCTACTCCCTTCTAGGTGCAGGATCCGGCATTTGGACTTGTTAAGTTTCATCCCATTAATCATTGCCCAATGCTCTGGTGTATCTAGATTGCTCTGCAAGGCCTCTTGTCCCTCGAGAGAGACAACAGCACCTCCCAGTTTGGTATTGTCAGCAAACTTGCTAATGGTGCATTCAGCTCCTGCATACAGATCATTGATAAATACATTGAACAGACTGGCCCCAGAAGTAAACCCTGAGGTACACTGCATGTGACTGGTTGCCAGCCAGATGTAGCTCCATTCACTGCAAACCTTTGAGCTCTGCTTTTCAGCCAGTTCTCCCAGAGCACCATGAACCTGCTCATCTCACAGTCGGACAACTTGTCCAGAAGGATGCTGTGAAGGACAGTACCAAAAGCCTTACTAAAATCCAGAAAAACTACATCCACTCCCTTCCGTTCACGCACTCAGCAGATGACATTATCATAGAAGGATATCAAATTAGTTGAATTTGTTTAAAACTTAAAGTTAATCGATACAATAAATGAACAGTGATACAATCTAGTGTTCAGACAGCGGCTTAAACTTATTTTTCTTTCATTTATGCCATCCAGAGCTTTTAAAACAAAGCATAATGAAAAATTATGGTCATTAGGACATAAATGTTGCTTTGTTTCTTACACATACTCAGCCTGGTCCCTTCCAACTTAGACGATTCTATGACTCCAAGTAATTCCCAAAGTATGCAGGCAGCTACCTTCTCTGCTTGACTAATGTTTACATCCTGTGTCCGTTCTTTTGCCTTCCTTAGAAGATAAAATGTAGTGTAAGTGATTTACATAACACACCTGTAGAGCCAAAAGGAGTTCATCCAACAGCAAAAATTCCAAGAGTAGTAGTCTAATGATGATACAATAATCTTTTTTTTTTCTTATTTAACCACTATACTTATATTTAAATATAAATCTCAAATACACACAAGACCAGGGATTACAAAGTTTTGCTTAAACATTTACTGTGTTTCCATGATTATGTTCTCATACAGCAGGAAATAAATACTACTCTTTTCTGTTTCAATTGCCTAACACATCTGTCTACTTTTCTATCTGCCTTTCTTCTAGAATTCAAGTGATCCATGGCACACGAGTGAAGAAATTATACTTGCTTTCACTTGAGTGTAAAGTGAAATATAAACATACTTGCTCATAAGAGATCATAGCAGAAAGCTCAACTTTCTTGAAAAAAATCAAGAAAACTCAATGTGTTGTGGAGGAACCTTCCTACTGTATGTTATTCTCCACCCTTATTACTGTAACTTGGTCAACTTCTCTTTAAGCCACTTCTGATGAAACATTTTTATTTTTTCTTGGCTGTACACCCTACCTGATATGATAATATTAGGTTATGCTATGAATTACTAATATAATATAATGCCACAAACTAGTCATTTTACACCCAGTATAATAATTTTCACTAATACAGAGATTGATTACTAATGATTGATACTAATGTTACCTAAATTTTGAGAATATACCTGATGATTTTGTGATGACTGGTTTCATTTTGTGTGTCCCACATTGACAAATAAAAACGATGAAACAATCACTTCGAATCTGTCTCTATGAATGCATGCAGTAGGAAAAATGGCAAAACTTAAGCCTACTTCTAAATGCTATCTAAGTCTCACACGTTCTTGCTGAATTCTCTGCAAAGGTCCCTACAAACAATACTGATAATCACGGTGACGTTAGTGTCATAAAAGAACTCACAGATGAGAAATTTAGCTGGAATAGTATAGTGTATAGCAGGCCGGGTTTCTCTCTCTTGCTCTCTCACACACACGTGCACACACACGCACACACACATGCAAACACTCTCACAAACACGCAGTTAGCCGTTGTTCCATTCTCAAAATAAAGACTGTAGGTATAACAAAGAAGTAGCCGTAGGTACAGTGATATATATAACAATTCCTTCATATATATAACAATGACTTCAACAATAGGCAACAACTCTAACAATTCACCTGACATAAACAGACTGTCATCAAAGCCAAAATCCCATGAATGAGTAGTCTTTAAGTAAGCACACTGGAAATGAAACACATTTAGAAAAACACATTTTAGAATGTTGTTCAACTCCTGTTTTCAAACGTGTTTCATCATTCGAGCTAGATGGGGCATAACTGACAACAAAACCGTTTTCTGCATTCAGTCAGCAGAACTATTGCATTATGTGTATCTCTTCATTGGGAGTAAAGATGAGTGTGGAATGAAAACAAAGTGACAGATCAAAATGAAAGAGAAGAGATATCACATAGATAAACTTGTCTTGGACATGTCAGTACTCGCTATTTTATTTCTCTGATATGAAGGATGGATGAAGTAAAACCAATTCTGCTTGTCAAGGGTTGCCACAAAATGGAGAGAAACAACAAAAAGATGTCAAGAATAGGCTTATCAATAACACTAACTTATTTTACACATACACAGTAAAAACACATCCAACTTCCAACTTCATGTAAATAAAATACCATGCCATTTCTAGCGGTTACTATAGTTGCAGAAGACATCTACTGCTTCACTCACCTCTCAAACTGTGAGAGTCACTTATGTGAATATCTTAATATTCAGACACTACATCTGTACAGTCTTGAAAATTGAAACAACTTGTACTAAAACGCTTCTTCAACTAGGACTCAATTGACACATTTTTTGAAAACCCTGCACAAAACTCCTGCTGCTCAGCATCTTTGAAAGGCTATTCACATATTTTTATCTCTTCAGTACCCGTTTAAACATAAGCCCTGCAAAAAGTAAGAAGACTGTCCAGACAAGAAGGTAAATAATCTGAACAAACCTGGAAAGAGTTTGGGAATTTATAGAAAATAGATTTAAATTTAGCACACAATAAGAAGTATAGCTATAAATACTGAACGCATCCCTGAACTGAACTATAAGAATGAGTGAAGTGATGATAGAAGAAAAATTAAAGAGCCTGTAACAGAAAAAATAGAAAGGTAGGAAAACAAAGAAAACCCTTACTATGTGTAAAATCTGCTGAAACACTAAGTTTTCCGTAGAAATTCTGGTGTCATAAAATACCGTCCTTTTATCTTCACAGTAAGTCTTGGAAGAAGATATAAGCAAGTTGTTATTGTATAAGCCAAGATTCTCTTAATTCTGCTTTCACTGATAATTGAATAACTAATAATATACTGAATTGATTTTTGTATTAAATCTACGTGGAATAGGTCCTTATTATCAGTAAGAGAACTTACAAGCTACAACACAGAACACGGTCAGAAACTGAAGGAGTATGGAATTAAGCACGTGATTTAAACTGGATCACAATAAAAGGAATTGAAATGCCAGAGACAGCCGCATGCAATCTGACCTTCTACCTCCCTAGACTACGTGATCAGACTGAATTTCCCAGCAAAAGTAGTATCAAGAGCTCCTTTCAGTATCTGCCAAAGCGATTCCGCTAAGGACTGAATACTTGCCCACAATGGTTTGATACAGTAGAGTTGATAGGCGTTATAGATGGTCTGGCATTTTCCTTCTACGGCACGCTGCGGAAAACTGAACAACTCCTTCAAGGGCTTTGCTTTCTCTGGTTTGATAAGATGTTTTCTTCAGAAAATAAAAAGAAGTTTATTAAATCAACTGCTCTCAGTAGCGATACAGTGAATGACTATATCAAAAGCAAATGTATATGTAATGAAAGAGCTCAACTTAAAAACAACCATGATTTTTAACATATCGTCATTCTTATACAGAAAATAGGTGTCCTTTCAACAAAGTAATGTAATATAAGAGACATCTCTAAATGGACATGCCTTCATGTTGTCCTTGAGGATCAGGAAGTGACGCTGGTTTAAAATCTAACTACTACAAGAGTGACAATTTACATGATTAAGAAGCATACGCTTAATCACTGGTGCCATTTGCTCTTTCTGACTAAGTTACAATGAGTGTATCCCATGTTACCTAGAGAAACTAAATGAAGAAGGTTCCCTTTCCACTTGAGTGAGGGATCAGAGCATTTTCTCTTCTTCTCATTCTACAAGAAGAATGGCTAGAACACTGGATACACAATAAAGTAGCGCTGTCGGAAAAATATCCATTGCTCCAAGAAATACAAGTATTGAGCTGGTAGCTGCCTCATCTTTTACTAGCTCACGCAAGAAAATTTAAATGCGACAAGTGAATTTGAATTTGAAGCTAAGAGAACTCAGTATGATAGAATACTGGAAGGTGTTTACAAGCTTAGGGTAACATAAAAAGTTATTAAGATTATTTTGTTCAATTTTTTTGCCTTTTTCTTCAAATAAGGTTGTCTAATAGGTGTCAAGACTCCACCTAACTTGCAGGACCAAATACGAATCTTTAAAATATGATCAGGCACAATGGCCTTGGTTTTTTTTCTGCTTTATCATAAGATATAACCTTATTTTCATTTCCTTTTGCCTTCTTGTTTAGACAAATGGAGCAAATACAATGACAGATGGAAACTAGTGACATTCTTCAAGAAACATAATTTGGAATGGAAGTAGTAAATAGGACAACATCTACTTTAATGTGAATGTCAATTAATCCTCTCTATCCTTGCATGTCTCCCTTTTCGAGATGCTACCACTTTCACTCTTTTCATTTGTTCACTTTCAGCTAAAGTACACTCAAAGCCAAATGTTTTCGATACACTACATCAATGTTTATTTCACAGAATAATTTAAAAGCAATTTCTGTTGAAAAATTGGTTTAAGGAAATACAATGACTCTTTTGCTTGAAAAGCAGCTAGGAGATGTTGAAACAGATAGATACAGATAATTGAAATAGATACTTCAGGGTAGGCAACATAAAGATGGAGATGAGGCTACTCTGCAGGAGAACGAAGTGGAAGTGATTTGAATGTCACTTCGCAAAACTGATGTGCTGATTCTGGAGCAGAATTCAAAATATTGATTTAGGCACCTGAGACCCTCTAAATGCGAAACGTGAGAGACAGAGATGTCCAGGTTTGTCACACCAGTGGGATGTTAGGACATCTAAACCAAGTGATAGAAAATCTCAGAGAAGAATCTTCTCTAGGCTAAGCACTCTTTCAGATTAACAATTTATTTGGCTCTATGACACAGGACTTAAAAGTGTTTGAAAACGTATCCTGGCTTTTGTTGTTGCATTAGTATATTTCATTAGCCTAATGATAAAAATCTAGCCTTGGAAGTAACTCACCGTGGCTCACAGCTCTACCATCTCAGAGGCTAGTTTTGAAAATAGCTTAAAAAGGAATACCATTCCCAAAACATCCTTAGATACTGAAGTGCTTATCTTCTACTGAATTGCAGTGGGACTGAGACCTTACCAAGTTGTTTGGGAATGTTTGGACATCTTATTCAAAATCCAGAGGGAAGCAAAGCAAACAGCACAATTGCATTAGACTCAAAAAGAAAAAAAGAAAAAAAAAAAAAGAGGCAAATGTTACAAGGAAAGCTATGAGATATAAGTTTCTCTTGTATGAAGAGTAAGATTTGAAGGACCATAGAAAGGTCCTCCGTGATTCAAATATCTGAACGACTAAAACAAGTTGTGTCTTTCAGCAGTGCACAGGACTCTTGAGAAATGCAAATGAAACAGAGGAAACGTCCCAGGTGAAGGGAAGAGAAGGTGGATCCACACTGAACCTATTTGTGAGGAAGATAAAAGACCAGCTTTTAAATTAAGGAGGACGGGGGTCCTGCTCTGTTTTGGTATTGATGCTGCATTACTTACATATTCTGTGTAATGTGATTCCCTTTCACATCAGTTTTACAAGAGTGTAACTCTACTGGCTTCCAAACCTCTAAGCACAGCCCAAAGAGCAGCTATAAATTTGACCTTTCCTGGATCTGAATGTTACTGTAGCTCCTTCAATTTCAATTCCAGTTTAGGTATTGTAGCACATTATCTCTCCTTACATAGCTCCAAATCACTTATTTGAAAATGCTGTTTCCAGCTTCATTTCTACATCTGGTGCTTATTTCTTATTTATAACATATTCATTCTGTAACCTCCCAGAGCTCTTTCAGCATAAGGGATTTCTTTTTTTCTTTTTTGTTTGCTTTAAAAAAATATTATCTTCTGCAATATATCTACTAAAAGAACACGCTGATCATACTGAGTTTGCAGAACACTGAGTTATATAGTGAAGAATATAGCAACAAATAACAGAAGGGTAGGAAATAATCAAAACACCCTGGCAAGCTGAGCGACCTATTAATTTAAATGTATTTCTCCCAAATATATAATCCTACGGTTTTACATTTGCCTCATTTTTTCCTTAGTTTTTGTGTCCATTAATTGAGAATACAACACTATGACAAACATCTTGAAGGACATAAGTTAGTAGCGTAGTCTACACATTTTGGAAATCTATATTCTAGGGAATGATGATTTTCAATCTAAGTGAACTCAACTGAGCAATTTTTTCACTTCAAAGTAAATAAATTAAGTTCCACACGCTTTACTTTATGTGATTTCCTTGGAACGAAATCAAGGTTTGTTCTCATGTACACGGGACTTTTTAGACCACATGTATTAGCACACAGCTGGTTGGGAATTTAAGAATTTTTCCATTAAACCAGCTTTTCCATTGGGAAATGCTGAATTATCAAAACTGAGATCTCTTGCTTTAACTCATTGTACAGGCTCTGGCTGGGACGAAGTTAACATTCTTCACAGTTGCCCATAAGGTGCTGTGTTTCGGATTTCAGACTAAAACAGTGTTAATAACACACCAGTTTCAGCTATTGCTGAACAGTTCCTGCACAGTATTGAGACTTTCTCTGTTTCTCACCCTGCCTCCCCAGCGAGTAGGCAAGATACTGGGAGGGGACACAGCCAGGACAGCTGACCTCTGAGATATTCAGAGACTGTCTGGGCATCAGTCTGCTTGTGAGTGTGGGGAGTGACTGCTTTTTCAACCTTCGTGTTTTTGTTTTTTCTCTTTCCTCCACTTATTAAATTGTCTTTATTTTGACCCAAAAGTTTTCTTGCTTTTGCTCTTTGGACTGTCTCCCCCATCCTGGTTGGGGACAAGTGGATGAGTGACTGGGTGGGTGGTTAGTTGCTGGCCAGGGTCAACCCACCACACTGGTAAGGCAGTTACAGTAAGACCATTTTGAAGTCAAAGGTTAGGTTTTATATCAAAATAAGAGCAAGAGGAGGGAGAGAGGGATTCCTCCTTTTCCAATAATTTCTGACAATCTCTTGTTCATTTTTTTTTCTAGTTAATATGTACAGTTAAACACTCAATAGTGCAGAGAAAGCATAAAACAGATCAATTCTAACTCTCAGCAGCTACAGCCTTGTCCTGAGCTACTAGTGGGAGCAAAGGCTCAGGTGCCTTTTCAAGGGAAGGGTTCATTACTTATCCAAGTGGAATAGTTACCAACAGGAGAGGCTGCAAATTCCCTTCCTTTCCTCTCACAGTAGTAAATAAATATTTAGTTATGAAATTTGTTTGGGATGAGGAACATTTGGGCTAAAGTACACATAACATGAATCAAACAGAGTCTTTCTCATTCATATGAGTCACTGGTCACTATCCTAATGAGAGAAAAAGCCTGGAGAAACAGTTTTTTAAATCCTGAAACTTCGACTTGACAAAAAGCTATGTGTTCTCCAGCTATACTCCGGTATCCTTCAGCAAAATATCTCCCAGTTCCTTCATAGGCATATTGAACTTTCATGGGATTCTTTAAAATGAATGGCATTATAAAGCAAAATAATTACATAATTACATGAACATAAAATATGCTTACTCAACTCTTACTCAGTTGAACTTTAAAAAGTGCAAAAGACAGAATTGTGGATGCCCTTGGACCTCAATGGTCATTGCACTGAAAATTTAATTTTCTTTGAAAGTCTCTCTTTTCCCTCAATCTCCCACTATTCAAAGTTAATTTAAGACATAGCCTGGTAAAATGCAATGGAACAAGTACTATCTTTAATGGTGTCTTCAGAAGTTATGAAATGCTGCATAGCCCTCAGCAGTCTTCAGCAAATCTGTTTTACTGTGTTCCTTGTAAGATTTACCATGTTTCATTTTGGCTAAATAGGTAGCTGAAAAGACAAAACACGCACACACATAAGAGCTCAAAAACGTTTTCTCCCCTCGGAATCAAAATTTTGGACACTAATAATTCAGGTAAGTATAGGGAGTTTGCTCAACATACCCATGTAAACAATTCAGACTAAAAATAAACCAACAAAAGCAAGAAACTTTTTATTGAATCTCACTGAATCAAAACTTCCATTTTGAGAGTTAAAATTCCACTAAGGAGACAAACTTACACAGACGGGTACAAAATGATTTTTCTTTGTCACTAAAGCTAGGTACAGCTTCTTAGGAAGGATGAATATTTGTGATTACAAAGCCAGTTTAAAGCAATTTGTATAAATTAGATGCAAAATGAATTTATGTCTTTGGAGATTCATATATACACTCTCCCCACTGTACATTTAGTCTATATTCATGCTTTGGTGATACAAACATCCAATCCTGAATACCACTATCTTTAACAGTAGAGAAGGTCTGAGCTAATGTTAAATGAAAATGCAACCTTGGGCAGCAGTTTTAAAGTAATCTAAATAATATTTTGATTTACATAAACAGACAGCTAACAGTCTGCCTTTGGACAGAGATTAAATAGTCAGGGTTTTCTGGGTTTAATGGTTGTGTAAAGCATGATTAGAGTACCTAGCTTCTCCCTCGGTTTTCCATGCAATCTTATCCTTCGTTGTAAGAAAACCGTTCAGATTCAAAATTTTATCTGATTATCTGAACTCCAGGTTGTTCAACTTCGTTTTTGTTTTTTTTTTTTCCCAGACCTTTTTGTCTTGTCAGAAGAGAAAAGAGATACTACAAGTCATATCAGATATTAGTATTGAAATTACCATCAATAAATTGAAATATTTTATCTTGATAGGGCATACAGTGTACAACACAAGTAAAATACTTTTGCATTTAAAGGGCTTGAGAACAATGCTTGTAATAATGGGGAAATCTCATGGCCAAACAGTCTAACGTAGTGCTATAATTTCTTCACTAAAACATACTATTTGCATACAAATATCAACTAGTTTGAAATAAAACTACAGACTTGCCTTAAGAAATAAATTTTCTATACTTAGAGTTTAGATTTTATCGTGTAAGAAAATTTATGATACTTTCTGTATTATAATTTTTCGCATCACCTTTGGTGACCCACAGTCACCTTTGCATAGCTAGTTACAGGAAAGCCAAACACTACTATTTTAAGTTAAAGTCAAAATACCGTTAAGTGACTAGCTGTATTTCTGTACTTCACGTTATCCCATCCCTTTAGTATAAACAATATTGTACTGTAGAGTTTCCAAATGGAGCCCTTGGCTGGAAAAGGATGTCCAAGGGTGTGGTGTGAAGGTACCTGAGTGAAGCAACAGCTTTTGGGGCTCCTGATGAGTGAATAGTGTGTGTACCATGGCATCACCTTCAAGGTGCAAGGCATATTTTGTCAGGCAGCTGGACAAAAATGCAAACCAGCATCTGCTGTCTTGCTTTTGTCCTTTCCCTCTTCCTTCCGGGCCTGAGGAAACCGGTAAGCTGCAGCCCCCGGGCTGACTGGGCAGAGGTCTGCTGGGCCTTCTTCATTCAGCTTCTTCGGGAGAGAAAAGGAAGGGAAAAGGCTTCTTTTTCTCCACTTCACTCCATTTGTGGAAAAGGGAAAAGCAGAGCTAGGTCACATTTAGTGCTCTCACATTTAGTACAGAAGGGATGCCTGCCTGCATCTCTTCAGCGGGCTCTGTTGAATACAGCTGTGAGTTCATGGATGTAAATGATGAAGCGCCATCAGGAGGCTCTTGCCACCTCCGTGCTGATCTGCACGCAGTAAAACCGTATGCACAGATAATGCCCCGGAATTGCTATTCCAGACAGCAATGTTAATACAAATCTGGAATGTTTCTGAAGGCTAATAAAAACATAAAATGAAATAATGCAGCAGGCTTCTGGCGATGTCTCTGTCCTGTGCAATTTACCAGAGGAAATAAATCACTGAGACGGGAAACATATGCAATGGCAAAACATGGGACCTGTCAGGTCAGTTCAGCATCAATCCGTATCTGTCTAGTTAATGCAGACTTATATTCACCTCTCCTCACTGCAAACTCTCTTTCTGACCAGGAATTTTTATTGACTTTTCAGAACCTATAGCTAGCTTTATGTTTTGAATACCAAAATTGCTAGACACCTTGTTTATCTAGTAACATGAGATTATCTTATGGTTTCCTAAACATGTAAAATATCTGAACGCTTCAGGCTATAAACTTACCTATAAAATTACAGACATGGCTTTTTAAGTATACTGTGTTGTCTGGAGCATGGAGATACTACCGAGTCAGCACTGGTGAATCATTCAAGTGAAAATTTGTTTCAGAGTTCTATTATTGACTGAGAACACTCTTAGGCAGTACTTTCTCCCTGATGGCTTTTTCATGATTTCCCCACTGAATTTTGTTTTTAATACATTGGGATAAGTAAATAAGCCATTTCATTTTTATTTTCCCTTCTGTGAAATGCTTCCCAAGTAACTTGATTAATGTTCAAAACCAATATTTGAGCAGCCACATAATGTAATTAAAATTTCATAAAATAGCTATAATCATCCTAGCTTGGTAATAAGCAACCTTATTTATCACACAAATGATTTCTTTGGATTTTCAACAAGCACTTTATTTAGCTAACTAAATAATCTTTTTTCTGCAGGAGGCTTGTGTTTTAAAACAGACAATTGAAGTCACAGCCGGAATGCTTTGCCATATAGAGCCAATATTTAATCACAGGAGGTTTCGGCTACGTGTGCACTGAAGTTAGCCTGATTTATCCGGGAAAGTGTGCTCAACTGAGTTCCATTTTAAACCTGTCTGCCCAAGCTGCTTTTTTTATCTTGAAGCGATACTAAGTGCACAATGAGCCAGTTTAAAGGTAGAATGGTAGAGTGAATAAGATTTGTTTTTTTTGGAGTAATATGTGCAGCACTGTCTTGGTATCTTTAACACCATATGGGCCTTTGCTGTCAATAAAAATAACTGTGAAATCTGCTAGTTACTGGAGAACCTTAAAGCTGAGGAGAAAGGCATTTTCTTTTTTTCTACTGCTCTTTACATAATCTCTATCTCCATACTGTCCCTACAGTCCAATTCTATTCGAGACTGAATGACTTAAAGCACAGTGCTACTTTAAAAGTGCTTTTGAAAAAAAATGGCAGCACAAAGTTCCACATTTATTATATCCCAACGATTTCCAGATCAAATTTTTTTAGCTTCCTGACTGAAAGGTCATTCTTATCTATGCATCTGTCCCACGAACTTCCCTGGAGTCTGGAAACTAAACTATGCTGTTTCTTCCATGCACAATATCACCCGAAAACCTTTCGGCTGGACAAATGCTTCCAGCATTTGGGCTCTGCGTATCTCACTGTTCATTGTTAGGCTGATAACACAAACAGTAGAAAGCTCTCCTGCTTTCAACTGCTGAACAGTCAGTTTTGTAGCTATGACAGGATTGAAAAAGAAAGAGGAAAAAAAATTAGTTCATTTTCCATAAGTAAAAGCAGAAAAAGCTGTTTGCTGAATCTAATGCCCACTGTATACTGTCAGTTTTTAGGGAAGAAGCAGAGTTAAATATTATTCCAAGGTTCAGTACTAGCACCAGGAACCTTTTCCTCCGTGAAAATAGCAGTCGCCGCAGCTGGTGATTTGTGACATTGTGTTGTAATCCAGGAGGAACTTGGAATATGACCAAAGGGCGTTACTAATATTCTGCATGACTAATTATTGAACCTTCCTCTGGGTTCAAACATCCCAGTGTTTGCACAGATGATGCTTTTGTTCATCCATCATTTAAAATGTCTTGTAGCTGGAAAGCTAACAACATTCATAAAAGTCCATTCATAAAGCCCTCTGGGGGAAGGGGGAGGTGGGGTGATAGTTTGCATTTTTCTGGTCTTTTAACTTCTTTGCTGCTGACCATGATTACAAATACCATGTAGCCACGGCCACCGGGAAGGTGATTTGTCATATTTTTTAGATAGAAAGACTGAAATATATTACATTAAGGCAATGGTCAACAGACAAATCTGGTTCTACTAAACAAACCATTTAGTTCTGTGCTCCTGACAAGCCAGAACTTGTTGGATCACACTGCTGCTTTCACCAGGTCTTTATAAACGGAAACTGGAAGGGGAGGAAATGGAGGAAGGAGTAAAGCATGTCCAAAATTTACCTTGATATGGAGCCAGGACGCAGACCAGGTGTGCAGAGCTGCAAGCTGCTGGGCTCTGAACTCTAGATTTATTTACACTGATTGCCATAGTATCAAGGAAAAAATGTAAGTTTGGGGGGACCTTCAAGTTGTCTGAAATAATGCCCTGCTCTAAGCAGATAGGTGAGGCTGGTAAGGACTCTGTCGCAAGGTCCAAGATCTACACCAGCCTGACTCCATGATCAGACCCCATCCATCTTAGCGGTCCCCTCTCACTCTGACCTCTGTGAACTGCCTAACATCTTCTCCCAGTATTAAACAAGAATTCCCAGTATCTTATGCAAAGCTCCTGGAAAATGGTTAGGTTTAAGGATTGGCTTTAAATCTCATAAAAGCATTCGTGACTCCAACAGTTATCACAGTCACTGTAGTTTGAAGTATGTTACTACTACAAAACCTATATAGCTAGAAAAGTGTCCAAAATTTCAGTGTTTATTTTCACAGAGGTTGCTTTGAAGAGGGTCTTGTACATCAAGGACAAAGCTCCAAAAAGCATATTCCTCTTCAGAAAAAGAGGAGGCACTAAATATCCTATCTTCTTTCACACAGTCTCTCTTCTACATTCAATTTCCTTTACTTTGTCAGGAGCATTCTGATTAGAATTTCTCTGCAGAAAGTCAGTACTTATTTAATAAGAATGAAGCTGACTTTGAATTTGAAATGGAAATTGAACCTGTCAACCATTCTGACTTGCAAACACTCGATTCCTCAAATATGAATCTGTTAAATGGACCTCAAAAAGCCTGTTTATTCCTCTATTTTAAAGAATGGGCGTGCACAAAAACATAGGGGGAAATTACTGAAGAACTCACACACTTGCAGAGTAGGGGAGAATTATCCATGAGCAAGCTCTGGGAAAGCCTAATACTGTGTTCGATAATAGCTAATTATTGAGAGACATCCCTGCTGATGTTCTTCTCTGTTTCATATTTGAATGACAAAAATTTGTATGCGGTGTGCATAGCGTGTGTTAAGCGCATATATTCATTCCTGCGTAAGTGCACAGGTGTCTGCACCTGTCAGATGGGGAGTCTTTATGACTTCTGTGTTGAAATTCTATTTCTGAAAGCAGAAAAGAATAGCCTGCTTAAAGTAAAATACCACTCAATGAAAGACAGATATTAGACACACAAGTTGTTGATATCCATGTAGCTATCTCAAATTGTTTGCTAATTTTGAAAATGCAGGTGCTGACTGCAAGGGCTGACTGCATGATTTCCACTGGCTGTAGGAAAACGGATTTTAGGATTTAACTCTATCATCTGAAGATTAAACACCCTCAGTGGTGCACAGTGCTTGGTCCAGCAGACAACCTCACTGGTGAAAGGTTACTTAACAGGTCAAAGGGAACCCCCCAGCCCTTGTTTATGAAATTTTTAGTAACAGAATATTGTGAAACAGAAATACAGGAGAATGGAGTGCTTCATTGAAAGAACATAGTCCCTCTCTGTATGGACTATATGATTACAAAATGTTGCATTAAGCTTTTTCTTTCATAGCTTTATTTTTTTTTCCCCCTGGGAATGCAAGTATAATCAGATTTCTTGACATACGATGAATTAGTCTTCAGCACAGTACAAAAGAGTTTCTTCATATGACAAAAGCATGGGTGGAGCAAGGTGATAAGCCTAAAGAGAAGTGTCTATGAGGAGCCCCTAGAGCTCCAGGAAAGCTGGTTTTCCCACTAGAAAGGGTCATGTGAAGCATTGATGAATCTAAGGTTATGGTTCCATGCACACTAATACCAAGCCTGAGCATTGCTGAATCACTAGGGCAGCGCAGAATAGGTCTGGACTAGGTATAAACCAACCATCCAACCAAACCAACCAACCAACCATCCAACCAACCAACCAACCAACCAACCAACCAACCAACCAATCAACCAACCACCCACATATTTGCTGAATTAGTCTGAAACATCCCCAAATGCCCCCTGTGCCTTACAGACCATTGGAATCAGTTCTAACTGTTCAATGTTGGAGAAATCCCCTGCATCCTGATGTCCACCAAATCTGACAGCCTCTAAAAGTTGGCAAATCATGCTGCTTGTTAGCAGTTGCCTTAATGTAGGAACACATCCAGAAAGGTGAACACTGGGCAACTCTCCACCCAGACAGACAAAGTGTAGTCATGCTGCAGGCCATTGAAGATCACCATAAACCTCTTCCTGATGACAGTCTTAGCTGATCTGCCAGAGTACAGGGTTCCCTGCCTTTGTTTTCAAAGTATCACACAGTATCACAGTATGCTAGGGATTGGAAGGGACTTCAAAAGATCATCTAGTCCAATCCCCCTGTCGGAGCAGGAAGACCTAGATGAGGTTGCACAGGAAGGCGTCCAGGCGAGTTTTGAATGTCTCCAGAGAAGGAGACTCCAGTTTTATACAACTCTTTTCTGATCAGAGGCTTATGAGCAGCTCCTGGTCCAGAGCCCATTATGACAAATTGACTACAGTTATGTAACCCTGATTTTATCATTTGGTCTGTCTGATGTTGTCCTCATCGAACTATGGTCTACGTCTCTCTTAGTTTAAAAGCAATACAGCAATTTTCTTTGCTTGGAGCCTGAGTATTTTACCTATTTCACTGTTAATAACAGCAGTTGCTGAGGAAGGATATTGCCAAATGGACAAGTACCTCTTCACTTTCCTTCATGCTTTGCTTTGCAGCAAGGATTGGTAAGTGCATAGTAGGCTGTGTAGCCTGCAGGTTGAGGTAGATGATTTTCCTTCTCTATTTGACACTTGTGAGACTACATCTGGACTGCTGTATCCAGTTTGGGGTTCTCCCCAACAAGAAAGACAACATACTGGATTGAGCCGAGAGGTAGGCCACAAAGAGGGTGAGGGGACTGAAGCATACGATGTACATGGAAAGGCTGAGGTGAGGGAACTAGGCTTGTTCAGCCTGGAGAAGAAAGAGCTGTCAACAACTACCTATTGGGAATTGTAGAGAAGATGGAATGGACTCTTCTTGCAAATGGATAAGGATAAAACAAGAGAAAACGGATACAAGCTGAAAGAAAGGGAATTCCAATTAGATGTGTAGCAGACTTTGGCCTGTTCAGAGACTTGCTTGGAAGAATCACATGGAATGTATACTTGGAAAAAGGATCCATCCTGGAGAGCTGGTTAATTTTCAAAGATCACCTTCCCTGAGCTCAAGATTGTTCCATTCTCATGTCAAGCAAAGGTGGCAGGGGGCCTGCATGGCTGAACAAGGAGCTATACTCAAAACCCCGAAGGAAACATTCAAAAAGTGGGAGCAGGGACAGGTGATCCAGGAGGCACATGGAGCCGTATACCTCTGAGCAGACAGGGATGAGGTTAGGAAAGACAAAGCCCATCTGGAGTTGAACGTGGCAAGAGATATGAAGAGCAACAGAAAGGATCTCTACACCAGCTAAAGGAAATTTGAGTGACCACTGCTGATGGGAATGGGACAGAAGCCTGGGAAAAGGCTGAGATAGTCAAGGCCTTGTTTGCCTTGGTTTTTACTGGTAAGAGCAGCCTTCAGGAATCCCAGGCTTTTGAGATCAGTGGGAAAATCTGGAGCAAAGAAGAACCTACCCTCAGTAGAGGAGGATCAGGACAGGGAACATTCAAACCAACTTGACATTCACAAGTCCATGGGACATGATGGGTTGCACCCACAGGTGCTGAGGTAACTAGCTGATGTCATTGCGACACCACTCTTGATTACGTTTGAAAGGCCAGACTAGAGGTACAGACTAGATTAGTGGATGGTGAAGTGGAATAAAACTGGCTGAACTGCTGGGCTCAAAGGTTTGCAACTGGTGTCATGAAGTCAAGGTGGAGGTCAGTTGGTAACGGTGTGCCCCACGATCTGATATTCAGGCCAATACAGTTAACCTCTTCATTAATGTACTGAGTGATGGGACAAAGTGCACCCTCTTTGCAGGTGATATGAAACTGGGAGAAGTGGTTGATACATCGATTGTTTGTGTTACTGTTCAGAGGGACCTTAACAGGCTGGAGACATAGGCTGAAGTTCAACAAAGGGGAATGGAATAGAATGGAATGGAATAGAATAAATAGAATAGAATAGAATAGAATAGAATAGAATAGAATAGAATAGAATAGAATAGAATAGGTAGACTAGACTAGACCACCATCTTGGTAAATGTGAAATCCTGCTTGTGGAGAGGAATAACCTCATGCGCCAAGGACACACTGGGGACTGAGAGGTGGAAAGCAGCTTTGCAAAGAAGGCCCTAGGGGTTTTGTTAGACACCAAGTTGGACATGAGACAGCAATGTGCCCCTGTGGCAAAGACGGCCAACAGACTTCTGGGCTTCATTAGGAAGACCATTGCCAGCAGGATGAGGGAAGTGACCCTTCCCCTCTAATCTGACCATTCCCCTCTACCCTTAATTTGATGAAAAGGAAAAAATGAGTCAAGAAGGAAGTAGGGTTTGACAACTACAGTTTTCCTCTGAAGTCTGAGTGCATAACAGGTTTATTCCACGCCTTCCTCGTTACTGTATTTTCTCATCTGATTGAAATATAAGGTATTTCCATTCTTTTATCACATCTACTAAACAAGCATAATTCAAACTATAATATTCAATGAATTATCTCCTTCACCTTCCACACATCTCTATAAATGTTAATCAGTTCCTCAAACACCACTCCCAGACTGTCCATTTTGGTTCTGATAAAACTGCTTTCTCCTGTGCTAAACATAGAGGTGACAGTACCTAAGAAGTAAGCAAATAAAAAACCTGGCAGATGACCATATGGTTGTCTTTTGCAAATGACAAAATTGTGCACCTCGCTTCGTCACTAGTGACACAGTCATTGGTCTTTTGATAATTCAAACACAGAAATCTACGTGTTCACTTCTGCCCAGGTAACAAACAGATACCCTGGTCTAAGTAATTTGACAATGTCTGACCTGCAGATGTGAAAACCTGTGTATGAACCAATATATCTGGCTAGTAAAAACCAAAAAAAAAGCTGAAGCAAAGCTGGGATTTTATCATTTCATTGACTCAGATCATTAAAGTTGAGTTATAGCCCATAACAAACCAAAAGGATGAAATTATGAAATGCTGGTTCTTTGCCAAAAAAAATTAAGCACTACAGGTTTATTTTTATCTCAGAAAGTCAATGTTCGTTCACTTAGCAGCTTTCCCAGATGCAATGAAAATTTAAATGGAAAGCCCTAGGCAGTATTATTGAATGATTTCCTCACTCTTTGATAGAAAAACATGCAGAACAAAGATATCTTAATACAGAATATGTATAGATAACGGTCCCACATAACCTCAGTGTGATAGAAATGGGCTGAAGTGAGGAGAAACAGATAGTTGCCTGTTGCAAGAAACTTAGTTTCTTTATGCCATTCTAGTTTCTGAAAGAAAACAGAGAAAAATGTGTATATAATTCTTGCTCTCAGTTAGTTTCTGTTTCTTGAAAACAGACTAAAATCTGTCACTTGTACTTCATGTTTTCAGTGGAACTTCTCTAGTGAGACTTTCATCTCTAAATCCTTCAAAGTATCACAGTATCTTCAAACATATATGAGAAAATACACATGATCAGATATGAAAAGGAATATTTTTTTCCTCTTGATGAATCTTACAGTCTCCTGTTAGACAGAGTTTTGGTGCAGTGGTTCATGGGACACACTGTAGAGAGCAGAGCAGGTAGGAAACTATGGAAATTTGACCCTGCAGTAGCTGTTTTTAGTATCTCCCAAGCCGTACTTTGTGAGAAAAGAATTTTCTTGCACATGGCCTTGTGACTGCAGTGTTATCTAGCAAGAAGATGACTTAGAAAAAGTACTTCCAGGAATGTTCCTCTTTAGACATGGCAAGTAACAGTGAACTTGGGGCCAAAAATCCACTTCACTCTAAAGGGAACTGGTAAACCAGTCAATCTCACAGCACTTAGCAGTGTAAAGATTGTATCACACAGATCATATTCAACCTGTGCTCAAAATCAGGAAGGAAGCTGTACCCCAACCTCAACCATTAGGTCCTACATACCAAGTCCATGCACCCAAGCTGGAAAACTGGAAAGCTGGAAAACTGGAAAGTTTAGGGGTTTTCCCTATTAACAAGAGAACACAAATAATAGAATCATACAATCACGGAACAGTTAGAGTTGGAAGGGACCTTGAAGATCATCTGGTTCCAGCCCCCTGCCATGGGCAGGGACACCTTCCACTAGACCGGGTTGCTCAAAGCCCCATCCAACCAGGCCTTGAACACCTCCAGGGATGGGGCACCCACAACTTCTCTAGAAAATGTGCTCCAGTGTCTCATCACCCTCACAGTAAAGAATTTCTTCCTTATATCTAATCTAAAATCACCCTCTTCCAGTTAGAAGCCATTACCCTTCATCCTATTGCTACAGTCCCTGATAAAGAGCTCCTCTCCATCTTTCCTCTAGGCGCCCTTAAAGTACTGGAAGCTGTTATGAGGTGTCCCTGGAGCCTTCTCTCCTCCAGGCTCAACAACCCCAACTCTCTCAGCCTGTCTTCATAGGAGAGGTGCTCCAGCCCTCTGATCATCTTCATGACCCTCCTTTGGACTTGCTCCAACAGGTCCATGTCCTTATACTTTCCATGTGCCTTAGCATAGTTTCCAGGAGGATCTGCTCCATGATCTTGCCAGGCACAGAGGTGAGACTGATTGGCCTGTAGTTCCCTGGGTCTTCCTTTTTTCTCATTTTGATTTTTTTTCTCCCCTTTTCCAATCAGCAGGATCTTCACTGGACTGCCATAACTTCTCAAATATGATGGATAGTGGCTTAGCAACTTCATCCTCCAGTTCCTTCAGGAATAATGAACTATGAGCTACTTGTAGACTTCATAGGAATTGGTTATACTAGCAATACCTGTTTTATTGTGGTTTTTTTTGACTAAAAATAGCTTATAATGTGTTATAAATTAGTGAATCAGAAAATTTGAAAGAGGAGGGGAGGGGAGAGGAGGGGAGAGGAGGGGAGGAGAGGAGAGGAGAGGAGAGGAGAGGAGAGGAGAGGAGAGGAGAGGAGAGGAGAGGAGAGGAGAGGAGAGGAGAGGAGAGGAGAGGAGAGGAGAGGAGAGGAGAGGAGAGGAGAGGAGAGGAGAGGAGAGGAGAGGAGAGGAGAGGAGAGGAGAGGAGAGGAGTATTTTCCTCCATCTACGAAAGTAATTTTTGTTTGCAGTTCATGTGTGGATTGTAGCGTAGTACTGTGCATGTCCTGATAAGATAAGCAGTGGATAGATAATGTCTCAAGGTATATTTTAAAAAATGCTTACTTGTACATCAAAGTTTCAAAGCAACTGCACAGAGCACATGTACCTTACTCCTTAATGCATCGGGCAACACAATTTAGAGGTAAAACACTACCACTGAGAGGACTGAAAAAACATTTTAGCAAGTCTCACATGCTTGTACTAAGCAGAAATTCTATTCCCTTGTTCAAAACTGAGGGTTTCATTTCCGCATACAAGCTTTTTCTTCAGTCTTTTAATTCTGAAAAAAAATAAAAGTCCTCTATTAGGGAAACAAAAATAAATCTGTCAAAACAAGGGCAGGAAAGGCAAGGAAGACTTTTTTCTTCTTTAATTGACAAGTCTCTAACACAGTCATTTTCTGCTTCATTTATCTGTGGCTGAAATATAACAAAACATCTCAAAGGGTTCTCAATGACCTGTAAGAATAGGATTGTAGAGTTTAATAGTTGCAGCATTTCAGGATCATGTAATATTCTGTCACCCAGCGAGGCAATGTCAGAAAGGGACAGTTGTCCTTATTCTTATGGAACATATAGCAACTGTGATAATTCCTTCTTAAAATGGTTTCACTTTGTATGATTGCTTGATCCTGGGGCAAGATAGCTGGTAGAAACATTATATTACCCTCCCTTTATTTATCCCCTTGTACAAAATTAAAAAAAAACAAACAACCAAACAGAGAACACAACTATTTTTTCATTAGGAGATAAGTCTGTGAGTAATTTTCAACAGGTCCATCATTTCTGTGTATGCAATTTAGTAAATAATATCAATAGTCCAAGTACAATATGGAAAGATTTTGGAAAATTCTAAATTTTGGGGCTCCCTTCTGCATCTTAGCATAGGGTTATTTGTGGGGTATTTGTTTGTTTGTTTGTTTGTTTGTTTAGAAACTCCTTTTAAATAAACTGAAAAATAGAGAAACTTTTTGGTTTAAAAAGTTTTCTTAGAAAGAAGAAAAATTATAACTCTAAAAGAGGTTCGTAAGAAGCATCATTTTGAATTAAGACTGGGTGTTTGTTCTTTTGGTTTTGTTTTTTCTTTTTTTTTTTCTATAACATTTGTTATAATCAATTTAAGCTTAAAACTACCCAACCCAGTCCTCAAAGTAGAGAAATGTCCTTGAATATTCAGTGTTGTTATCGGTGGTTAGTTGTTATGGTAAGAATTGCAGAACTCAAGTATGGAGAGTTCAATTTAAACCACCTCTTTCTTCGGGAAAGAAAAAGACAGAGCACACATGTTCTTCAGATTTTTTTTTTCACTGCTTTTGCTGGTTTGTGGTTCAACATTTTCACGTTTCTTTAAAAACCCCAGGCATAAGCCTCAGGCAGACTAAACACACAAAACTTAGCAAAGTCGATGTTTTGCGATTTCCTGCCTGCTTTCAGAGTATTGGAATTAATTAAATCTGAAGCTTCTCTAAAGCAAAGGTCCTACCCCAATTTTAAGATCTCTGTTTTTATATTTGCTTTGAATATTCCTCCCAACTCATTTGCTCGTTATTACTCGCAGTGGGCTAACGCGTCAGTGAGGGGACAGGTCATACTCCTGGTGTCTCACAGTCCCACAGCAGTAGAAAAATACAGAGTATATATGAAGCCTCTTAAATTATTTACGCACCAACAGGGCAAAACTGCTGTCCCTGCAGTTCTCAACACTTCATCTGCTCTCCCCATTTCTACCTTACGCCACGCCACGCTGACTGGAAATGTTCCCTGCCCCTGCAAAGCCGATCGGCTGTGCTGCGGGAGCAGAAGGGCAGCCACCTCAGCTCTCTGGTTTGTGAAATAAAAGAGCGTTAAGGATTGACCTTCCATAGGGCCAGTGGCTCCAGCCCTCCAGTCCCTGGCAAGGACTTCTCTTGGGACGAGCATCTTTTGCGGACCAGCCTGCAGCTGGGGAGGCTGAGGACATGGAGCTGGGGAAGGTGGGAGGGGAACAGGCACGTTGGAATACGGTGTCTACAAGAACGCAACCTTTACCACACACGCTGTTTCCTTGTATTGTGTTGCTAGCTCACAAACGTTTAGACGGATGAGTAACTGCAATTGCTATAAAGCGCTTGTAATGATAAGATACGCTAGAAAATGGTAATCTAGAATCATGCACTGGACATACACTACCAATGAGGACCTTTAATTTTCAGCACGTGAATTTTAAATTGGTAATTTTTTTCCCTAGAGAATCATAGAATCATAGAATCATAGAATCAGTGAGGTTGGAAGGGACCTTTAAGATCATCAAGTCCAACCATTAGATCATCAAGTCCAACCATTAAAAAAATATGTGCAGAATGCAGCTGCACATATTTTTTTAAAGAATCCTCAGATATCAGAGAGGGGTAAGTGCAAAGAAGTCTTCAGATGGGCAAGCAAAATGATTGTTGCATGGAATCTGGCTGTAGTTAGCAAACAGTGAAGCAAGGAGATGACAAGAGTTATTTCGCTGACATCTCTTTTTCTAGTATATTGAATTAGACATTGCAATATTCTGATTGGGAGATATGACTTTATGTAAACAAGCCTATAGCATAAACATAGTATATAAGAAGAGACTTATCAAAACAAATATTTAAAATAGTTTATTTTTTTATTTTTTTATTTAAGATTTTATTAAAGCATGACTAAATCAGATACTTTTGTCCTATATTTGGAGAACTGCCTGCCTTCATAGCCCATTAGTTTTTTCAGTTTGCATCTATTGTTCATAGGCAGTTTGTAAAATAAACAAAATAGTTTGTTTTGCCTTCTTTCAAGGGCATCTGAATTCTGTTGTTTGACAACTTGACTCCAATGCAAAGTGGCTTTTCATGGGTATTATAAACGCCTGTGGAAAAAAAAGTACTGGGAATTCTAATCAAAAGCTAATACAGCAATGAATTGTCATCTTTAGGGATCTACCTATTTCAAACTAGAAAAAAAAAAGAAAATTGGAAGCTGAATTATGATTTTAAATCAGATGCAGAGAAAAAGTTTGTCCATTCCGAGAAACAATCAAACTGTGATCTAGGTATCTAAGTCCACTGGCTTGCATGCCAAAACTTCAAATTTGTTTGACAGTTTCCTGCCTAAATTTTGAGGGGTGAAAAAATCCTCTCTAATTTGATGGAGAAGCTTATTGCTGTAAAGCAGCTTCAATTATGCAATCCTTCCCGGTGCTTCACAAAATGTAAGATTTTGGGATTTATACCTTCTCCTTCTACAAATGATATGAAATTAGCCAGTACTGTTACCCTGAAGAAATAAAACATGCAATTGGTAAGATCATATTGTTATGAAAATACTTTTATAAGCACAATGTAAGAGTGATTGTATAGCTTGCACTGATTTTCACATCTGGGCAATTCAAATCTTGAGAAACGTATTTCTCATCTCTACAGACTATTGGTTTTATGCTTTCTTTTCTAAAGTTTTGACTTAATAAGCATGGTTGCTGAATTCTGTTATTAGAGAATGGTAATTCAGAAATAACTCTTTTCTTGACTGAAGGAGTTCTTGCTGCACTATGTATCAATGCACACAGAAATCTCCTATAAGCTTAAAGTTACAAATAATATAACACAATACAGCTGAGCTGTATAGAATAAAATCATGAATGCACTGTCAACCAGCCTGAGTGGATACTGCCCCTTCAGGAGCTATGAGGGACTTGATAAATTTGTGACGTTCAGCAAGGAATATATGATCACTTCTAACCTTGTATGCTCATTTTCAAGATTAGGGGTCTGCATACACTCGTTATTCCATTATTTTGTTTTTCCTGGCCGTAATTTTTTTTAACAGATTTTTTCATTGAGAAAAATGAAACTACAATATTGTAATATCATTTAAATATTCCTTGACCATCAAAAGTACATCATCGTAAGTTATTATGTAAAATAAATACAAACTAGTTTCTAGTATTTCCTGCAAAAAGTCCTGCCCTGTTAGCAGTTTATTAATTTATATTACATCAAATCCTGCAATTGTCCCTTATTTTACTTTCTTTATTTACTATTACTATTATGAACTCTAGCTGTAAATCAAGATCCTGTTGTAAAAAACGACTGTAAGAAAAAATCAGGGCAAAAGAAAGCGTATAGACTGAGCATAATAGGAGAAAGGAGAGAAGCTGTTGTACATAAGTAGTGAACCAAAAATTGCTAAGCATAATAAGCAGTAGGAATGTGTAGCACATGAATAGTACAGACAATGCCAATTCTGCCGTTACATTGCGTACATCATTTCAGCAGATTTGAAAGAGGTTTACTCCAGGGCACTCCTAATAAGAACCAGGGGCAGACCAATGATGGAGGCTGGTTGTGAGCCATGTTTGAAGTGACCTGATGAGAGGAGGGGATAAACTGTGAAGGTAACAGAAAGCTTATGTTTAATTTAATAAAAAATGGGACACAATGGAGGACTGCAAAGGTTTTTTAAAAAAAAACCAAAACAACAGGTTGGAAGAAACATCTTTACAGCATTCGGAAAACATTAGCAAGATTACCGAACAAAAGCAAGATTGCATTGGTCAAGGCCAGAAAAGGATGACCCATGATGCTGGGAGCCTGGCTAAAAGCATGTTAGTGCAAGAAAAAGGTGTATATTTGATATAATGTACAATTAGTCTACAATGCTTGGGTGTAACCCGGAGGAAATTTCAAGTGGAAACTAATATCTGCAGTTCATACAAGACTTTCCAATAGAAAGATGCTGCTCTTCAAAATGCTATAGAGAAAGGTAATAGAGAAAGATTTTTCAGGTAAATTTAAGAACAGGTAACCTGGAGGTATCAGAGAAACAAGGCTTTAGCTGGAGTGGAAGGAAACAGGGTTGGTATTGATAGTAAATTACATACCCTCCCAGTAGAAAAAAATAGTGAATTAGATATTGCTGCTGGATGAGATTACCCCAAGGTATGGCATAGTGGAATGAGGGAATGGACCAGGACAGACCCTAGAGGGCCTTCAGCTAAAACTAGTATATTGGAAAGGAAATAAAGAAGCAGAAAATGAGAAAAGAACAGAGGCCTGGGAACAGAGATTGAAAAGATTTCAAGAAGAAGACAGAGGCGCTGAAAGTGAGGGAGAGAGAGAAGACGGTAAAAATAAAGTCCTTAGAGTGTAATTTAGCTCTGAAAAATCATTGTCATGAGGGCTGTTTCATTAGAGTGGGATTAGAGGTTACAGGAAAGAATTGGCAAATAGCTCAGCACGGCAATTGCAAAGCATGTACTCTGTGATCTTACTTCACTGGCAGCATAAAGTGAGGTTCAGCTGCTCAAAAATTAGATATCTAAGTGTGAGCGAGTTACCTTAGGCTCTCTTTCTAGCTAATTTATCTGATCTATCTTAAGAGATGATGAATCAAACTCTGGAAGGAGCTTCAATTGACTTGAAGGGGGACATAGACACAGAACAATTATATGCACAAATTAAGGCAGAAATCCTATCACAAAAATCTGTGTAAGTCTGGCTTCGGGTCATTGTTCTCTCCTCTTTTATGCTCTTCCATGAGTTCACTTTGACTACACTGTCTGTGGGAAGAGGGTGGAGGCCTGTTAACTTCTTTTCAGTATTAGAAATATTATTTTTTATCACCAGCTTAAGCACAGGTCTTAACAGCTACGTTATTTGTTTCTATACCCTTGGTCCATCTGTCCACAAACCTTTCCTAATATTTTTTACCTGCCTCTCCTCTTCATATAAGGATATTACAGGGCAGAGGGACGAAATGTTTGTTATGCACAAGAAAAAAGTTTAAATCCTGAAAAAAGTAATAATAATAAAAGAGAATTCATAACAACATCTACATTAAGCTAATATTATTATTATCCTTTATTTAAAAAATTTTTTTTGATCACCTGCTGCTACAAAATTCACCCAGGTCTGCTTTGGGTGCACTGATCTGATCTGTTTTGTACACCCAAAGCACCCTTGCTGTGCACAGCACACTGAACAGTAGCTGTTGCAGTGCCTGCAAATTTCACTTAGAGTCTGTTTCATACGTTATTTTCTTCATTATATACCATTTTTATACAGGCCTGCAATGATTTTAACAGCATAGCAATGATTTTACTAGCTCAGCTCGTGTCTGACACTTGATTACCACCATATCAGCGTCGGTCCACTGCGCAAAGCATCAGCTTCTATTCTTAACTGAAACTGTCATATCTGTTCTGCTTTTATCTCTGCCTTATACACAATATGCACCTGTACAAAAAGAAAAAAAAAAAAAAGGCATAACCATTGCCCCTGTTGCAAATAAAGGGCTAAGCTTCGGTGTTCCTATTCCTGGTTCTGCTGAAGGGTTGTTCTACATGAAGGAGAAGACATTCAAAGATTTGCAGGTTTTTAAAAAGTAGGGGTCTTTTAAGTAGTATGTTTCTACTCACGGAATCATGGAATCACAAAGTTTCAGAGCTGGAAGGGACCTCTAGAGATCATCTAGTCCAACTCCCCTGCTAAAGCAGGATTGCCTAGAGCACATTACTCAGGACTGCATCCAGGTGGGTCTTGAAAGTCTCCAGAGAAGGGGACTCTACAGCCTCCCTGGGCAGCCTGTGCCAGTGCTCTGTCACCAGTATTCCAGTTGTGGCCTCACCAGTGCAGAGTAGAGGGGGAGAAGGACCTCCTTCGACCTACTGGCCACTCTAACAATTTTTGTTTGTTACGGTATAATACATTCCTATTATTTTGTTCATAGCACCAGACCTTCATCCAACCAAACATTTCTCTTTGCTTGCTTTAGTCAATCTAGAATTTCCAAAACTAAATTAAACAAAAAAATAATTTAGTTATGGATATGACAGTTTCCATACATGCTTGAAACTATTTGACGGCAATGAACAAGAAACCATTGCCCTGGTATTTTTCCAAAAAATCATCAAGTTTAGTCAGGAAATGAATCATGTCAAACTATAAAAACTTAACAGCAGTGGTAGGTTACATTGGTGCAACTACTCATTGATGGCACTTTATGTTATCAAGTATTTGAAACAACCTTGCTTCTAAGGAAGGTTCCGAGCACCAGTACTTTGAAGTGTGAAGGCTATCACAACGTAGCTGAGATATACCTGCAAACCTCTGCCTGAACTATGCAGTCTTTAAAGTTAAAGCTTCTTTCTCATTATGACTGTAACTTTTGCTAAAGATCTAGAGAATCTCAATGTTTTGATTTTAAATTCCACATGCGGTTCTTTTTCCCAGTGTCCTCCTAAGGTCAGTTTTAAGATTTCTTCTATATTCCACATTTGACTGATACAAAAAATAATTTGCAGCACTATTTCAGGACTTCTGCAAAAAACCCCCTACTTTTAAATTATGACAGTTGATTTCTCACTGTTTCTGGCTTCTCGGAGTTTGGATATATAATTCTACTTCTGGACATTTTAAGCTCGGTTTAATTTTATTTTCTTGCAGCAGTATAATCCAAGTTTGAGATTCTGTCTTCTGTGTCTACAAATACACTGTCTTTATATTTATATATGCTTTCTACTTGTTAAGTTTCATTAACAGTAAACTAACTGATTAACATTTATTATCCTTTAATCCTTCTTAAAGACAAAGCAAGATTTGAGAAAGTGTTTGGGTACAGTAAAAACACAAAGCCATTTGAAACTTATTTGTAAAATTATATATATAAAAAGTATATAGGTAAAAATTAAATAGGTAAATCCTAAGTTTGTTCCTTTGCTCATATTCAGTGTAGGCTCTTCACTTGCGGCAGAGCAACAGAAGCTTCACCCCAACAAATGCTCATTGTATTTGTTTAACTATGTTTTTTCGCTTAAGTGACAATTTTGTTTATAAATATGGTACAAAGGATACAGCAGGACTATTTCTGGAGGGCACAGTTGGAGGAACCACTGCTAAGAACTGCAGTGCACTGGGCATCTACTCATTGGCCAGCTATCATTTTTCTCAAGTAAGAGGGACAGAATAAAAATATATTTCACGTGATTTTATGTTCTATTTGTAAGATTGTTATGCTTCATTGTGAATCAAGGACTATCACATTTCCTGCAGCTGATATATAAATGAAAACGGGAATATTTTCTAAAATATTGTAATTGCCTAGGTTTTACTGACAGGGAAAGGAACCCAAGCATGTGAACCAAGCCAACAGTGGAAAGGAAATATTTTCCTTCTATGCCTCTGATTTCTACAACTAATCTAATCTAACCAAACTAATCTCTGACTAATCTCAGCCTTCACCGTACCGTATGTACACACAAAGCTTTCTGGCTGAAGAGCATTCAAGAACACCTTCACGTAGCAAGTTTCTTTTTGAGAGACTGAGAGTACATTGTATATAAAGATCAAACTTGTACCAGAAAACCCGAGTAACCGCAGGGTTACTACCAGTGCTTCCAGAAAACTAGGGTAAATTAGTAGGTAAGCAATACAAAAGGTGTTGATCATACTCAATGTCTATCTATTTACATAGGCACCTAAAGTGACTGCTGGTTTGCAAGATTGAGTAGTAAAAACATATTACATTATTTTAAAACAGTCTTAGGATGCTAATATTTTGTCCGTATATGAGCGGGCATCGCTAAGGTGAAACAGTAAGATTAGGCACCGGTTAGCAGTTACCTCACTTCTACTTTTTAAAACCCCATGAGCTTTAACCAAAATACTAGGCTGAAGACAGGTTTCTTTCACAGTAATCTCAGTGGTGTCAGTCTCGCATCTCTGGGCAAGAGACCTTTTTCCCACCACCTAAAGGTGAATTCAGCTGTGTTTTCCCACCAAAACATGAAACGCTTTGGGGAATACAGGTGGTTACCCACACAGGCAGCAGGGTGGAAGAAAGAGAACGTTGACTCAAATGTTGAGTCAGCTTCTCTCATGCAGTTCTACAATCCACCCACGTGTTCAAGAATACAAAAAACTCTCAGGGAAAGATTCCTAGGGATATATATATATATATATATTTTGTGATGGTAAGAAATGTGCAATTTGAACCCTGAAGTCCCAGTCACTCACATATGGAAGCACAGTACCACAGCAAATTGGCAGCCTAAGTTCTGATTCACAACTGTCCCAAAGGACAACCAACTCTACAGCAAGAATACTATCTAAAGCATAAGGACCTTTATTTAGGAAATACTAGCCATCCATTCTTGTGAGTTGTAAATTAAAAAGTGAGAACAAAAATGAAGCAGTTGATTTCTACTGATAAGATTTGCAAAGATCAGAAATATTTTTAACTTGCCTTGGCCTGTTTGCTGTTTTCTACTGCTGTTGAATGGCATATTTCCCATGACATGTTCTTTCTTCTCAGGTTTCATCCTGGGATGAACCCCTCCCCTCTGGCTTTCTTTCCTCCCTCACATCATCTGGAGAAAAGCCAACTTCTTTCCCAGTTTTCCACATTCAGGATTGTACAGCAATTTGGTTTGCTGACTTTATTTTGTTTATGCAGCATCTTTCCATTAAAATGTTGCCCTCAATTACACAAAAGATACCCATATTTCACCTGTCAGGTGCCAGCCTCTCAGCAGATGCCATCCTGCCCCATCACTAATGATGATTATACCAGAGGTCATTGTCAGAGTCTTACTGTCATTGCACTGACACAGTAGAAAATGCTCATAAAAGCTCTTCATTTATGCATTACGAATTTCCTCCTAATCTCACCAGTAATTCCACTGTAAATTTGTAAAACGAAAGCATCAATAAATTTGTTGACTGCAAAGCTAATTTCTCATCACCAGAAGGGATTTCAGTCTGTGTACGCTCTAGTGAGAGTGCATTTTTGCAGAATGCGATATTTCACCCCTGCGATTCAGCAGGTGGCCTCATTTTCGTCCTAATCATACGGTATCCATATCTATTCAACTTTTATCCTGAATCATATCTATTCAGGCTCTTGTCCTTATCTGACCTTGATAAACTGATTGCATTTGTGAAGCTTACAATTTGCTCTTCAGACTCTTTTTCAGATGAGTTATTGGTTGAGCAGTTGGATATACTTGGTTAATCTTCCTGTGCCTTTGGGCAAGAAATCATCTCTGCTGAAAGCTGCTGTGATGAAACTTAGAAAATGTTCTGCTTTACTAGGGGAGGGAGAAAAGGCGGGGTGTGGGGGATCTTTCAATGTCCTACTATTCATTTTTATTTTGTGGCATTGTTACATCTTCTAAAGAATTTAGAGTGTATTGTTCCCTTCTGAATAGCGGCTTATAGGAATACATATGGTAGGTTCTTTACAAGATTTTTCTGTCCCCAAGGGAAAGAGACTGCAACTTACTGCTCATAATATTTATTAAAGTTACTGCTGAAAAAAGTTCTCTGAGTTGCAACACTAGATGATAAACAAACTATTTGACTCTGCTAACAACTAACTTTCACACTTGACATAATAAATTATTGCTTCTTATCTTTGTTTAAATTTAGATTTCTCTCGTTAAATCTATTTTGGCACTAGGATTTCACTGAACATCACTATGAGCATTTTTTATAATTCTGAGAAGAACAAAAATAGGGATGAAGATCCCAAGCCTCGTGGCAGCTTCCCACCAAAATGGTAATAGATGCCAAAGATAAATGGGCACAGAACAAAATCCAAACATCCAGGGAAACCATATTTTGACCAGTCTGCATACCTCCACCCAGACACTGGAGTGGTTTGACCTCTTCTACATTTTGGCAATGCTTGTTTAGCTTGCCAATAAAAAGTATTCTCAGATGGTAAGTGAATTAAATTATTTTATATGGTTTGTCACTCAGAAGCTAAGACTCATGGATGAGGTGTTGTATGCCTCTGTAAAACCCCTCAGCTGGAGTTTAAGAATTACGGACATCTTTGGACATCAGCCGGGACACAGACAGCTCTCACTATGGTGCTGCAAAGGTAGGTCTGTAAACTCCTGGTTGACCAGACAAAGTGACTTTGTTACTGTTGATTCACTGGGCGCCTGGCAAAAAGAACACAAATCATTTGTATTCACATCTTAGAGCACTGCAGAAGAAAAGCCTGCATCACCACCAACTAAAACAACAATGAAAAAGAACCACTCTTTCACACCGGTCTTTCAGCAGTCTCCTTCTTCAGAATTACTGTGGAAACAGGATTTGTAATAGCAGAGCAGGGGAGGTCCTGCTAACCTGCAGTCCCTTCTTCAGCAGAAGGAAGTATCTTCACAGGATGCTTTCTGTTGCTAGCTTGAAAAAAAAAATAATGCCTTAGATATGAAGATCTGTGACACAGGGGGTATTACTTGCTAGGAGAGAGACAGAGCTGACTGACGAATGTAGGAAGGCAGGACTACCTTCAAAATAGCCTCTTTCAAATATTGAAAGAAAAGAGCTAAAACGAGAAAGAAGCAGACAACAAGCAAACAGAGGGCAGTGGCATACCTCTGCCGTGCCGCAAGGCTTGGTCTGCTACGCTGGGTAAAATACGTAGTAAGAAAGCGTTATTTGAGATAAATGAGTGATTCCTGCCATCCACATGAAAAATGCTTCAGGGAAGAAACCCCATCTCTGCCAGTATCGCCAGTGCCTCATTATCACTAATTATTTTGTGTAAATATTACATAAACATATTTTTAATTATAAATACACATGCGTCATAATCAATACTGCTTTAGGAAAAAAAAAAAAAAAAAAGCCCTACACCGCAACTGAAAAATGCACGAATTCCAAATCTTTAGCAGGTAACAGCCTGATGCCTCCTCTGCACAGAAGTTCGCTCGGTTTCCAGCACTGTGGTTACTACCATTATTTCAGAAGCACAGCAATACTATTTAAAAGCAACTACAGATCTCAGCCTCCATTGTGTTCGGCGTCGCGTTATTAGTGCTTGACTTTCACCAGCGATTGCCCTAAAGAAGGCTGACACGGCTGGGCTCGCAGGACTACCAGAAAATGGAGAAAGGCGCAGAAGGTAAACACAGCGGTAACCGAAGAGGAAAGAAGGGTCGGGTTTCAAAAGGAAAAGGTCATTGCACAAGTTAACTGCGTGAAAGCCAAGAAGTTACATTTATTTCTCAAGAATACCTGATTTGTGGCAAATCAAGTAAGTATAGGTGTTAATATTTATTAGCCCTCTCCCTGGATTGTTATGAAAAAAACAAATATCCCTTTACATTTTTTTTTAATAGACTATACACACTTTTTACTCTGAACTTCCAAACATGTCACCGCATTGGGCCATAGCTGACTTTCCTGAAAATATTTTCAACAAAGTCTTTGATTAATATTTAGTTAATGATTCACCTAATTAATTTTGAAGAATGTATTAACACCTAAGTCAATAAACTTGAAGACTGCTTTAAGACAACTGGTTACCTGCTCCTGCACAGCTGGTAGCACTTTTTTTCATTGGACATAGCTACGACGTTGCTAACAAATGTATTTGATAAAACACTAATTGCTGGGGAAAACCATCAGGGCAACAGTAAGACAAATTACCAGTTTTATCATTTGGGAAAATACAGTGAACATTTTCCAACCTGACATTTAAAGATAAAATAATAATAAAAAACACCAAACAAACAACAAAACCACACCTTTCATTTCTAAGCTTTCCTGTAAAAGACTAGAAAAATACCCAAAGTTTCTTGTCTATCCATACAGTCAGCTTTTCCTTCATCAATTTTGCTCTGCTGCTCAACAACTTCACAGCCAAGCACAGTAAAAAAACATGAGGGAAAAGCATGGCGATCTCAGTTAGCGTGAAAGCAAGATGAAAAATGAAGCATTAGAACAGCCAAAATAGATAACAAGAAGGTCTGTTGAATGTCTGGCTTTCTGCTTGCCAAAAGAAGTGGAAGCCTTAATTATGATTCATGGAGTCATTAATTCTTTTTAGGCATGAAAGTTAATGGAATAATGATTTTTAATCGCTGTGGGATGATTCCTGATGTGCCTAAACAAAAATAGTACTGACGATGTATAACGCATACAGAACATTTCAAGAAAAGGAGTCTCACCGAAACGGAAGGATACTTAAGGACTAAGTGCTCACGGAGGACCTGCTCAGGGCACGGGCTCCCAGAGCCACAACCAAAGCACAGCTGAAAGTGAAGGGCCGCTTTGGCTTCTGCCCGCCTTCCGTGAAAATAACAGCCATTTGCACCCGTTCTTTTGATGCTCTCTCTCCTCTATAGCTGCCTGAAACGCGGCCATCGCTGCGGGGCTTTCCGTGGTGGAGACGAAAGCCGTGGCATTCGGGACGGCCTCTGCTGAGCTGCAGACTGCCTTCCAGCTGAAGTGGACCAGCGGCAACTTGCTGACGAAGTTTGGCTGGATTGATTCATTTTAGCCGTCATCTCGTGTTCTGTCTGCTCTCACTCAATGGAAGGCATCGTAGCTCATTAAAAAAACATGTTGGTTTTATTTGGATGTAAGGCGTAACATTTTCCCAAATGAGGTGTGATTAAAACATATGAGACAGCTATGAAGATTTGTATGGACCAGCTCGACAGCCTGCTTGTATTTCCTTGCGCTGTAAAATAGATATCTAAGCTGAGTCCTCTTCTGGCTTATTTTTTATTCTTGTCTATGCGTGTGGCCTGTGGAGCTCGTGATATATCTCACTTTTTACTGTTTGCTCCTGTAGTTTTAATTCCATTCTCCCCTACCTCTGTCCTCCCCCTCTAACCCCCTTTTTGGTTTGCTTTACGGATCGAAACAGGCTGCTTGACACAGTAATATTCGACCGCTGTTTCTAGCGTTGATCAAGCATTTATCTATTTATTTCCCTTCGGTGCCAAACCATCGCTCCTCATTTCTGATGTCTCCAGCGTAGATGCCTGTATCTGGACTAGTCAATGGAAAGTCCAAGGCACCTCTGCGACACCGTATGTTTTTCTCCTTGAACCGCCTCCTTCAGGGCGAGACAGACAGCAGAGGAGGAAGGATTTGCAGGGCTTCATTGCAGAACCCCCTGCGCTCGGTACTGCTGCAGAATCAGCGCGAGCTGCACAGGGGCAAGCGTTAACACACCGGCATCAGCTCACACCAAGGCTTGGCCAGCGCAAGCAGATTTGGAGCCTCAGAGATAATCTTCAGCAAAGCGTTTGAGATCAGTACTATTGATATTGCAGAAAAAAAAACCTCCTTGGTTACTTCAGACTCAGTTTTAAAATAGGCAGTAGTCAGAGAAGCAATAAAATAATGCCAGTTTGTAAGCTCAGTTCTCTTCCACGTGAAGAGCAGAGCCGCCATCGGCACTCTCGGCTTCTTGCGGATCAGGCTATGAGGACTCCTTAAAATTGCCATTACGGCTCCAGAGAAACCCCACTAACAGCATCTGCATTGTATTGCACGAGGTCTTCTCCTACTGATATGCAAAGGTGCTCAGCATGCTCAGTGACCCCTGACTTTGCCAGCAAGCTACACTCCCTCACCTTTTTCTACAAAATAAATACTTAAAGTTTAAAGGAGATAATGCATAAAAAGTATGATTTAATCATAATGTACTGTTTGTTTATTTACAGTGGCCTGAAGATAATCACCGAGCAGCAATCAGTGAACTACTTAATTTCCAGAGCACCTCTAAATAGAGCCTGTTAGCTCAGTTCCACGTGCCCTCAACAAATATAATGATAATTTTGAAATCCAGCTACTTTAACTATCTCATGCAGAACAAACTGTGCCAAAAATATAGCTGACAGCTATAAAATATCACCCACAGAACTGAAGAAACAGCTGTTATGTCATTAAGGGTATTATTATTCAATTGAGATAACTTTTTCAATTTTTTAATTTTATTTTTAATAATTCCAATCACGGCGATTCCACAGCCTCACAAGGCAACCTGTTCTGGTGCCTGACCTCCCTCATGAGAAAAGAAGTAAATCCTAACGTCTAATTAAAATTTCCAATGTTGCAACTGGGGTTTGTTGCCTCTCGTCCTACTATGCACCTTTAAGAAGAGTTTGGCTCCCTCCTGCAACCACCTTTTGGGTATTTGTAGACAGCAGTAGGATTCCTGCAAAGCCCTCTCTTCTCAAGATTGAACAAACACCGTTCTCTCAGCCTCTCCTTCCACATCATATCAACAAACATAACTGGGTGAAATAAATATATGAAAAAAGTGAAAAAAATATTTATTTATTGTTATGCACTCATGGATTAAAATGTGATCAGGTGGAAAAGTATTCTTTCTTGTATGCCTGATACAGAGAATATACGACCATGAGCATTTTCAGAATCAAATTTGTCTCCCGAGTGAAACACGTTTCAATTCTTAATGGCAAAGAAGAAGAAAAACTACGAAGATAAGTGGAAATTCTTTGCTGTCTACTAATCTTGTAGACACAATACTGCTTGTAGATCCAGTCACTTTACTCCTACTCATAGGTTTTGCTTTATTTGAGGATAAACTGCAATAGTAAAAAAAACAAAAACCAACATGCTTGTGAGTAGTTTAAAGGCACTCTAACTATTTTATTTTGATCTCCTTGGTTTAGCCACTGATCATATCAATGCTGGCCTGAAAGGCAGGAAATGAAAGGTTTTCCTTTTTTTTTTTTCTTTTTTTTTTTTTTTTTTAAGCCAGACCAACCCGTCATGTGGTGCGTGACCTTTAGTGGACACATATAGGTCATCACTGACACGATCAAGGGGTTCAACGTATGGCTCAATGACCAGTTAGAAGCTTCCAGTATGACCACCATATACAGGCTAGGACTAATACTGGAAAGAATTCCGGCATTCCTCATGTGCTGCTTCAAGACGGAAAGAAAGCATTTGCGCTTCTCTTGGATTTGTGTCACAATTGGATAGGGGGTTAAATGATCTGGCTTTTATACCTCTAGCAAAAGTAGAGTCCTCTCAGTAGACGCATCTCAACAAGAGAAGGGAAGTAACTGATCATCCAAACTAAACTGCAGTGCAAAGATTTCTTTTTGGGATGAAGAGTAAGAAAGAAAAATAAAATACAGAGATTATAGAAAACACTACTAAGACAGAAGCATAAATGTCTGATGGACTGTGGAGCACGTAGACAGAGGTGAACACAGACAAAACATGAATCCAGAAAAGAAAAGAAATTTTGTACAGGAAATTTAAATGGAAAACTTTAAATAAAGATTGAAAATCCTATTAGGTATTACATACTTTATTTTGGTATCTGTGAGTTAAGGTTTGCAAATGAAAGGTTGCAAATAACAGCAGCCTTTAAGGAAGGCTCCTCAATCTCCACTCATACAGCAGTAGGATTATTATTTAATCTTTATATTGTTTTGCTGTTTATACACACCACCTATTCACTATCACACAAGCTTGTGCAAACATTCCTAAGAATAAATTGTTTCATAAACAGATTCTTACAAAAGTAATGTTATAGTTTACTGACAGCTGTTATAGAAGATTTCTTGCTGAATTTCTTTGAAATCTGCTTCTCGCTTCCATAGATTGGATTTGTCAACCCTCTACTTACCTCCACTGAAAGGTGAATCAGTTGCTAACTTGTGATTGGAGAGTGAAGTGACTTTTTAGTATGGAGACTCCTGCTGGTTTGGAATTACAAGTTATTTATTTTTATGATAGCATGTTAAGGATAATTTCTTTTTTTTTTTTTTTTTTGGTTTTGCAAAGCAGATTGGTATCCTCTACATTTTTTCACTGTAGTCTGGTGTAATTAGACCTTCGAGGTCATCAAGAGAAAGCTTTTCTGTCCATAGGCATCTGTGAAGGAAACGATCCGTGTCTTTAAGACTGTCCTCTTTCTCTCCCTGCTCTTACTGCTGCTGACTGAATGTCTGAGACACAATGAGAGCAAGGAAAGTATCGATCTTATTAACACCAAGAGAAGCAAACAGAACAGAAAAGCTTTCCCAAACCTTTTATCGGAGCTATGATATAGAGAATACAACAGGGAATCAACTCCAGCCCTTGTGGAACTGCATATATAAGCACTAGCAAAGTAATGTCTGGCTAAGCTAAAGATGCCCTTTCAATATTTTATATATATAGAAAATGATATATATATATATGAGAGACTGAAACAAACAAAACCAGCAGCATGTCCCTAATTGATGCTACGCCTTCCTCTCAAAAAAGCTCTCCTTTCCGCAGGGTAATTGTCTCAGAGTGGGGTGCAGCTACATCTGTGCTTCTCCTGGCTCTGGAGGTAACTCGGATGACTCCAGCTTGCAGGTCTCTGCTCCGGGCTTCATCGTGCGATGCAGACTTCATACCTGCTTTTATTCTTTCTTGCCTTAGCCAAAGAGCCAATCCAGATAATTTACAGGGTAGTCGCAATCCTAGAGTGCATTTACAATACATGAGAAAAAATCTTCTGACTTTGACACATGGGAAAAATAATCACTATTCACTTATCTGGGAATGTGATGGACTATCCAAGCAGATACAGTAGAATGGTTAAACTATTTAAGGCATATATTAGGTGACACTACCACGTCTGAGATGAAAAAACAAGACAGCAGCTAAAGTGATTCTGGATTCCCTGTTCTCTCATATTTCCCATGCTTGGTTTAATAAAAAGGGCAAGATTTCGGCAGCTCTGTGCACTGCAGAGACTCTCTGCTGACTGATTTCTTTGTTCAAGGCAAGAGAACGGAGAAAAGCGACCGATGATGATATTTGATTCTCATTCATGTTCTGCATGCCTCAGTATCTCTCACCTTTTGACCTGACTGATCCATGTCTGTTAAGAAAATCCTACAGTCAGTAATGAGGACAGCCAATTCCTTTTTCTGAAAGGTCAAACTCAGAAACGAATCCAACTCCTAGTTTTCTAAAGTGCTAGAAAAAACCATTCCCTTCACTCTACCCCGACCCCAGGGCACGTCTGATCTGGAGAGAATAACTGCAAGTTAGGACCGGTGCAAGAGACTTTCAGCATTCTTGACCCAAGGGGTCTACAAATAGCCCCAAATAGGAATCCTCTTGTTTGAGCATTTAAAACTGAGAGAATCGCTGATTCAGTGATATCACCAGGTATGAATTTAAATGATGCAGTTTAAAGCTGAACTTGCATCTGCACGCTTTCTTTTTTGAGGGATGTTTCTTCCTTTACGGGTAGGATAGTGTAATAGATACCTTCTGAAAAGAGAAAATATGTTTTGCCTGCAATGGATATATATTTTCATGCTCGAGGATACAGATATCCAAGACGGAAATCTGTGAATTAGCCTGCCCTGAGGTCTGCGGTTCGTCCTTTTGGAGCAGGAGAAGAGAGAAAGAATCTTTGCAATAAGCAATGCTAATGCAGAGGCCAAAGTCTGTAGAGGCTGTATCTTCATTTCTCCCCTGGTACATCTAGCGCCTGTCATCTCATCCAGGGCAGGTTTTAGCCTGAAGTTAGGCTACAGGTACTCTACAATACAACACTTCCTGCATTCTTGAAGATTTTGGGTCAGCTTTGCCTTGTTTGCAGTCACCGTCTTACCTTCTTTTTATTTCTAAGCTGGGAGCAAAAGGCAAAATATTCTGAGGAAAAATAATTTTCCAAATCTGGAGATAAGTGTCAGGAGGAGAAATTTGATTCCCTTCAAGCATCTCAGTGCAGCTGATATAGACAAGGACAGAACATGGGACTACTGTTTTGTTTCACAATAAAAACTACATGATTTGATGATATCCATTAAAACAATTTCAGATTCGTTTCCCCTTAAGAAATTAATATGACCTTTGAACTTTTAGAATCTGCCTACAGACGCCCTTGCATATAGCACTGTGTGAAACTGTTCACATATTGGCAAATGAGCAGGCTATTTTTGGAAAGGGAGCAATATGTCAGGTTAAATTTAAAACCAGGCATCTGAGAAAACAGTCTTTGGTCTATGTCTGGAGGTATAATCTTCTAGTGCACGACTAAGTCAAAATGACTCAATTTTATTGGCTTTCCAGCTCTATATTGATCTTTTAAATGAGGATATATGAAAGTAGAGCAAATCCTTATTTATACTGGTAATTCTTAATATAAGAGCAAAACTGATGTTGACTGAGACTAGAGACCAGTTGGAAAGTTTGTTTAAAAGCATCCTTGTGGGACTCAGACTGGCCCTCAGGCACCATACATACACTATACGCATTCAAGCTATTGATTATATTCCCAGATTTGTGCTTACTGAACATCATCTCTTCAGAGCTGAAAAACACCGAATGACAAAAAGTTAAATTTCAGCAGTTAACCCGCTGCATGCTTTCTGAATTCTCTCAGGAGGAGGAAAGTTGCACAGTTGCACCGACTTCTTTGAACAGATTTCAATATGGAGTACCAAAAAATACTGGGTTTATACCAACAGTTCTGTTTTCCTGCAGTCCCTTTCCTCGTTGAGGAATCAGAACTCCTTTAGACTGAAATATAAAGTAAATGGATGAAACTTGAATAATTAATGACTTGAAACAGAAGGAGTAAGTGTTTTTACAAACCACCTGGCACTAATTTTAAATAAAAAGAATGCTAATACTTGGAGAAAATAAAAGGCTTTCTAAGGTCCTCTAAGTGTTTCAAGCCAATGATTTGAACATCTGGCTAGGAAAGCTCATGTTTGAGCATGGGAGGACTAGGTTAAACAAACCTGTCTCTGGGGTACAGAGGACTTGAACAGAGTCAGCATATTGCACACCTGAGCCACAACAAGTCTCAGGAAAGAAATTCCTGGAGAAGTTTATATGCTAAAACTTATATGCCAAGCTGAAAATAAAATATAAAACGTATGAAATCCACATTGAAGAGGAATACGTATCTATTATTATCAGTACGTAGCTGCCTGTTATTGGGTGCAAGAACAGACTTCTTTCTCCTGCCACTCAGCCTTCAGAAGCCTCCTCCAGACAGAAATGGATGGTCCAGAGGCATCCAGGGGAATTGGGGACACTGAGGGGATCCAGCTAATCATGTTCAGGCTACTGAAAACAACTGAGAGCAAACCCCATGTGACAGCAAAACTACCAGAGGAACTGTAAAGCAGTAAGGAAAAAACAACCCCCAGAAAGAAAATCTCACACTGATGAATACCTTAGTATTAATCTACCTCCATGTTTTTTTACTTACATTCCTTTCCATCTATTTCTCAACCTCCCTGGTGTTTTTTTTTTTCCTTTTTTTTTTTTTTTTTTCTTTACAGGAAAGTGAGTCGTCTACAAAAGTCTACAATATATATTCTTAAAGTAAATTTTGGCTCCCTATCCCTCTCTCTTTTTTCTCAAATGTCTGAAAATCCATGTCTACAACTGAGCGGTGTGCTCCCAAAAAGTTTATGCCTTTTGGAAACACTGATTATAGGTTTTGAAGAGATTGCTCTGTTCTTTATGCATGGACAAATATTGTTTCTCTTCACTATTGCGAACTTTCCCTTATTGTCTTCTGTGTTCCACACAAAATTGAGCTAACAGATATTGAACAACAACAACAAATAATGCAAGCAGGAGAGCAATTGCTCTGAAATACTTTCTTTAAAAATTTGGAAACAAAAGCCAAATCAACAGCAACAATAAAACTTCTTTCCCTTTCTAAATCCATTTACAATTACTCGTTTTAGTGGTGCCACGAGAATCCAAAGAGAAAAAGATGTGTCCCATCCAAGCTTTACATTGAAATACTCTATAGGGCAAAAAAAAATCATAACTACTGCCTCATGCATTGAAGAGAATTCAAATAAATCCTGTGGAATAAGGCCTTAAGGTTACAGATGTAAATTGTTTGCAATAAACCTAATACAGCTCTGCCAGCTTTTTCATTGTAGACATCACTGATTGATTTGCTGTATTAAAGTGCAGCAGAGATTGTTGTGATATGAATTGATGTTAACTGTTGAATAACATGTATATAAATGTGTCATAACCCATTTAAATAAATGTTAACTCTTCTCCCTTAGTTAGATCTGGAGATCTCTGAACATATTTTTTTAAACGAGAAAGTGATAAGCAACGTACAAATTTAATATCCTAATTTATTTAATGTAATTTTAATAGCTTCAATTTACTTTTTTTTTTGTTAAACAAATGTCAAGTGCAGTTGACGATGATAAGGCTTGGCTATTGTTGTAAGTACATCTTTTGTGCTCAAAGTTACTAACAAAATGTTAATCGGGCTTATTTCCTGCCCAGTGCTATTAGATATCGCTTCAAAGCAGAGCTCCTAAGATTTAAAGGCAGTTTTTGAACAGTCAAGACCTCCCTGTGGCATTAGAAATTAAACTCACTTTTTCTTCTCCCTTTTCTCAGATTGCTTATTCCATCAGGAGTAATTTGCTCTAATTAGAGACCGTGTGTTCTGAAACTGTAACTGTTTCTCCAGGACGAGTTAAGTGATATTGTGTCGCTAGTTGCTATGCCCCTATCAACTTCATAAGCAAACTTTAAATCTGAATAAATTAAAGCCAGAAACACAGCATTTGTCAGACTGGATCAGACAACTGGTCTATCACAGTGCCTTGCCTGCCACTGGCAATGATCAAACACTTCATGCTCTTGAGCAAGACAAAATATGCCTCGTGCACCCAAGGCAATATTCTTTGCAGGGGAGAGAAAATTCCTTCCCGACCTCCGTAGGTGATGGATTATCTCCCGGAAGCTTAAGATTTTATTAGGACTTTGCTTTCGCTTCTTTAACCGGATATCAAGTCAGGATTACTTATATGTAAAACCGGACACGTGCTCTTTATACAGCTTCATTCTTCTTTTCCGCTACGGAAACAAGTGTCGCAAAGTGGCTCATGCACAAATGCTTGATTTCACAGAAATCAAAACAGATCATATCCATGCGTGCAGGATCTGAGGACAGTCTGGGGCAAACTGTCATTGTGTCTTCTTCTGTAGCCTTCAGTCTGTCCTTGTCTTCCCAGCCAAGTTTAACAAAGGGTTTCTTGTTCTTTCAGGAGTGTAGCACCCTCACCTCCTGCTCAATAACATAAGAAAGATTCTTTTTCCTCCCCCTCCTTTTCCATAGCTGTGACTGCTTCTTTTATTATGTGATAGGTTTTTTTGGTTGGTTGGTTTTGGTTTGTTTGGGTTTTTGTGTTTGTTTGTTTGGGGGGTTTTTGTGGTTGGTTTTTTTTTTTTTTTTTTACGCTATATAATAGCTCCTTATTAGACTAGGACATTGTTCCCAGGTGATGCTATTTATTTTACATACATCTTCGTGAGATGACTGTTACAGTCACAGCAACATTTGCCTTAAAGCCATAGGATCAAAGATATAAGACATAATGAAGCAAGAGAGTAACATCATTTCGTTTACAATGTCATCATTATGACTTTATCGCTTTCTGGCTTTTTTTATTTTCTTATTTGAGAGGATCCTCTGTGGGTTGTTTTTTAGCTAAACTGTCACAAACAGCACAAATAACGTCAAACAGAAAACTCCCACAAGAAAAGTTTTTCTTTAGAAGAGCCATTCCCTCCATACTTGTCTCACGACTTCTCATCTTTCAGATAAAAAAAAATAAATTAAATCGGTTATTTCAGTTATTTTCACCCATGAGCATTATACTCAGCTTGGTTGAATTTCATAGGCGTCATGCTGCTCAGGGACAGAGGTGTCTACATCTGTACAGCTTTGTTTTTTTAATTGCCCAGTCATGTTAATTAAGTAAAACAACTTACAGCACTATTATTAATAAACATCCAACTCATTGTCTACTTTCTCATCCAGACCATTAGTCTATACGTTACTCAGTACTAACCTCGGCTACTTCATTGATTTTTCTCTAAAATGAAGATTCAGAATTGCCTTGTTCTCCTCTCTTTCAGTTAAATACTCTTCTGTCTCAAAAAACAATTTATTCTCTTTGTCTTTTTTTTTCTTCCCCCCCTCTGCCAACAGTGCTTTACAACAGGCTTTATGGTCTTATTAAAAAAAAAAAAAAAAGATCAAAAGTAATTCTGTTTTTGAGCTCACTTTTATTTTTTTCTTTAAAGTAGAAGACTGAGAAAAATCATGATCCCTTTAACTAATTTAACAACTATTTTTTGCCTATATCTCTACAATTTCTTCATTTTTTCCTCATTTCCTGAGCTTCTTAAATGTTCACTTTGATTTCAGGGTTTGTGTGTCTGGTCTTTATCCTGGTGAAGCTCCTTAACCCAGAACTGTGGAAAAGAACCCTGCTTTTAAAGCAAGAGTTGTCACTTCCCTATTTTTTTCTCAAACGGTGCATATAAAAATAGGAGGGTTAAACATTTAGTTAAGAAAATGAGAAGCAGCTTTTAAAGATGAAAGCATCTCAATAATAGTTGTAATCATTCCATAAAGGAGAGTTATAATTATGGATGGTCCGGAAAAGAGGGTGGCAGTGGAAAGGCCATCAATGGTGTATTTATAAAGAAGAAAATAATATTTCAGAATGAAAAAGCACTACACTGAAACAGTTGCAATGCTCCATAAAATTACTGGAATTGAGCAACACATTAGGAATGCCACGTGTCTCTTTTTCTTATGACAAGAAAATACATCTAACTCACTTTGCAGGATAATGGCATCTTTTATGATACAACCTTGGTGCACACTGTTCCGTCACCTTCAAAAGTGCACAAATTCACTTTCAAAAGTTCGTGCAGTGTCCCGGGCCTTGAAAAACCAGTAACACATTTGGTGCGGCTGTTGTCATTCTGAGAGGAGCGAGCAAATAATTTGTAGCATTGCTGGATGAGGCTAGAACCATCTGAACTTATTATGGAGGAGTTATACATTAAAAAGCTTGAAATAGATGTTTGGGGGTTTCTCAGCACGTACAGAATGCAAAGCATTAAACACCTTTAGGCTTTATCTTACCTGAATAACTTTGCTCATATATGTCGGAATATATCACTTGAATGCACACCTGAATATGTACTTACTATGTTCATGAGCAGTTTGTAGGATAAACATTTTATGAAAAGAATCCCTGCATTGGTATGACATTCAGCACATAAGTTTTTCCTAAACCGCACTTTTGGGGATCTAGATTTCAACAAAGTAAAAACCATTTTCAGCTACTGGTAGCATGTATTTGCTTCCCAGACATCAGCTCAGGGGACACTTTCCAAAAAAAAAGAAAAAAAAAAAAAAAGCCAGAGATGTTAATTAATTAGATAACATGCATTATCTGTCTCCCTTAAAAGAATACAAAGGACCTCTAAGGAACCTGTGTAGTTGTCTGCAAAATTTAACAATCAACATACATATACAACGAATACACACAGAAGATACAATGAATACACACAGATTGTAATTAAAGTGTAAAAAAAAATCTGGCAACATTTTCAAGAAACAAAGAAAATACAGCATTATTTGTATTGTCCTATCCCTATTTAGTATATCTTAATTCATTGTTGAAAGTACGCTTTTCCCCTTTGTTTTCCAAATAAATCCTATTTTCTCTATTTCCCATTGACAGCGGAACATTTTACATGAAAAGAGAGTTATCTGTGATCAGTGTGCTTCATCTCTATTAATTTAAGCCTTCTGTGAGACACACGGTCCCAGAGGGCAACTCCTTCCACCTCTGTTTGTTAGACGCCTGTACTAGGATTAACCAAATTGCTTTTGGAGCTGCCACCTCGCTCTGTTCACCGGGGCGGCAAGCACAGATAACTAGCGTACCCTACTAAATGCCTGACTTCCAGATTATTACAGTTAAGTGAGATGAAGCCTGCCCTTTGTGATTAAATAAAAATAAACATAGTGTCCGTGACAGATACATTTCTGAGCCTGTCAAATTTGCCAAGCCTGGAGCTTACACAGTACGTTTTCCCAAATGCTGAATATTTTCTTATGTTTGGATGTGAAAAAAACGTGTGTAGGAAGACTCCATCTGTACAGTATATTTTAGCAGCTCTTTTTGGAAAGTCACAAGGACCTTTAGGCAAGACGCAGGGGGCCACATCTTGAAAGCACTGTCTGTCCTTGGTGACCCCAGGACCGCATTACTAAGTCTTTCGCTTGCCTAGAAGGAAGAGCGATTCCACACGCTCTGCAATGTCACACACTCTTTAATAAGGAATGAACTTAACAGTGGTGCGAATCACAAAACACAGCAACAAAGATACAATTCACAAATATGATTTTGCAAAGTTTTGGAACACCCGAAGTTTTTAAAAGATAATACCGAGTGAGGGAAACATTCCGCGTGTTTGAATGTGATTTAGCTTGCTTGGATTAGCTTGATGGAAAGATGATGTATGTCAGCATCTAAGCTGTTGGGTAGTTTATACTGTAGCACGGAACGAGGGAGGACATTAATTCACATGGTGACTTTTGGAGCCAGACTATAATAACTCATAAATATTATATATTCCATTATTTGCTTCTTATAAAGGGGATTACCACATGAAAACCCAAATATTGGCTGCATGTTGAAAAAAGGAACCAGAGTGTGCAAAAGAAACCAATTTGTAAATTTGGGAAACGAAAGAAGGAAGAACACGTAAAGGTGACATTTCATGATTTGCTGAGGACAATTCACACTCAGGCAGAAAGCACCACCCGCCTTGGTGGCCAATTCCCATCACGTCCTTTTGTGCTGCCGTCACAGTTGATGTGACTGCCTGACCACAGAGCTACCCTGAGAAGCAATCCCGCGGAAAAGCTCAGGAAAGCTGGGTTTTCAAGCGGGTCTGCTCCCGCCTCCGGCACGAGGTGCAGCCTGGCAAGTGGTACCACACGTGCAGCGGGACGCGAGGGGGACTGCTGGCTCTGAGCAGGGAAAACTCAGGGCGTGGGAGAAGGGCTGCCCGAGGCGCGTGGTGAGGACTGGTTCTCACCAAGGAAGCGTGCCAGTGTTTGCTGGGAGAGGGTGTACTTATGTAGATGAAGGAAGGCAATGCATACGTACAGGAGTCCTTTCTGTAGCGTCGTTATTGATTTAGGCACTGCTTGCCTCTAACAACTTTTACACCTGCCTCGATGTTTAATGTTTGCTGTTGCACATGGCATAATCATCCCTCTTTCTTTCCTTTCTCTCAAAATTCATACCCTCCAGCAGATAAATCGTCGTTTAGCTAGTGAGATTCTGTAAAAGCTGAATAAATCAACCTGCAAGTTGCCTTCCTGTTTAGGCGGAGCATCTCTCTAAATGTTATACAATCACTTAACTATTAACTCAGGAGCAAACTTAGCCTTATACTTTCAGTCTCAAATAATATACTTCAGAATAACTACAGGCAAGGTATGTATGTGAGTGCGTGTGCATATCTGTATGTGCATATCTATCTCTGTATATTTATATCTATAAAACAGCTCATGTTCTACCGTTAGTTGATTATTCTCAAACCTAAGAAATAAACAATAGAACATGAGCTATTTTAACATAGAATACATCTGTCTCATCATTCATTTGGTCTAAATTCCACCAGTGACTTCCAGAACCACTCATTTAAGGAATTTCTTTTTGGCATGTTTGTTTAAGCATATTTCTTTTCCTTACCATTTCAAGCATCACTGAGCTCTTTGGTTGCCCTTTCCTGAACTGTATAGAGAACATCATTATCCTCTCCTATGACAATTCCCTGCTTAGCTGCCTGTATCACCTTCAAAACTTTATTTTAGAACTTAGCTAATTAGCCTTTGATCCACTAATTGGCTATTATCTGCAGATCGCTCTGTTCTTTCTTGCACATAAGATTTTGTTCCTTTTATTATGGGAACACATAAATTGTCATACTGGGACAAAACAATGGGTCACCTAGTCTCGTGTCCTCTCCCTTACCGGGGCCAAAGACAAGCCATCTCAAGCGGGTGTTCAGCACCCTCAGCCCGCTCCTGTCATCCTCTCTTGTGTAAAGCTTCCAGTGAAATAAAAAGCACATAACACTTTCCCTTTGGCTGCAGGTGTGCACCAAACAGATGTCTTCATTGAACTGTCCACAGTGACATTTAGATCTTTTTTTTTTTTCCCCTGAGAGATTACAGCTAATTCTGAACATAATCACATGTACAAATAGTGTAGATGTCATTTCCAAACAGCTTTTATGTATTGATTTGAGTACTGTGACCCTTATTGCTGCTAATTACAGGTTGGTTACCCATGGATACAATCTTCTCAGGAAAGAAGCAAATCTAAGTCCTAAAGTTTTCCCAGCCGAGATGTCTTTTTTTGTTTCAATGCAAAATATATTTGCACTTTTTAGGCTTAAAAGAAAGAAAGTATAATTATTTTATCGTAACAATCTGATTAACTTTGCTTTATTTTGAAAAAAAAAAAAAAAAATCTATCATATCTTTTCAAAGATAGACCTTAAGAAATGAAAAGTCATCCTCTTCGAAACATTTCAAAAGCTTGATTCCCAGTATTGCCAACCTTATCAATTTAAACTTTGTGAACTAGGCTACAGAGACTCACAACTCTCATGAAAAAAAAAGCAAGACTCTTAACAAGACGTCAACAGACTGCTGAAATAGTGAGTGGAGGGCCTTACTTGTTATCCACCTTCAGATGCCTTAAAAGTTCATGTTTTCACCCTTTTTTGAAACAAAAACAAAAACAAAACCAAAAAAAGCAAAGAGACTAAGAAAGGCACCAAGGCACCAGAAGTTAAAACTAAAGAATGAGAATTAAGCAGAGCTCTTTATTTCAGTAACAAAATGAAGGGAAAGGGAGAGAGGAAAGAAGAAAGAGGAGTTTAGCTGGAGCACTGTGTCCTGTTCTGGTCCCCACAAGTGAAGAAAGATGCGTACAGGCTGGAAAGGATCCAAAGGAGGGCCACAAAGATGATCAAAGGGCTTGAGAACCTGCCCTGTGAGGAAAGACTGAAGGAGTTAGGTGTATTCTCCATGAAGAAGGGTCAGTTGGGACCTCATCACAGTATTCCAGTACTTAAAGGGCAGCTACAAAGAGGACAGAGGCTCTCTCTTCACAAGGAGCACATTGAGAAGACAAGGGGCAACAGGTAGAAGTTGCACTGAGAGAGCTTTCATCTCAATATAAGAAAGAAATTTTTTACAGTGAGAACAATCATTCACTGGAACGACCTCCCCAGGGACATGGTGGAGTCCTCATCACTGGAGATTTTCAAGATGTGATTGAACAAGGTGCTAGATAACCTCATCTAGGCTCCCTTTCCCACAAAGGTCTGGACCAGATCATGTCTGGACTGTTGGAGTCCCTTCCAAGCTGTGCTGTTCTGTGATTGATTCTATGATTCTAGGAAAGAGGAAAGAGGGAACGGAGAGGAAAAGGGAAAAAAGAAAGAGGAAAAAAGTAAAAAAGGGAAAAAAGGAAAAAAAGAGGAAAAAAAGAGCAACACTCTATTCCAACACCACAACGTGGAGTGCAGCAACAGGCACTGCTCAGAAAAACAAAGTTCTCTGCAGTGCTTCCTCCATGCAAAGGGTGAAGTGACTGCTAGCAGTGCTTGTGCTTAACTTGAACTTTAAATAAAACAAAACCTGAACACCTTCTGGTTGCCAGGGCTGAATAATTCCAGAGACCTTGCCGTAGTTTCTGTAGGTCATTGTACTAATTCAAATTCACAGTGCTTTCATCTCTCCTTTGAATGTAAAGTACCTCACACTCATCTGCACTGCATTTCTTTCTCTATGTTTTTGATAGCCAGTTTCACTTATTTCCCTCTCAAGTGCCTCATAATTCATTCTTTCCTTGACTACCATTTTGTTCTCAAAAGAAAGCTTAGCTACCCCAATTATATTGAAGATTATAAACAAATAAGCTTCGGGGATAAATCCAGTGACCAAAGTCACTAACTTGGTATCTTTTGGCTTGAACTGAATTTGTTTCCATTTGTGACAAGTGAAAAGTTGAACTTAATACAAAATAAATTACTTTTAAAATAAGGAAAATTAGATTGCACACTCTGTACGTACGCGCATGCGTGTGTGTGTGTGTGTGTGTGTGTGTGTGTGTATACTCTCGATCCCTAGCAAATACAAAGCTTGGTTTGACTGAAGGTTAATTCAGCTCAGTTGAACTACCAAGTAGGCAAGAAGTATCTTAAACTGATGAAACTTTGGCCAAAATATAAATCTTTTTCTATGGGCTCTTCCTCCCTTCTCTCAAAGGTGTTCAAGTGTAGGTTCTGTACTCTCATTATGCCATATGATGCTGGGTAAAATCATTCACACCTGTGGGAGGACACGAGAGAGTGAGGGCTTCTGATGATGGCATTATGGGTTGGTCATCCTGGGAACCAAATAGCTCCTGGCCAGCCCTCAGCCCCTGTGCAGTGTCACAGTATGACGACACGAACATCAGTGTCCTCCCTGGCTTGGAAATGCTTCTGGAGCTCTCTTTTCCCTGTCTAACTGCCCAGGCTGCGCTCCTGGTTTTTTACTCTGCCTGAACCACACGACAGGCTTCAACTTTTTCATTATGTGACTTCCAAAGAAGGAAAGTTGGCACTCTTATCCTAAGTCCTCTTCAAAATTAATAGGACCAGTAGGACTGGAAAGACAATCTTAAACTAGTCTGACCACAAAACACAGTGCCATACTGGCAATAACAGAAACTGAGGCCCCAGAAAACATCCACAGTGAAAGTATGTTGGAAATGGGGTAGAAAACTAGGCATGGGAACAATTGGGTTTGGTTATCAGAGCTTCTAAGAAACGACCCTTTCATTAGCAGAATTCTGAAAAACAAGTGAAGTAATACCCTTAAGGAGCCACATTTTTTCTTCAGAAAAGAGATGACAATGTGAAGAGAAAGGAATAAGAAAAATGGAGAGAAGCATCTCTGAGCAATTTGAATAGGCAAGAAAGAGAACTGGCACAGAGAAAGTCTATTGAAAAAAGCATCAAAGCCCAATGAAGACTAGAAATGACTGTTGCAGAAGTGAAGACTTGAAATAGCTTTCAATAAAACTTTATCTTTTATTTTCCTTTTACTTTGCTTTTTTTTTTTTTAGTTTCACTCTTTCATCTTTTTATAAATTTCTGCTCACTCTTCTTTTTTTCTTTTATTTTTGCTCCAAATTCCCTTCTCGCACCTTTGCATTTCATAACGGCATGTGTTGATTTCAGATGTGTATCCCTTCATTACACTACTCACTGGTTCCCACAATCTGTTCCCAGTGAACAGTGAGATATTTCGCTACCGAGCCTAAAGAGAAAACTAAAACGTAAAATAAAATAATTTTCTGGTACTTGCAGCCTCTTATGCCACCGAATATGAACAGACTAAACCTGCAAATTATTTACTTAAAACACCCTTTAAAAAATGTTCATCTACTTCTGCCCTATTTGAACTGGGGTTTTCCATTTAGAATAATTTCTCAGAGTATGTATAGCAGCCATAAATATCCAGCAAATAAATGAGCTTTGAAAATAGCCCCAGATACAATTTCCCGTAAGTGTTATTTGCATTGGCAAACCTCTCCTTACGAGTTGTTTTTGAATACTTCACTGCTGTGGACTAACAATATCTTCCATCAATTTTAACTAGAAAAATAAAAGATGCCTACTTTTCCCATCAACAAAAACATAACTCTGTGATCAAGATCTCCTCACTTTGTGAAATTCTGTGAATAAGTAGACACATGTTTTCCACTACTTTATTCTTTTAAATATTGCAATTGAACATATTCCTTTAAAGGTTTTCAAAACCATCTTTTCAATTCCTGAAAGAAAGCAAGCTATAATTTTATACCTCTTTTCTCAAGTGATCTCCATAGTAACATATACTACAATAATTCTCATTGTGAATAGTTTTATTTACAATTTACCGAACTGCAGTCCTTAGAGATTTTTTTTTTTGTTAAAATATGCAGGTTATCACAAACGGAACATTTTTGCTCAACTGAACTTCAGCACTTTTTAACCCTCTCATATGGAAACAAGATCAACTTTATTTTTCAGTGTTGCACTATGTGTTTTTCTGTAAGCACTCTGTTTTTAATTTCTACTTACATGTGCAAAGTTTGGAGCAGATTTGTTTCAAAACCCACCATAACTTTTTGAGGGAATGCAAAAGGTTTTAAGATGGCTGCCAGCTGTTTCATATCAAATACCTAACCATATTTGGATGTTCCCTTTTTTAAAGGCACAAAATAACACTGGAATACTATATGTAGATTTGTACGTTCCTAGAAACTAAAGCTCCTTGCAGTTTCTGATACTAGAATATAGGAAAACAATTTTACTTAGGAAAATGTGAGTTCATTCAATTCCAGTAAGCATTTTTGCAAACTTCAGAAGACTACATTCCTTTCCACAATTTTACTGTAGTCTTGAAGGTAAGCATTCCCAGAATTGAAAGAATAATAATTTCTCTATTTAACTCTATGGCCTGAAAAAATTGCAACTTTTACTCTACTTAAAGGAAGGAGGAAGTAGGGGTGTGTGTGTGAGTTCTGCAACTGCCACACACCAAGGTGGAAGGGTAAATTGCCGGAAACATGATAAAACACAAAGACCCATCTTTTGGGTCAGCCATGAAACAAAATAATTTCATTTTAACAAAGTTAGCTCAGAGTTATCACATCCTTCGAAAGGGATGTTGGAGAAAGTCATTATGAAACCAGACGCATTCATGAAACTCTCCTTGTATTTCTAAAATTTGGTTCCTAATTTGAGAAATATAAAAACCCACCGAGACCAAAGATGTCTGTAACGGACTCTGAAACGTGATCTAATTGCATTCTGTTCATGTGAACGCTGAGCTGTTTTCAAGGCCATATTTCAACTGAATAAAAGCTTGAGAATCAGTCAAAGGAACGAATACATAGCAGTGCTATGATGTTTACGATGTATCCATTCCTCCTCCACTTTCTGTAGAGTTTTGAGGGGCTGTCCCCTCCTATCTACTGTTTGGGGGCTTCTTGCCTTGCAAGAATGCCTTGCATAATGTCCCAGTGCCAGCATTGCTCAAAGTTGGTATTTGGTGAAATAAGTTTGTCTGCAGGAACTCAGGAGATTTTTGCATTTTTCACACGTTAGTTACTGGAAACAGAAGATCTTTCCCTTGCTCACCCATACCCGTCCCTATTGTTCTGAAGTTATTTACAAATAAGGTGAAAGGCACTTCACCGAAGCATTTACTGTTGGAGCTTATCTGTACGCAGAACACACGGTACTGAATAAGGCGCAGAAACATTACTCAGTACAAAAATATGCTATGGGAATCATGGTGTCACCTTCAGAATCTGAAAAATTGCCCAGTGTATGAAATGTTTAGACACTGGTGGCCTACTTGGGATGCACATGAGTGGCAATAAAATCATAGGGTCTCCAAGACAAAGTTTGAATTTTGATTTGATTGCAGAGAAATTCTGGCAGGACCCTTTTCAAGCTGCAGTTGATTTCTTTAGCTAGAATTTGGCATGTAAACAAAGAGAAGATTTTGCCATTTATTTCATTCCATATTTTTGGATTTCTGTGCCGTCTCCCTGATGGCAAATTTTCTTTTTTCTTCACTCACAAACTGCTCATTTCTGCAGCAGCACCTGGGATGGATGGCAAAGTAACAACACAAATGCAAGTGCTAGAAGGAAAACAAACCCACAAAGGCTGTTGCAATGTGAGGGTGCACAGTGTTCCTTGTATCACGGCATCTTTATAGAGAACTCACCCCCTCAACTGTCATTTTTGCTCCACGATGATTCATCTCCTCTCCTCTTTGGAGTAAAGAACACAAACTAAGCCAATCGGTTGCTGTGGTTGTATGAGGTGAATGTTCCTCCTATTACAGCTGTAAAGTACAGTGAATTTGAAGCTGATCAGCGGGAAGGGTGTTGATTTTCCATGCATGCCTCTCACATCAATGCTCTAAGATACCTAGGATGCTCACTTCTTCACAGTGTGCCTTAATGATCTCAGAGCCATCTTTTGATGAACACGGACGGGGGGGCAGGGTGCTCACAAAACTTTCTTTCCTATATCCTGATCTAGCGTTCCTCAGAGTCTCCATTTAGACTCGAAGTAATAAATTACTTAGCACTGTATTAAACCTGTCAACTTAAAGAGCTTGTTTAATCCTTCTAATGGGAATAAAAGTGTGTACAAAATATTCTCTGGACTGAGCCTGGAGTTGGACACCATCGAAAACACAAAAACCTCTGTCCCTAGTGGTGCTAAAAGATGGCTTTCTCTGTCAATTCGTACAAATTAAATCTTAAGAGGAACCTGGTCTCAGTTTTATGAGTGTAAACTGAAAGATATTCTGCCTAAGGATCTGTATCCTTTCTCTTTGTGTTTATGGCAGCTGAATGGAACCAAGAATCTGGTTCTCAGGCTATGCACCACACCCCTCCTTTTTTAAATAGTTTTCCTTACATTTCATTGATTTAGTCACCTACTTCACATGATGGTTTTTCATAGGGCAGAGGAGGGCTTAGCCTTAAGTTTACTGATAAAAGCACCAAAATCGTCCTTTTTCATCTTCTGATGGAAAACTGCAAATTTAATTTGGGGTGTGGTAGTTTCGATCTATTTTCCTTTCTTAGAAAATATCTTAGGCAAAACAAAATTTTTGCATAGGCATCTAGAAATGTTCTTCATTCCCCAGAAATGTACACAAAAAAATAAATTTTTTTTTTTTTTAAATCATGTTAAGTATGGAGAATGTATCTCTACACATAGGGTCCAATCTATATGCCAAATGCAGCAATCCACTCTTGTCTCAATCCAGAAAACAATGAATTTCTGCATTATCTTACTGAAATCAGTAAGACAATGTTGGCTCTTACTATAAGACTCCCATTAACATTTTATTGGCTCAGAGCCAGTAGGGCTTTCTTTAATATGCATGCTTATGCCACCCAATCACGAAGACCTGCCAGTGTCATTGCAAGCACCACAACATCCACTGAGCCTTTGCTTCATTTAAACCGGAAGCCCGTTTACAAAATATCCAGTCAAAATAACAAAATTGCAAACACCCAAAATGTTACTAAACAAAAAAAATCAGATAGGAGAGTAACAAATGACACCACTTTTGCACAGTCACACACAAAACAAGCTCTGCCAGTCTGAGATACACAGGGAAGTCTTCTTTTCAGTCAGACACTGAGGTGTCCAAATGATGGTCAGAAATGTTCTGCTAGATTCCAAGCAGAGAAGTATTTTGGAGTGTGAAATAAAACCCTGAGTGTTACAGGCACCTATGTGTTTCTCGTGAACATAGGTTTTATCTTAAAGTTTTATCCCATTTTCCTGTGCCTTTGGGATTCTGTAGTGTTACTTTTATAAGGGACCCAGTGGGATGTCCTATTCTTTCCATTTCGCTGGGGGACCATAGTGCTGGGAAAAGAGAATGTGATTACTGGGATTTTGTACCTTTATTCCTGTTGAGTGACTTAGAGTCTTTGCCTTAATGTGATTTTGAATTAAAATCTTTTGGGAAGGGCAGACAGGAAAGACAATCTAGTTTCTTTCTGGATTAAAAGGATAGATATTAAAGACGAAATGAAAAAGAGCTGAATTGGGATGTAGATTGGGAATATGCCAACAATCATGCCGTCCTTTTCAGATTCTTCTTTTAGAAAGGTTACAAACAGGAAAACATGAAAAATATTGGATCTGCTGAAGGAAAGTGATAAATGATGTTGTGACTTATGCCTTCACAATGTTAGTTCTCTCGTGATGTTTCTGAGCATGTCTTGTTTGGCGGTATACATAAAATGAGTTGATGGTCTCAGTTCAATGAATCGGCTTCTTTTGTTTCACACAGAAAACATCCAGGTGCAAATTGCTGCAGATTCAAAGCTGAATGACCAGCAGGTTACAGGTCACAGGGCTGAAAAACTCTATTCTCTTTAGACATCGTGCTTTCTAAGTGTAAAAACCAAACCCCAAACCATGACTAGATAAATGTGTTAGCAAACGTGTTGTGACACTGATTCCACAGAACCTGCTTTGTGGATAAGCAAATGACTTCAGCTTCTGCTGCTGTCAGTCCAACACCCTTTCAGAAGCAGTGCATTTCACTCAAGGAACGTTAGCAGAAAGTTGACGTAGTCTATAGCCCTAAATGAGGCCATTCAGTTCTGGTGAGTGAGAAAAAAAATGTTCTTGAAATGTTTTTTTTTGAAAAAAACGCAATCTGGATTGCAGCCCTACCTGACGCGCGCGCTGCCCTCCAGACCTGGCGCGGGGAGGTACTAACCAGAATTTCTAACGTGCCAGTCCAGCGCACTATCCGTCAAGCGTGTTTTTCAACCCGCGTCTTTCCAGACTTCCTAAATCACAGCGATGTCGGACACGTTTTAGTTGTTTTCAGGAACGCATGAGTCCCACCTGCTTTGCATGAGTTCTTTCACGCCCCGCTAAGCGCACATTTTCTGGCACCTACTCCAGCTGGCACCGTCAAACAGGGGCCCTCTTATTTCATGTACAGCATGCAGCTGTGTCACAAGCTACACGGTAGCACACGCACTTGCACTTTGCTTCCAAAACACTGTAAGGCTACTCATAGCTTATATAAAGCTTCTTCCCAAGAGATTACATTTCGGCCAGACTATCATGTCCTAAGCGCCGTGCTATTTAAAATTAGAACGCTCCACGGTTGACAAACATAGAGGTATTAACCTTAATAAGGATTGATCACATGGTTAATTATCAGTTGCGACTGTCCTGTGTCATGTATTACAGTAACAGCGATGCCAGCCATTTTATGTTGTGATTCTCCTCCCAACTGTTAATGCCGTAAATTAATGATTTGATAAAGTTCAGATTGCCGATATAATCAGATCACAGCTGCTCTGGTAACGAGTGCTATAGAGATGTCTATAAGTAGGCTATCTAATTAAGTATTAAAATATCCATTGCGATATCCATCATTACTGTTAGCGTAGCTCTGATGCTGTCCTTCCCAAATACCCATTTTGGGAATCTTTATTAGTATAATTTGCTCTGGGGCTCACCTGCAAAATGAAATACATTGACACTTACCTAGCAGGAATCCCAGTGGAGCATCTGCAGGTTCTGCTGCTCCCACCGCATGGGGAAAAGTTGGCAGGAGGCTCACTCCACAGCAGGGGCTCCACTGCAGGTGCTCCCACTGCTGCCTTGCCAGGCAGGAGTGTTTAGCAATCGTGAGCCTTTTCCTCCAAAATCAGGCTCATTTTTATTCAACAGCTTTTTAAATTTCACACTTGGGTAATACACTGATGGTTTTGGAGCCTTTCTCTTCGGGTTTGGGAATCTTTGGATCCATAACCAATGGCACAGGATCTAGACAAAAACCTCAAGTTTCTATAAAAGGGGCAACTGGACAGTGTCATTACTGGAGACATTTAGGCAGCATGTGAGGTATGAACCCTGGGTTCTGCCATACACAAGCGGTGCAAAATGCAGAAGACATTAAATTTCCCCTTTTCAACAGTCAATTTCACTGGATTAGAGAAAGCACTTTGTTCTTTTTCCTTTTCTGTAGTTTTTCTGCCTTCAGCGGGTTTACTGGGTTGGTGGCCACCAAGGATTTAAAGAACAGTACACAAAATCTCACAAGCAGAGTCTGTAAACAAAGTACACCGGGCAGCATTATGCCACATAACAAGACAACTGTCATTGATATGTATGGGCAATATAGAAATAGAGACTAAGGGATCTAGGAAGGTGTTTAGTATCTTGGAAATGCAGAGTAAGAAAGGTCAGAAAACAGGAAGGTGGTGTCTGAGCCTAAAGATGGGACAGAGCCAAGGCTACCTTCCAAATCAGGAAGGAGATAAATAGGTGAGAATACAACAGATTAAATTTATTTTAGGGAAAGCTGGTCTGCAAGGCATTTTTTAAAAACAGAGATTTGCTCTTTGCAGTGTTTCTGAAAATGTGGTGGTAGAGCATAGTAAGATTTGATATGAAAAGACATTCCTTGGCTAATTCATATTCTCTGCCTTCTGATCTACCACCCAAATGGCCTGGTTTATCTGCATTTTTGTTGCATGTTAAATAATGAATATAGTAAGTGTTTAGCAATATAAAATAGCATTAAAAGCTTGCAGATTGGTGAATAATACATTAAGAAATGTAATTTCATTAGTAGTGTGTTTCCTTTTTACTATATAAAATGCTCAGTAGCTGAATGAAGAATAGAAAAGCGCATGACTGACTTTCTTACTAATAAATTCAGTGGAATGAAGGGAAAAGCTAGAGTAAAGTAAATTACTGTTTCTGCAATTACACTGTTCTTGCATCAGAAGAACCTTTTAACAATGAGTGTGCTTAGCCGTAGCTATCCCCAGAAAGCAACTCAAAGCCATCAAGTTAAGCAAAATGGGTCCTCTGTAGATCTTCTGTAAGAAATCATTGAGACAACTACACCAGCAGAATTTAAAAAGAATTCTGCTTTTATGCAAACAGCAGTAACATCTAAAGACATTATACCTATGTCAAAAAGTTACAAAAATGAATCCAGAAACATGAATGTAATCATGGATTGCATAGATGGTCTGAGGAAGAAATTCTTTTTGTCAGAGGAAGTTCCACAATTGGATAGGTGCATTAGGCACCATTTTCTTTGGAAGCACTAGTTGTAAACCGGAGTGAAGCAGAACAGCCATTTAGAAGTTTCACTTGCCCATATAGGCAAGAAGTGAGTTCTTAGTCACACTCTAAATATATCCTCTGGAACACTTTCATGTCTCAAAAAGAATACTACATGTCATTAAGCACTCCCAGAAAAGTATTTTTTCATCATCTCATGTATTATTAACTTCATCTACCTCAAGGTTTGGTTTAGCATCTGCCATTGTATCATCTTAGAGCTAATCCGGCCCAACGCACCTAGTGTGCAATCATCTCAGCCTGCTGACAAAGAACACCTTCCAGCTGAAAAGAAGAAATCATATTTAATGCTACATCTTAGAAGTACGAAGAAGAAAATCTGGATGTAAGAGATTTATTGCAATGGGTTCCTTTAAGTATTTTATAAAGAGGGGACACTTTTTAAGAAATCTCCTTTGCAGAATTTTCACTCAAATTCATCTTACAGCGAGTCATATATTTCATTTTAAGTACCTGTATGCTTCACACATTGCGTATGATCTGTTTTTATTGTTGCTTTTGGGTTTCTTTCCATTCTCCAACGAAATCTTGGCTGGAGAAGACATTATGTACAAAAATGTGTGACTCTAGCAGAAAAAAACTTTTCCTACCATGGTCAGGCGGCATCTAACAGAGTTCTCTTAAAAGTTAAGACAGAGTTAGGGTGGCTGATGTGCTGCAGATGCTGTGAAGTTAGGAACTGAATCTGTATGGAAAAGAACTACAAAAGTGGGATTCAGCTTTGAGTTTCAGAAACTTCGCTTAAGATGTCTTACAGGCTAAGTGTCTGTCAGCGAGGTCGATGTCCAAGCTCCCGTGACAGCCAGAGGAGGACCTAGACAATACAGCTGATGGAGGCTGCACAGATATTCGGCTCACACAGATACTGACACCTGCCCAGCTGTTAGAGAGAGCTAAATTCCTTTGACTTAAGCTTGGACTTACCATGTTTGTTATCTCAGCCATACCTGGCATCACAACAGCTTTTCCTCTGAGTTTTTCACTTAGTGAGAAAATGGCACATTCAAGGAAGCTGTAGTGTTATATTTCCCACAGTATTTGCCAATCAGTATGCTCACTGTACTTTTGTACTGGACATTTACATGACTTACATCTGTATCTGGGTATTTATATCAGGACCAGACTGACCCCGTGTACTAAACTTCTAATATAAACTGTGCTACCTTCATCAGACATCAAAGTTTTTCAAGGGTTAAAGATGCAAAGGATGAAAACTACTATGCAAATAATGTTTACTGAGGGGAAAACCAGAGCCAGATACTCTACCACCCAATAACCGTCACCGCATACAATATACAGATGTTTCCATCTGCTTTGTTACTTCTAGCTAAACCTGTATTATTTAGGCTATTACAAGTCCAGCCTGGATATGATTTCTAATAACAAGACACAGGTGCTCCCTTTAATTCCCTCTTTCACTATTTGCTTGACAACACATTTTACTTCAGCTGTTGGGTGTTATTGCTTTAGGCAGCCTAATGCTATAAAGCGAACATAACGTATAAATTATATTTTGGTCCCGCTGAAGCAAACAGCCTTTTAAGATGCGCCATTTAAATAAAAAAATAATAAAATATGTATTTCCTGTTTTGTCGTTTTTTTTTTTTTTTTTACTATTCAAGTTGATCTTGGAACACTAAGTTCTTATTTTGTCTGACAGTACTTTGACTACTATGTAACTAATGAAACACTGCACTTTTTTATTATTATTTTGAAGCCAAACTGAAACCAAGAAGCAATTCAAGCCCTTTCTTAACTATCCTGAACTCTGGAGACTTGTAAATTATTTGAATAATGGAGATAAAATAGAGACATTAACTAAAGCCAGGAGAGAAAACAGTCTCTGAGATCTGAACTAGTTCTCAAAAAAAAAAAAAAAAAAGGAAACAAACTGTATAGGAAGTGGCAAATAGACTGCTTGCTCCTTTTTTCTGGACAGATTAAAAGAAAACTTTCGGTTCACAACAAAGTAATTCATAGCCCGTTCCCATTACAGCCATTGCTCTCTTCCACGCAGCTCGTTCACTCCATGGTCATTCCTCCCACAACCTTAATGAACAAAGTGCTTGCAACTAATTGGTTGAAAAACTGAAGTTGCTCCATTTACAACTAACAGTGTAATATTCCACCACTTGGGGAAGACTTTGCCTAAACTAAGCCAAAAACTCAGTACGAGAGATAAAATTAGGAAGGGGAAAAAAAAATCGTTTCCTTGACCTGCCAATTTTAAATACGGCTAGAAAGTCTTGGAAGTCTTCTTTTAAAGGGTGATTAAAAATAAGAAAAAAGGCAAAAACTAACAAGGGATGCTGCTGGAAAACTGAGGGTGGGAAGTTGACGGTAAAATCACCATTCCTGAGAGTATAATAAAGGCTCTCTTGTGGAGGCACAGAGCAGAGCCAATTCTCACACTGCTTCAAGAAAAAATAAACTACAGTCCATTTCCTTCTCAGAATCACTTGCCTCCTTTCCTCTACATTTTTAATCATTACCATGTTCAAACCAGATCTCAAACACGGCTGTATGGAGACAGCCCCGCTTATAAAAGGCAATCCATCCTTGGAGAAACAAAGCCTCAGTTTCTTTCTAGTGTAAAACAAAGGTCATCTCTAGCAAATGCAAGCATTTCCTGAGGCTTACTTTTAGTTCATCATGATGGATAAAATGTAAATATGCCCTTCTGTCACATAAAAAGGATCAGAAGGTATCATAATCGCAGAACAGGGCTCATTTTCAGCTGTAAAAATGGAAGAAATGTAAGCTGCATTGTTAAATCTGTAATGATAACACTATTTCCTTCTGTGATAGCTCCACATATTTGAAAAATAATGCAACATTCCTTCAGATTTCAAAGGTATTATTCAAGGGACTACCGCATATATGAAGGTAATAATAAATTCGCAGGTATCCATAATATCTGGCATGAGGACTGAAATATCCATTAAATACCTTACATGAAACCACTTCCTGGCAAAGAAGTGAATATTCCTATTAACCAGCACTGACGGTACAATAAGCACCATTAAAGGGAGATTATCAAATTAAAATTGAGTCAGTTTCATGAGATGAGTTAAAAGTAGTTTCAAGGACTACATCTGCCCATTAATTACCCTGGCAGTGGGCCTGATCTAGTGGAGAACTTTACAGAAACTTTTTTTTTTTTTTTAAACATACAAATAATATAATTTTCTTCAGCTTTTTTTCACGCCTACATTTAAAGCCATGTTCAAAAATATTCCTGGATCTGGGACAGGTAGTAAAGTGAGAAAGGCAGAAAAATTTTCCCCTTGAGAATGAATTTTTCTCTTTGTTTTCAGCAAGATCCCTACAACTAAAGGTGACAGTGACTAGCTGGGGAAACCCACCATACACGAAAAGCTGTCAAACATGCTAAATAAACAGAACAACAGGTGAAATATTTTAACTTCTGTTACCTTACTGTTATTGTAACTTTACGTGTGCCTTGAAAAAACAAAAATACTTGCAGATGCAAGTGAGATTTCAAGTTGATGATGTCCTTTTATAAAACCAATATTTAAATCTGTTAACATATCAAGCAGTCATGTCAGTAAAACAGTACTTCCACCTATTTAACATAGCACTGTTAAACTTCTGGTAATCACATCAATAATCTTAATGGATACACATGTTCATGTTTGTATGTACTACATGTGTACATGCACACACGCGCACATAAGAAAATGTCTGCAGTAAAGTCCATTAGGATTAGTTATATGGTTACCAACAGCCACCATGCCTCAATCCTTTCTCAAATGCTTTGCAGATGACCAGAACAACATGAGCCCGCACGTCGGTGCAGCTGCAGCCTTACACCTCATCCCCTCCCCAGCAAACCGCGCTTGGAGCCACCCCTTATTCCTCCGGAAAAAAACCACCCTCCCCTGAGGCCGTGTATCCTCAGGTTTGTGTTTTTAGCTGGAGCTCCTTCCTTTATTTCTGCCGGTCACTGACTCCTCTGTGTAATCTTTGATACCCTACTGTGGATTTTCTTTATTTATGTTATTTCATGAAGTGTGAAGAATTCATTGTTTTCCAGGAGATGATGTTCCTGCCCAGCTGTGTTTTTATTTTCATTAAAACTGAGGGAGAATTTCCAGCTGCAGGGGAAGCTGCAAAATAAATCATGAAATCTCCCTTATGAGGAAAGGCTGAGAGAGCTGGGACTCTTTAGCCTGGAGAAGAGAAGGGGTGACCTTATTATGGCGTACAAGTATCTCAAGGGTGGGTTGAAGGAGGATGGAGCCAGGCTCTTTTCAATGGCTCACAGTGACAGGACAAGGGGCAATGGGCACAAGTTGGAACATAGGAAGTTCCACTCAGATATAAGGAGAAACTTCTTTACGGTGAGGGTGACAGAGCACTGGCACAGGCTGCCCAGGGAGGTTGTGGAGTCCCCTTCTCTGGGGATTTTCAAGACCCGCCTGGATGCAGTCCTGAGTCATTCAACTCGTTACATCCCAATGCTCTCTGCTAGAAATAATTCTCAGGCTTATTTCATGGGTCCAGTGCTGCTTTTGCTTTATCCTAGCTCTTTTTCTTGTAAAATTTAATGGACTTAAAATTAGTACTGTTGTGCAGAAGTTTCTCAAGAGAAGATTTAAAACACTTCTATGTATTTGCCACATCATGCTTCCTGGCTTTATGTGATTCAAAGTAAAACACAGCTAAACACAGCAGGCCAAAATCTCAGCTGGTGTCAATCATACCAGGTCCTTTAAAATCAATGGAGCTGAGCTGCTTTGTCTCTGCACCCAGATTTTGACTGATACAGGAAAATGGTGTTTTTATAAATATGCAAAATATGTAAATGAGTAAGCTTGCTTTGCTTAATTTTGATGCCACATGAACACTGGTTCCAAAGACAGCTGAGGCTAGTGTTCCAGATGTCATAACACAGGATCTAATCAACACATTATTTCAGCTAAAATTTGCAAAATATTCTTTAGAAGTTGGTGAGCAGGATTTCCCCCCCCCCCAGTTGCAGAAGTTTGTCATTCAGTGAGTAGAAATATGAGTGACAATACACATATGTTAAAAGAAATTCTCTGGAGTTGTTTAGTGTCTACTGTGCACATTAACAATGTGGACTCCACATTTTTTTTTGCCTCAGTCTTCAGTGGCAAAGAATCCAAAGGCAGGGACTGGGTTCACCATAGGAGAAGATCAGGTTCGAGGCCACCTAAGGAGCTTGAAGGTACACAAGCCCATGGGACCTGATGAGATTCATCCACAGGTCCAGAAGGAACTGGCAGATGAAGTTTCCAAGCCACTATCCATCATATTTGAAAAGTCGTGGCAGACTGGTGAAGATCCAAGTGACTGGAAAAAGGGAAACATAATCCATGTTTTTAAAAAGGGAAAAAAGGAAGATTCGGGCAACTACTGGCCACTCAGTCTCACCTCTGTGCCCAACAACATCATGGAGCAGATCCTCCTGGAAACTATGCTAAGGCACATAGAAAACAGGGAGGTGATTGGTGACAGCCAATATGGCTCCACTGAGGGCAAATCATGCCTGACAAATTTGGTGGCCTTCTATGACGGTGTTACAGTGTTGGCGGATAAGGGAAGAGCAATTGACATCGTCTACCTGGACTTGTGCAAACCATTTGACACTGTCCTGCATGACATCCTTGCCTCTAAATTGGAGAGACATGGATTTGATGGATGGACCACTCAGTCAATAAGGAATTGACTGGATGGCTGCACTCAAAGAGTTGCGGTCAACGGCTTGATGTCCAAGTAGTGACCAGTGACAAGTGGCGCCCCTCAGGGGTCTGTACTGGGACCAGTATTACTTAACATTTTTGTTGGGGACATGGACAGCGGGATTGAGAGCACCCTCAGCAAGTCTGTGGCTGATACCAAGCTGAGTGGTGTGGTTCATACTCTAGAGGGAAGCCAGAGGCACCCTGACAGGTTTGAGGGGTGGGCTTGTGCCTTTGAGGGGTGGGCTTACACTTGGCCTTTTTGACCGTGTGAAGGTCAAAAAGGCCAAGTGTAAGGTCCTACACCCGGGTTGGGGCAATCCCAAGCACAAATACAGGCTGGGTGATGAGTGGATTGAGAGCAGCCCTGAGGAGAAGGACTTGGGGGTACTGGTGGATGAAAAACTGAATATTAGCCAGCAGTGTGTGTTTGCAGCCCAGAAAGCCAAACATATCCTCGGCTGCATCAAAAGAAGCATGGCCAGCAGGTCGAGGCCTCTACTCCACTCTCGTGAGACCCCACCTGGAGTACTGTGTTCATCTCTGGCACCCCTAGCATAAGAAGGACATGGACCTGCTTGAGTGGGACCAGAGGAGGATCACGAAGTTCATCAGGGGGCTGGAGCACCTCCCATGTGAGGACAGGCTGAGAGAGTTGGGAGAGAGCCCAGAGAATGGACCAGGGAGACCTTATAGCAGCCTTCCAGTACTTAAAGGGGACCTACTGTAAAGATGGGGAGGGCCTCTTTATCAAGGAGTATAGCAATAGGATGAGGCGTAACATCTTCAGACTAGAAGAGGGTAGTCTTAGATTAAAGGAATGTATTTCCTGTGAGGGTGGTGAGACACTGTAACATGTTGCCCAGAGAAGTTGTGGATGCCCCATCCCTGGAAGCGTTCAAGACCAGGATGGACGGGGCTTTGAACAACCTGGTCTAGTTGGAGGTGTCCCTGGCCATGGCAGGGATCTTGGAACTAGGTGATCTTTAAGGTCCCTTCGAACCCAAACCATTCTATAATTCTATGATTCTATGACATCGCAGCTACCTCTGCACTATGGGAGCTCCCATACTGAAATTTCAATGCCTCACTGTGAACCCAGGGAGGGAAGATCTGGCTGTGCACTGCTCTCCCTCTCCCTTCCTGCTCCTCTTCCTTCATTCCCCTTCACAGAAATAGAAAGAGGCAGAGAGTGCCTCAGCAAGACTTCACTGCATGCTCTAACTGGTGACCAATCCTGATGACCACTCACTGTGTCCCAGGCACCATGGTAGGTGAGTTTTTATGCCCACTGAGTGTAGATCTCGCCTTATAAAATAACTACTGAGCTCAAGAACCAAAGACCTGCTTTGCCATTCCCAGGGTCAGAACCCTCATATGGGAAAAGCAGCTTTCTACAGGAGGAAGAATGGTACGGTCACAAATGCATAAAAACAAATAGGAAACTATAATGAGACTCTGCAAGAGCCACTCTTTGGCTCCACCATTTGCTTAGCTGGAGAAAGACAAACGTTACATTTCTACTTGTATTTCTAAGTATGTCCCGCTTTTCAAAAATGCAGAGTCCTGCCAGCTTCTACGTTCATCAGAGGTGACAACTTTTCAGCTCCTCTGAAAACCAAGTCAGATTTACTTTGTCTTATAAGACTGCTTTTGTTTTCCTCCTAAATTTAGACACCAAAGTTGGGAAACTGGTGCCTTACTACCTGTTTTTTATTGTTTAGTTATATTATTTTTACACGTATTTTCTTGATTTTGTAACCTTACTGTATATCAGTTGTTGAAGGTATAATTCACCAATACAGAATATGAAATAAAATTTGTTTAATTTAGAAAAAAATAATAGGGAAAAATTCTTATTTTAATGGACTGTGATAATTGTACATGAACACCAAATTAGATTAAAGTATGAATTTAAGGATTTATATATATATATACACATGCTTAACATACCTTATAATCCAACGGTAATAAGAAATTAACGGTTTATTTTTGTGAGGATATCTTCAGTGCCATCTGATATCAATATTTCAATAGTTATATTAATAAAATATACAAAGCAGACTTTCACATCTAAATATCCACTCCAAATAGAGAAGGACAAACTATTTTTTGTTTCCTTACCTTTTACTGAATGAAAAAACATGCTTGTTTTCATATTTAAGTGACTCAGAAAATTTGAAGAGTGGCTAATATTCATAATTTCTAGCAAGTTAGGTTTTGATTTGTTTGGAAATGCTAGGAAATGACTGTTCTGGCTTCTAGTTTTTTATCATAGAATCATAGAATAGTTTGGGTTGGAAGGGACCTTTAAAGGTCTTCTAGTCCAACCTCCTCTGAATAAGCATGGACATCTTGAACTAGATCAGGTTGCTCAGAGCCACGTCCAACCTGACCTTGAATGTTTCCAGGAATGAGGCATCCACCACCTCTCTGGGCCACCTGTTCCTGTGTTTCACCATCCTCATTGTAAAAAATTTCTTCCTTATATCTAGTCCGAATCGATCCTTTTTTAGTTTAAAGCTGTTACCCCTTGTCCTATCACAACAGGCCCTGTTAAAAAGTCTGTCCCCAGCCCTCTGATCCCTTATCTGAGTAGTTCTTTTCACGTTTTCATTGTGTATCTATTATTACTTACTAGAAGGTTCGTTTCAACAGAGTGACGATGACCATGATGGATTTCCCATTCTGCATATAACATTTCACATTCTGCCATCCCCGTTCAGGCAACCTGGGAGAATTTTACTATAATAATTAATTGTTCTTCATCAAAAATACCAACTTCAAAAAAAACCAGAAGACAAGCAGACTCAATTTGCCCCTGATATTTTTCCCTTCTGAGAAGTGGGATTTTGACCTGCATGAGGGTAGCGGACAAAGACATTACCTGACAGTCAGGCAGTCTCATTGACCTTCAAGTGGAGGAAAGAAAGCAAGCTATAACTTCAAGTGCAACCCACTCACTAGCCTAATAGAGAAAGAGGTTATATACACAGCAGCTCCCTGGGGCACACGATTTCCTCCCACTACTTTAATCGAGATAAAGTGGGACAAACAATGTTAACTGCTACCTACAGTAGAAATAGATGTTTCATAGCAGGAAGGAATAACAGAATGGCAATACTACATTACTTGCCTATTCTCCCAGTGAAGAAAGGCAGAAAATGATAAAGTGAGACCAAAAGTGTTTCACACTGATACTGTAAAAACAGTTTTATCTTGAAGTTAAGAGAAATTATCTTCACTATTCTTCTGACTGAAATGGAGTAGCTCCAGTTTTGTTAACCTTAAAAAAAAGCACTAGAAAGAAACCTGTAAATAGCACAGTGGTTTTCAACACAGGACAACCGTGAACAATAGCCCCTCGCAAAACACTTGTGCAAAATGATCGGTGAGGACAGTAGGGCTAGTTTTCTGGAAAGAGAATCTATTGCCGGTTGACCAGATGAAATTCAAAGAAACAAAGTCCACAGTATGTCTACGGATAATGGCAACTGCTTCCGATTTCTTTACCGACACCTTGCCAGTCTATACAGCATGAGGAGAACACATGTGGAGCACAGAAAAGTGATATTGATTTGAACTCTGAAATGATTTCTGGTTTTTGAAAATAAGAGCAGAATCTAGCACTTGACTGTAATGTAGTTCTTGAGAAGTCCAAGAATTAAAAGAGTCTAACTTCTCACAGTGAAAGTTTATGTAGACAGTGGGAAAAGAATAATATTCATAGCTTGCAAAGCGACTGTGGAAACACCGATTTAAGGATAATGCCAATGGTATAGACAGTGGAAGAACAAGTATCAGAGAATCTGTTACTGACTTTAGGATGTCCTACTTGTTACACAGGCCACACTGATATTTGTTTGGATAAATGCAACAATGACCAATTGACAGATGGAAAGAAACAAAGAGGATAAAGGGTGTAAAATCTTAATTAAAGAGGGATGGTATCATAGCAGGAAGGAAGCAGAGGGGTGGGCAAGGAAGCACTCCAGGAATATAATCATCCCAGTATCAAAGGATGTTAAGTTGGAAAAATAATTCTTGTAAGACAGCTTATTTAAAGTGTGAAAACTACTTTCCAAAATATTCTTCATTTGCAAACAGAGGGTCTGCAGTAAAGGTCGAGAGAGAAGAGTACAGTGGCAGAGAAAATAACAGATGAACAAAACTGGTAAAAAAAATAGAGCTGGACACAAGGGATAAGGCTGGAGGTGCAGTTGATGAGATGGGCAAAGGAAAAGGAATACTTAGAGGATTCAATGGCCAATAAAACTCATAGAAGAGGAAGAAAGTATGTGAAGGATGGGGAGGTAGCCAGAGAAAAAAGAAAATCATGTTGGAATGGAGAAAAGTCTTGGTTGAGAACTAAAGGCGATCTGACTGTTGCGGTGTTATAATATGGATAGTTATTCATATATATGTGTATAGTTTTATAATATTTGCCACAGTATAATATGTCTGCAGTTGGCCACAGCTAATTTGTTAAGTATGGACACTGTTCGATTGCTGAGCTCTTAAACATCTATTGTGAAATCTCTGGAGCAGCCAAGGCAAGCCTGCCATCCCTGTTGAGCTCTGATGTGCACGGTGGGTGGAAAGTCCCAGCTCTCATCTGTCCTTTCCCAGAAGAGAAGAGGATGTGGCTACAGGAGCACTTTCCATCCTTTCTGTTCATGGGAGATGACTGCTAATTACCTCTTCTCTAATCCGAGGCCATTGCTGAAACAGAAAGGCCTTCCATGTACAAAGCAGAGGAAGAGGATGGAGTGTTGTCTGGCTCCTCTCCCAGCTGGGAACTAATTTTACAGCATCCAGGCTGACATCTGAGCCCTGTTGTACAAAGGCCTGGTTCCCACACCGCTCCTGAGAACAAACCAGCAACCTCGGTGATCGAGACTAAGAGCTAAACCCAAATGTTTAAATGAAGCCATCTGGAACTGGAAAACTATGTAGGTCTGAGCTGAAAAGTGACAGATACTAATGGTTGCCACAACCTGGAGAATCTGCTGCCATCTGCCTCCCTGCTGATTTTGGATGCGTTTCCACCTGGGTAGGGCCACAGCCCACAGCTGAACCTTTGCTCAAAAGCAGGACGTAAACAGAGCCGCATATTAGGATAAGGAAACAAAATTAGTGCTCTTGTCCAGAGACAGCTTGGGAGTGAATGGTCTCAAGCGTATATAAGAAGTTCAGCCTGCACCTCAGTTAAGAACCAGTGCGATCGCATCTTGCAATATTAAAGGTTATCTGATACCGTTTCCTTTCCCTGCTGTGGACAAGACATCGTCATTCGGCCTTTTAAGGTGCTAGTGTTGAACGTGAGCCTCCGGAGCATGAAAACAGCACAGGCTCCCTGAATGGCACCAGTCAAAATTGCAAGCTTTATCACCAAGAGCTGGGAGGGATTTACATCAAATCAGCCAGCGTCTCTTCCCTTAGCAACCTGCCCTGCGTTAGCATTTGTCTCAGTAGCACTATTTTTCAAACTTAGAAACGCAGAAGAAAATAAATAAATAAATAAATAAATAAATAAATAACAACTATGAATGTTTCTGAATTCATCTGTTTACTTAAACACAGTTACCCATTTGCCCATTTTGCTTATCTTGTTTCTCTTTGGATTACTTAACAAAGGCCCTGTAAGGAACAGTTGAATTTTTCACTTTGCTAATATTTAATGACATTTCAAACATTTGGCTTTTAAATGCATTGAAGAGTAATTGTTACGATGGCAACTGCATATTTTTCAACAATTTCACCTTTTTATTCCCTTTTATAATGAGCAGAGGACTGAAAATGCTGTTTTGTGTTGCACCTAGAGCATTCACAAAAGCTTTAGAGAAGCCTGCACACAAGTGATTATTGAGTATTTCCAATTATATGATAATTCAGCGTCTGCAGTCTCCCACAGAGCCTCGTCTCTGTCTTGCTATTGCTTTCAACATGAAAAAAACCCCGCTGCTTCTCAGCAAACAATCCAAATACAATCATTGTTTCGTATGATATACCTTTTGTGCCAAAAAGGATAAGCAAAGACTGAAAGTTTTACATGCTTCCCACTCGGGCAAATGCAACGAGATGTGCAACACGATACAAGATCACACATTACTGTATGGATTACATTGCTTTAATATCCAGATGTAGTTGCAAATGCCATTTACATAAGCAATTTTAATATCCTAGGCAAGATTTTTAATAACAAATGCCTTGTTCAGATCCTCTATATCACTACTGGTGCTGAAATAAGTGACCTGATTTTTTGAAGTACTGAGGATGATGTCATTTATTTAAACGCTCGTAAGGACTTTTGGGCATCCATTTAGATTGATGTTTGTTTAAATCTTAGTGTCATAAATGATATTCAAATTATTTATGTAATCTGACATTCATAAATAACAAATTGTTCCTCTGATTCCAATATCCATGTTTGCCCAGTCACCAATGGGAAATGTCTTGAAGGGGGAGGGGGGTTGGAATTTTAATAAAGACATTTCCCATTTGTCTAAAATGTTGAAAAGGTTTAGCTGAACTGAAGGAGGAGAAGAAGTTGTTCTACCGTTGCATTCAAGCAAAGGTCATACCAAAGTCAAAAAGTGTTTGTTTTTTCTAATGTTTTCTTTTTGAATACAGAGGCATACGCCGCACGCCTCGCATTCTGGACGGTTCACTTTCCCAAATCCTATTTCCAAACTTGCAAATGCTGAGAAACTCCCAACGGCGTGTTCTGCTGCAGTAATCTAGGTTATACTCTGCGGTACAGCCCCACAGCTCCTGTTCGGTAAACAGGAAGGCCCTATGTCTTATCACCAGGCTTACCCCGGAGATGAGGTCCCGGAGATCATGCCCTCCATGATCTAAAGATCCACTTTACATTATGAAATTAAAAGCAGTAGGAAGGGATTTTCTCTTTCATGGGCCCTGGACGCAGCTGATAAAATCCACTTAGCCTGGCTGGGAAACAATCTTCCTGAATTAGAAACAATATGAGGCATAGGCTTTGCTTTGCAGGGATTTGGTTTGTCCTGCTTAGAGTTATGTGGACAAAGCAAGATGGAGATTTGCCCCTTCACACACACAGTTTGTGAAAGGAAAATCTGCATTTGTATAGCACCCAGAACATGGGGTGTGTAGTCTAGGATTGAGGGCTTATATATATTATAAAATTATTATTATTACTATGAGCATTAATAATAATAATAATAAAATAATATCAGGCAGCCCACACAGGTCACATATCTTCTACTAAATTAAAGACTGTTTAATTATTATGTGAGGGTCTTGAGCACAGGATGAAAATACTGCAAAAATTACTTCAAGACAAGTCTCCCTCCCTGAACCTATTCTGTGCTGTCTTTTCTGGGTGCTCAAAGTGCAGCCATAATATTTAGTAAATGAGTGCGATCAGGCTAAGTCTTCACATAAGCTTATTAAAGCAGTTCTGTTCAGTTGTTTCCCTTCTTATTGATAACATTTTAAACCCAGAAAGGGCCATTGCAGTCATCTGTTGTAAAGACTAGAAAAACACAGCCAATAAGTTGTCTTCGAATGAATTTCTACTTCAAGTCAAATAACTAGGTTAAAAACAACAGAGCTTTTCGGAAAAGCTATTTCAAAAAATATCCAATTTAGTATTCAAAATTTCAAGTGCTAGGGAGGCCATCATAACCTTTGAATAGCTGTTTCTATGGTTAATTACCCTCGCAATTAAAAATGTGTGTACTGAATAGAGCCTGAATTTGCCCAGGTTCAGCTTCCAGCCAGATGATCTTCATGTATCTTAGTCAATTAAAAGCAAGCCTCTTCGATCATCAAACTGCTGTTCCACATATACATGTGTAGAAACCATGATTAAATTACCTTTTACACTGTTTTTTTCTTAAAGAAAGAGACTCACCTCCTTCAGTGTGCTCCTATGGGGTATATTATAATTACTTCTAAATATGATTATGACATTGTCTGAGTCTTCATCACTGTTTCATTATCTTTCTTGGAGTGCTGACACGTGGACACCGGCAATTTTTCAATTCAAAATAAGCTGTGGCCAAATCTTTTTCAGACTGAACTAAATACAACCCAGTTACACCCACTCAAATCTGAGCAATTTTATCCTTTCATTTTATGATCAATTCATGTTTATTTGTTAATACTCAGTCCTTTTTCATCCAGTGCAACCTGTTTGAGTCAGGATTTTGCTATCTGCTATTCTTTAGAAATAAAATACTTATTTCTGCACTTTTCATGTATTTCAAAGGAGCCCCCTATGCTCCTTCTTTATTTTTCCCTGTATTTCACAGATAACCATTTGAAAAGCCATGTTTCTACCACTATACCTATGGTGTCATAAGCTTTCTATTGTAACAGAGATCTGACTCTGTTCTTTTAAGGCCACTAACCCAATTTTTACAGATAAGACAATTCATAGTTAATCAATTATAATTCAATGTTTTTAGTTTGGCCTGATGTAGGAGAAAAAAAAAAAAAAAAAAAGAACAAGCCAGGAAGGAAAAATCATAAGAAACAAGCTTTATTCTAAGACCCCCCCCTTCTAATCACCAAACTGCTGGTTCTCAAAACACCCCAACATGCTGCTCACGCTACCAATATGCTCCGGAAAAAAAAAAAAATCGTCTGAGACTGTTATTTGTAAACACGCATATGTTTTCAAAATAAGGAGAAAGAGAACTTTCCAAAACCATCAGGTCAGCTTGCAAAGTCCAGTGAAACAAATATAGCTCAGAAATCTAGGAATGCCTGGGCTCTAAACAGCCTGGCGTCTCCCGAAGTACGATTTACATATTTTGGGGAAAAAAAAAAAAAAATCACCTCTGTCTCAAGCTAGTAATTTAGAGCAATTTCTGAGTTGTCTGCTTTCTATTAATCATTAAACCAAGATTTAAAAAAACAAGGGGATCCAGATGCCCGGACAATGAACGTTTCAGGGTCTAAATTTTCAGAAACTGCTGAGGTGTTTCAGAATTCAGGGAATCCCTCTTATGTGGTGTCTTAGACTGAACTCCCTAAATCTGTAGCTGCTTTTAAAACTCTTAGCCTTAATGGCATCTATGTAATATGCAAAAGGGAATCTTAATTTAGTGATTGCAATGGAAGTGTAACAACTTGCATTAGAGATATTCAGGCTTCTCTCAAAAATTAAAACAATTTAATTTTAGCAAAACGTCAGTCTACATAATTCAATCACCTTTTTTTCAATGAGTTTATTGTAAATATCATATTAGTCCCAATTCTAGAGCATATTAGTCTCAAAAAGAACCATTGTTGTATTTAAAACAGAACAGATTTAGCCTTAGCAATCTTTTTTTTTTTAAATAAATAAAATAAAATTTATCTTTAATCCCTACTAATGCTGTCATAAGAATGAGCATGACAGTACTCTCTCGGCAGAAATTATTTAACTTTAATTCTGATAAGGATGTCATCTTGCACTGGTGTGCTAGAAGCCATGAATCACTGGTTGTAGAAAAAAATACATATTCTTTCTACATGTTTTCTGATGAATAGTAGCCAAAATCACTGTGTGAAAACAATAACAAAACTTATTCATTTTAAAAAGAGAAAAAGACATTTCTGCAAATTCAATATTCATATTGCATTTTATTTGTGGAGTTCATGGCCATGACTCAGAAAAGTATTTAAGTCATGTTCTTAGTCTCGAATTAGTACCTCAAATTTAAAGCTCAGTAGGTTTTTAGATCTTTTGCCAGGTCAGAACCAATGTACAAAGCCAACATACTGAGATATGTTACAAACAGTAACAGAACAGCAAATACAAAAACATGGAATGCTCATTGCATAGAGCAATAAAAGATCCTTTTGAATGCCATATTCAGAGAAAAAGTTTATTAAGAGATTTTTCTGTTTCTTTTAAGCTATAAGAAGGTCTCAGACATCCACCTGAGATTCATAATACTATTTTGCATTGATTGTCATGCCTCTCTGTGTGCAATATATTGGTTCCTCCTATGAATCATAACATCATCAAGATCTCTTGTATACAAGTCCAATTTTCCAGGGAAAAAAAAAAAAAAAACCTTATAAAAAGAAATTTACATAGCCGCTGCATACAAATAGGATTAGTGTACAGTTAACAAGAATTGCATTCAAGAGGAGTCAACAGCATTTGTGAGACGTTTAAAAGCCAGCATATGAAGTAATTCTGAGATGCAGCTGCATCTGGATCATTTTATAGTTTCTTTGTTCTTAACAGGATGCTCTCTCGTATTACTATTTTATGTGCAGTTAGTCAGCCTTAGAGGTCTTGTAAACTCATGGTAACAGCATTCCCATCTACGCAGTGGATCAAGAAATGCTTATCTCTCTTTGAAAGATAAAATAATTGACAGTCCTTTCTGTGCAAAGATAGTGTGGAAAGCACCATAAAGCCAGACTCTAATTTGCTTTAACGTGTTGCCAGAATTATTCATAGGCATGACGTCTCTCTTGGAGGAGTGGCTCGGCGTCCCAGACGGACATGGATTTATCACGATGGGAGCAGAAAAAGTTTAACCTTCCCATTAGTATGTGGAACAGGTACCCACGCATAATATCACTCCCGCATGGTCTCGGGTGCATGCCTCCTCCCTGCAATTAGCACCATCTCCGCTCCCTGAAACAAAGGCCTGGAAAACTTGGCAAACAGTGGATGCTAATTCTCATAGCGAGTTCACCTTGTCGGCTCAGTAATATGGGCTGACTTTATAAAACAAAAAGGGGCACAAACTTGGACACCTCCACCTCCTGACATTCCGGTTATTTTCAGAAAATGCCAGTTGTACGTTTTTTTAAGGCTGAATTCTCATAACCTTACAATGGGCTGCGAGCAAAGTGCTGACAGCGTATTCTTTCCCTTTTGTAAATTTGTCACTTGCTGGACCGCCCAAAGACTTCATACTGTTTGCACCGTGTTTGTGAGAAACCTGCAGCTGGAGAGACTGCGCTCCAGAGACCCTCAGAGCGGCTGGACGAGAGCCGGCTTTCGGATACATCCTTCCACGTGGGGTTCTTGTGTACTCGCCCACCCTGCTGTGAGTTTTCTCAGCCCAGTTGGCAGCCAGCTTCTTCTCTATCGCTGCTCTGCCGGCAATTACAACACAAAGCCCAGACGAAAGTTGACACGCCGATCCTGATAACACACTTTCCTGTGAAAGGAGGGAGAGATGCTGGAAACCAGCACATAACAGTCCCTTTTTCCCCAGGATGCAAGCTTACTCACCCCTGTTAGAAAAAAAAAGGAATTTTGTGCAGGAGTGTGGAAGGCACCGCTCACTCTACACAGTGGCAGATGTGAGTTGATCTGTGCCACTTAACGTTGAACCCGGGGTTCAGTCCCCTATCCACGTAGCTGGGGCTGACTGGCTAAAAGAACCTGGGAAAAACGCTAGAGAGGCAACTAAAATGTTCCAACAATATTGGAACAAATTTGGGGGGGGGGGGGAGCGGTTCATTAGTCTGCTTAACAAGGCTGAGGCTGACCCACATTTTTCATAATATAACGAAATGTGTGAGACCAGTAATTTAAAACCAACCCTGACTTTCATATTTTCTAACAAATACCATGTCACAGAGAAAAGAGACTTTGTCAGCTGCCCAGGGATAAATGGAAGTAGTATTTAGAAAAGGTCAAATAAAATTGCCCTAAAAGCTGTATGATAAATCAAAATTCATTTCCAGTCTGAGAATACAGTATGCAAAAATGTCACTATGTTATTAACATTCTAGTCAGCTACACGCACACAGTATCATATTTATCAGGTAAGAAAAATCAAAGACCAATATTTTTCACTCTTCTTAGCACTATAAACTGCTCAGAATTATGGGAGAATGAACTCAATTTTGTTCTTGCATCTAGGTCTCCACAACTGTTCAGTGCAGCATCCTGCTCCTCGGTACAAACGTCCCATCCAGCTGGAGACAAAACAAAACTATGTAGAGACCCTGGCTCAGTGAAACTTCGTTAGAGCCAAATTGAGCCTATTTTAACATTCAGGTTTACTAATTCAGAGTTCCTTCTATTTTATTTATTTTTTTAAGAAATCTGTTAAAATGGACTAAATGTGACAAATAAATCTGTGAAGAAAAATGAATACAAAATGGCTCCAGACATATTTTTCTGATCAAAATCACATTTTGAACTGGTAGCTAAGTTCGCCGGACATATGCCTTTTGTTGCATTGTTTTATTGCATTATTTGATTTCCTGATTAAGATGGTATGGTCTACACCCATGACTATGGGCAAGATTCAGATCATTAATTTCTTTTCCATCTTTTGCTCTGAACAGACAGTGGTATGAAACATTAATTTATTAACCCTGATAACAGTCTAATTCACTACTGACCACAGACGGCTGCTCAGAAGCAGGGGTAAGGTAAGACATCAAAGCAAATACGTTTAACATATTTTCTGATTTTTCAATTCAAAATATTCCTGAAAACAGCATATCTCCATCTACTCATAAAAGAGCACAGATATGTGTCCTGTAAATATTGTATGGAGAATTATTCTTCAATCTAGACTTATTTATGTGAAAGATACAGGGCCGTGTGCAATAGAGACTTCTGCATTTAGCAATAAAAAGAATAAAGACTTCATGCTTCTAGCCAAGCCCCATGACTTGGAACCAGTTCTTGAACATTAACAGCTGATATTCATTTGCGATCATTTTGCTGCAGAGGTTCCTGATTGTCTATGGATGGCAATATGCCCCTTGCAAGGTAATACGCCAGTTTTCCAGGACACAGCTGCCAGCCAACTGTGGGTTGAGGTGGGGAGAGTATATTGCACTGCCAAGGCCATCCCATCCGCGTGAAGAGCATTGTTTCTTGAGAGAGTGGCATACCAGTACCAAATGCCCAAGCCAAAATGAGCTACACCAACAATAGAAGAGAGGATGACACGGTGGTTTCAGGCACTTGACTCTGCCAGAGAGAGGTTGAATTGCTCTAGGTACCCTGGGAAGCCCATGAAGAACACAGGTGTCCGGTGTAGGCAGCAAAGGGTACAATCTTCAATCACTCATATAACATAAAATTGTGGGAGAAAAGTGTCTCAAGCACTAATAAGCAAGAGCAGCAGAGCCTGGGATTCACATATCGCATTTGCCTTGAGAAAACTGAGTTAGTCCAAGCATGTGCTGTGACCGATTATGGGATACTAGGTATCAAAAAAGCAACTTCAATGGGTACATTATTCAGGCCTTGGTCATATTTCCAGTTCCTGTTGGTCCTGACTTTTTCTGCCAACCAAAGATATGTATCCTTTTATGTACTTACATAACTTTTTATATAACTCTTTAAAGTTGTGTTTTAAAAACCTTTCCAGCAATATAAATTCTTAAGTTGTACAGATGCGAACTGTATTCCCAGGATACTTAACACTCATGCTAATGTTATGCTTTTAATGTAAGTGCTACAGAGACCTCTGCGCTAATTGCAGAATGTTAACCATGAACCCAAAGTCAGAAGTAAAAAGACGAATAAAATCTAAGCAACTCCAACGTGATCAACATGTGGGGTACTACAGCAATGCTGCATAAACCCATGTCTTGATTTTGTTCCATTTCATGACTTTCTTGCAACTGCAGATCCAACATTGGTACATGTGATCTCTATCTATACTGCTGATTGGAAGTCACTGAGCTCCTAGTCAATAAGCCATCTAAATTTGGCTGAGTCAACAAGTTCTTTCTTAAAAAAAAAAAAAAAAAGTTGCTTAATTAAGTAATTAATGTTTGAGAATTAATGTTTGAGTTATCTGGGATGCAGGGGAGCAACAAGGAGAATGTGAGATACAGACCATGATAAAAACAGAAAATATATTCCTCAACAAGTTTCATGGCTAGAACCACATAGGCACTATATGTCATAACCCTAATCAGTATATCTGATGAAATATCATTGCAAGTTGTACAGGTTATGAGATTCAGGATGTTTTTCTAATGCTGATCAATCTCTATTTCTGTTGATGTCTTCATTACTCAATAGTGTTTGCACACCAGAATTTCAGAAATTATTTTTACCATTGACTTATTTACAGACTGTGTATTTTAATTGGATAATTGTATGCCTGACTAGTTACAGCATATTTGGATCCTTTATTGAAAAGCAAAATTCTTCAGCTGCTGACCAACTAACGTAAGGTTCCTCACGTTTCATTTTCAATTTACAAAAACTGAGTATTTCAAAGCGTTTTCAGAAATACTCCTTCCAATAAAGTAAAATTGGTCTACTTTTACTCAAACACATTCAATGACATATTTTCTATTTTTCAGTCAGCTCTGCTAATGCATCAGCGAACCGCATTAAAATTGTGTATTTGTTGCCTTTAAACCAGCTGATTTCTACAGAAAATCATTATCCTGGTATGTTCTTTCAGAAATAATTTCCACAATGACTAACTAATAAAAACTGAGTAAAATGTCATTAACCATTGTATTTTAGTTATTTAATTAAGAGGGAGTAGCTAAATGTAAGAATCCATGAGAAAATCCTAACAATCTCTAACTTAATACTTACAAAATACTACATCGCATATTAATATTGGCAGGCTGTTTTTTCTCCCACCTAATGTCGTGCATGTAACCAAAGAATCTAAAGGAAGATCATATTACTTTTAAGAGTTATTTTCTCCTCTACAGTGGGTAGAGAAAGATAGCAACATCTTGAGGTCAGTTTGTGTGACTAGAGACGGAACTGCTTCCTGAAGGCGCTTATGTCTTTTCACTGCTTATTGAAGACGACTATGGCAAATACACTCCAAACCTACACACCCTGGTGAACCTAAAGTTACGAGCATCTGAAATTCTGTTGAAGAAAGTAAAGTTCTTCTGCTTAATGAACCAGACTACATTAGTAAAGGTCAGCTTTCATCTACAATTCTTACCTTCTTAGTTTAGTAAGGCTTTTGAGATATGTTTTCTTCTGATGAGAAATACACACTAAAACTTGTGTAAAGAATATCAAACTTGCATAAGAGAAACAGGAATGCATTTTTTTTCCTGTTATGGAAACAAAGAGGTAAGAAATTGTTGAATTTGTGTAAATATCCCTAGCTCAGAAAGTAATTTTTGATTCAACGTAAAGTTTTAGTCTCTTGAGTGCATGGCTGAAACTCTATTGCTGGACTTACGTAATATCAGACTGATTACACTTCTTTTAGGTATTCTTAAGACCACCATATCATCAAGTAGGGTCACTGATAAGAGTGGAGGGAAGAGACTATATGATCACACAGCTCTTTTCCCCTCACAGGATGGCCAGGCTGGTGTAGGCTGTTACTTCCAACTGCAGCTCCCCTTTGAACCTCATGAAAAGGGGGCTGAGATTACGCAGCCCATCATCTCCGCAGCTTCCTGAGGCAGAAGAGATTTCTCTCACAGTAAATCAGTTTATACCTTTTCGACTACACCAGAATACAATTTATGGAACAATCTGAAGTCAATTCGCTCATTAGCTAAACCACACGCTTTGAGATGAGGCACATTAAAATGCTCAGGCACATCCCGAAAATGGCTGTTCATATTTATTGAGGCAGTAACTCCTTTGCCAGGTTCATTTCAATGCTCTGTAACAAAAAGCAAAACCCAGAAATCTATCAACTTCAACCCATTCACTCTCCCAGCCCCCTCCAACCAAAACAAACAAAAAAAAACCAAACCCAAAACATACCCCCAAAAAGTCCCTAATGAAAATTATGGTCCCGGGGTAATCACTCCCCTTCTCCAAATTAATAATACTCAAAGTTAAATCTACCTGGCTAAATGGAACATAACTATTTGGGAACTACAAAATATGAAGGCAGAACTGTATTGATATTAAAGTAACACATTTATCTGCACATTATTTTTAATGGGGATATTTGCTTTAAATAATCTGACACTCAGAAAAAACCCTCTTTTACAAATAGCTCGGCTTTATTCTCCTGAAATGACACCTGTTTTCAGATCCTACCGGCAGCAAACCCTACCATTTGAATATTGACAGAAACAGTTCCTGGATGCTTTACACCTGATACCTGCCAATGTCTATTGCTGACCCACTCCACTCAAAGCAAAGGGACAGGGAAGTGAGATTTTCACTCCCCCCCCCCATTTAATTTGAGGCAACTGCTCAAAACTCCTCACCTTTACCTCGTGCCAAAAAATCAGGAAATACCTCTGACAGCAATGAGAACAAAATTAGTTGCATTAGAATATAGATTCCTATCTCGGGAAAAGACTAAGTCGATATTATTAATGCTGACAAAAATTTAAACAGGCAGACTGAAATTTATATAATCAGGCACTTCTCATCTCAGAAGGTATCAACCAAGAGCTGTAAGCTTCTTACCTATTACATTTGTAGTTATGTTGTAATGTCACTAATTTAAAGGTTCCTTTCCCTAATGACTGCTAAGAAAATCAAACTGCAATTCTGTTATTCCGTATGCACAGCAGCTGAACTCTATATACCATAGACTTCCTCTCCTCTTTTGTCCTGTCACCTGTTACTTAATTTAAAAGAGTTCCTTATTCTAATAATGAATAATGTAAATACACCTGGAGCACCAGATTAAAGAGGACATTTTCCATTTCAGTTCAACAGCAGTCCCACTTTCTATAGTCTGGCTTCAGGAAAATGAATTATGAAGCGCCACATTTTACATACAAAGGAAATGAAGGTTGATTCTGTCTTATTTTAATCTTTATCCATCACCTGCAAAATTAGCTTCCGATCACTGAGATATTGTATATTAGGATGAATACAGGTTATACAAGATGAAACTATAATTGTGAGTTTAATCAGGTTGGGGTTTTTTTGGTAAGAAATAACTACTATAGATCTATGTGGGAGGCAAAAAGTAACCTTCTGGGCTCTTAAGGTGTGCATCATCACTATTCGTGACTTCTCTAATGAAATCCTAACAATGATAAATAAATATCAACTTAAAGAGCCATTTTAAAAATATGAACTAGAAGTTCATTTTAAAAAAGTAAACATTACAAGCAAAATGCCCAGGTGTGTTTTCCGCAGTTGAGCAAAAAGAAATGAAAAGAATGTAAGACTTTTATTACAAATGTTGGCAAGAAGACCTTAGGTAATTCCCATCTTTGAGTGTAGAGGAATTTTCATTTAGTTCATGGGATGGATGTCCACATTATCAGGCATTTTTACCTCGGACTAGTTACAGGCTGGTCCATGCATTGAATGGCCACCGGTGGTTCTCTCTGTTCCCCGGAGAGAGACTGTCAGCTCCAGAACAAGACTCAACCTGCACAAGATGCGAATTCTCCCTGGAGGTGCCTATTTTTGTCCAGGGATTGTAGAAACAGCAACGGGTCACTCTATTTTTAAATTAGTTATCTCAGACAAGTGCCTATCCCAGGCAATATACGTTTCTTGTTATTAAGTATCACTCTTGATCTTAGCTTCCAAGAACACCTTTCCTCCACTTTTTCCACATCATGCATTCTGCTTCTTAGCAACTTCTCGACTCATTTAATATTCTCTGCACTATAAAACCTTAACTTTTCTGGCTAATAACACATTTCTAAGTATTTTCATCTGCCAAAACTTCCATTCTTCTCACACCTGTCCATTTGCCACTTTCACGTTAAACATAGCATTATATTTGAGTATCTTAGAGCATTTAGGAAACATTTTACTTCTGAAGCTTTTTGGATCATGCTGCAAATACCTGCAGGTAAAAGCATATTAGTAAAAAATAGCTCCATTAGAATGCATTTGTTTATTCTCACTGTTTTTAAAGGACATCAACTTGACAGCACAGCAGACTCAAGTTCTTCCTTACTGATAAAAATGAGCAAGAAAATGTGACTCTCAGCATTGCTTCAGCTTTGACCCCAAAAGACAAAACTAAAGCTACAGAAGTTAAATCTACATGGTACAGAAAACCAAAAGTAATTTTCTGTACTTGTTGTCTGAAGGTTTTCCTCTGTATTCAGATTGCCTTCAAAGGTACTGGAGTGCTTTCTGTGATCTATGTACATACATATCAACATTTCACATAGTGCCATAAATATCCATTGGATGGTAACAACACGTAGTCATTACAATCTCAAATAGCAAAATATGTGTGCTATTACCTGTTGTTAGATTGTGTGTCCATATGCATATACACACTCTAGTCCTCTCTTTCTATTTCATTTTGCAGATGACACTAAGTTAGGCGGGAGTGCCAATCTGCTTGAGCCAGCAAAAAGCTGGTGAGGGGTCTGGAGAACACATCTTATGAGGAGCAGCTGAGGGAACTGGGGTTGTTTAGCCTGGAGAAGAGGAGGCTGAGGGGAGACCTTATCGCTCTCTACAACTACCTGAAAGGAGGCTGTAGAGAGGTGGGGGTTGGTCTCTTCTCCCAAGTAAGAAGTGATAGTACAAGAGGAAATGGCCTCAAGTTATGCCAGGGCAGGTTCAGGATGGATATTAGGAAAAAATTCTTCATGGAAAGGGTTGTTAAGCATTGGAACAGGCTGCCCAGGGAAGCGGTGGAGTTGCCATCCCTAGAGGTATTTAAAAGACAGGTAGACATGGTACATGGTTTAGTGGTGGTTTTGGCAGTGTTAGGTTGATGGTTGGACTTGATGATCTTCAAATTCCCTTCTGAGCTAGACAATTCTATGATTCTATGATTTTATTTGTATGCTGAAATATAATTGAGCATTAACACAGGTGAGTGGACCTCAAGAACTTAATTTGCGCAAAGGAAGATAATCCAATTCACCTCTCATATAACACAATGAGTTCTCCAAATACTTTCGTTGCCAACATGGCACTCTGCGAATTCACATGTGTGTCTGTGTGTGCATACGCACGTGAATGTGTGGGAAGACAGGACAAGAGAAAAAAGTGTTGAAGTGGATCATCGCTTGATTAAGCGGTAAGTTCATTCACTGTATGGAGATCTAATCTTTCCTCAATAGGTACTTACTCCTCCTAAGCAGCAATAAATGGTCACCAGGAAATGAATTTTGATTGTGAAAAAAGAAAATAATTAAATACATTTAGTTAACACATTTCTTTCTTCCACCAAGTGACAGTCTGTTCTATGTCATATCTTAGCCAGAAGTAAGAATACCTTAGTGCTTTACACACCCCGCTGCATAGGTCCTACCTCACTACATCAGCACTATTAATACAATATATCTGTCAAGGCTTATTAAAATTCTTTTTGATGTGTATCTTGGCTCATAAACCTCCACACTGTATTGATATTGCCTAGGGGAACGTCCTTGTAGCACTGAATCTCTGCAGATGGGATGATAAAAGAGAAATGTTCAAAACTTTAAAAAGTTCAGTCTCTTGCAGAGCTTTCTCTTCCAACACCTCTTTTGAATAGCGTTTTGTGTTGACGCTTTATAGCTATTGTTCAAAAAATGGCTTACAGAACATTTTAACTCATAGAGAAAAAAAAAAAATCTTACAAATAAATAATTGATGGATAGAAAGAAAATGATGGATCTCAATCCGTTTTCATAGATATATACCCTTTTCAGTGCTTTGTATACATGTTGTGCACGTACACGTAGCCTCAGGTAACAAACAACCCTGGCAGCCAGCTCACTCAGTAGAGTGGGCAAGAAATCACCAAGTCAGTTGGAGAAGTGAATTTTGTTCATGTTCTTCTTCATGTATGTAGTCTCTTCTGCTTTTCTTGTTGTAATTAATTTCCACAGTGCACAGGAATTGCCCTTAGGGACTGCAAACGCTGTGCTCCCCAGTTTGGAACCAGTCTCTGGTGGCAGGTGATGTTATACGCTTCAGAAATGTATTAAACTTTTGCAGTGTGTTTAAACTAAATCACATGGGCGAAATTTCAGTGATGATTTTATGATAATTTAACTCCATATACTGATAGTCTATAAACATTTTACCTATGTTAACTCATAGTGCTGTTCTTATGCCTTTAAATGGTCATTTCTTGACTGAAAACCTGTTATTCCACCCAAATTTCCTCAGCAATAATTTTCCATCAGTAAGTTCTTCGGACTCCCTGTAAAGACCTTTGCTTTAATAAACTTTGTTTTCTACCTGATTTTAGACAGATCTGAACAATCAGACCCTAATCAAGTCCAGATTGAAGTCAATGACTACGGTACTTTTTACTGATTCAAGAGGTAAAGTAGGAGGAGGGAGAGGGAGGCACAGACTGAAACTTAAATAGAGAATTGACATTTATATATAAAAATATGCACTGTACTGATGTAGGTACATTCACAGTGCTTCAGTACTAGGCTATATCTGGAAGACATTTCTCTCAGAAGCAGTTTTGGGGGATCAGACTGAAAGTAAGATACGGCCATAGGTTGCTTTCTTTAGGGTCAGGGTAAAAATAAGACAGTTGAACCATTTCGGGTTTAGCATTTACCTCTCCTGCTTCCTGCCCCCCCCCCTCTTTTTTTTAACAAACTTTATTTCATACATTATTTTTTCACATTTTCGACATTTTTGTAATATTCCTGTAGCTGTATATGGAAGACTGTAAAATAAAATGAAAGAAAAAGTAAATGTATAGTAGTAGAGACCGGCAGCCAGCTTCCTCTGGTTAGCTTTGGAGACTACATTAATCTGAAAACATTATTCACCCAAAATTTTAACTCCGATTTAAGTGAAAACCCGAATTGCATTCATTTCCCACTGGTATATTCTGTCTTACTTTTAAATGCTGAATGCTACATACAATGAATTATGTAACAATAAAAAAGTCGTATTGAATTAAGAGATTTCTTTAACCTCACACTTAAGGCCAGGAAACATCCTCAGGGCTCCCAGAAGAACTTCAGTTTTGAGGATCAGTGTGGAAGTTTCTGACAGCATTTTGTCCTGTGGTTTGGTTTCTATATGTTTTTCTTGAAAAGCAGATGTGCACTGCTCTTTAGAAACAGATGTGTGATGATGAAAGATACAGAGGTGCTTATCTTTCCTACAAAACTACATCTTATGCATGATGGATAGGTTGCCAGGATGGATAGGTTGCCAGGAGCTTTCTGAATATCTTTCGGTTCTGTGTTCCTATACTCTATGTGGTAGCACGTTACTCCCTTGAAGTTTACCTTAAGATCTCCAGGACGAAAGGCCATAGAGTGCCTTGAGCTGTCTTTGTGCTGGATTTCAAACTAACTGTTAAAAGAGACACCCCTTATCCACAGAACATGTCAGTGTAAATTCAAAACTAATGCTTAGATTGGAAAACTGATTTTTTTTTTTTTTTCATTCAGGCTATCCTTTGCACACTAGTGTAGAAAATTAAATCGTTGTTTCAAATAAACAATGAGTTTGAAAACTCTAATGCTAATATAATCAGGTAAAGCCGACAACAACAAAATGATAGATTTAGCCTGAAGAAATGAGACTCATAAATGCCTCTAACAGTTCCCTCTTCCACTGGGAAATAGGGAAGTACAAAAGGCGTTGCAGCCAGATCTTGAAAAGAACATAGCAGTCTGACAGGGAAAATTGCAAACGTGACAAGAGGCTACCAATTTTGGGTGTGGAGTTCACAAGGAGGAGTTTGTCATCTAACAGGGGTTTGGTTTCCAGCACAGTGAAAGGGGAGAGTTGGGCAGTGATGGCCACATCTATATGGGTGAGAATTAAGTCAGTCTTGCTCCAACCTAATTCCCTGTTCTGTCAACACTGAAGACCATAGACCTAAAAGAAGATGTTGCTTGACTTAAGAAGCTTCCTTATGTTTCCATGGCTCCTAGGCCTGAGCTGGTTTGAGTTCATACAGCTTAGATGCCACAGACCAAAGCCAGTCAATTATTGCATTCCCCGGACAGAGAAGACCAAGTGATCAGATCCATATGCATTCACTTGGTTTGGGTCACGTCTGAAAAACAGGGTTCATAACAGCTGCCTCAGTGTGCCATAACATCGCAGCGAGTGGCGGTACTGTTGAGCCAGAAAAACTGCTGAAGAGAAGAATGCAGTTTGTAATTTCTCTCCTTCTTGTACTTCAACACTGAAGGCTACTTTTGTGAAATTCAGATCCATATCTTTGGCAGCTCGGGCTTCCCTCTACCAACTGGATGCATAAAACCTCCATTTAAAATAGAACAATTAGATCAGTGTCTTCTGTTGTGGAGAGAACCGCTGATGCTTTGGCATAACAACTCAGCATGCAGAGCACTTACTCAGGAAATGCGAATTAAGTGTACTAGCCCTGCTTAGCTTTGTCGATGTGCCAGATTCTGCCTTATACGCACTCGCTTTTGGATCCACGGATAATGCCAACGTATGGATGTGAATGAAAGTATCACGGGACGAAAAGTACAAAAGGCAAGTCTAGATGCAATTCAATTCTGTTGCTTGGTGATACTGAAAATCACATCAGCGGGGGGGAAGTGGGGAGTCTGTACATGCTTCCTGAATAAATCCAGTAATTTCTCCAGTGGTGCGTTCATGCAAAATTGATAAACATTCTGAAATCAAAGACCAGAAGTCAAACTTGCACAGTACCAGGACAGACCTGAACATCAAAACATCTCTGGCAGTCTTAAAAGACAAAACATTATCGAGAACGGGGAAGTCGTTCGTAGGCTCAAACTGCGCTGAGGCGTTGGGGAAAGGCAAAAGTTTGTATGCCAGCTGCCGAAGGATGGCAAACCATTATGAAGGACACGCAGTCATTTCTTGTATTAAAATCCTCTCTCTCGACACAGTTTCTGCTCTTGGCCATGTAACAGTGACAGATGTGTATAGATGAGGTCAACTAAATCCTCCTAATCTTGTTCAAAGCTATACTTTTCCACTGTTTTGTCTGGTACATTTAGTTTTTATGCCAGAAGTGAATTCTTCCTAAGGGCTTGGGGGAAAAAAAAAAAAAAAAGGACAAGGAAGAAAGGAGAAGAAGAAGAAAGAGCAACAATAGCCTTAGACATGTAGACATGTGGACTGAACAAAAGTGATGTTTTCTCTTCAGAAAAGATTATGGAAAAAACCCGGCAAGCTTGTGGCATAAAAAACTCCCATAAGAAGCAGACACTGGAGGATGGAGATAAGTTTAAAATTTTATGGATGACCACAACTGTTATTTTCTTGACAGTGAAATGCTTTATTTTGTATTCCTATTTTCATCCCATCTTTCTTTTGTTTGAGATATATTTTGAGATGCAAGGCTTAAGCAGACAATGAAGCCAACTGGCACTGACCTCTGAGTAACTGAGAATTGACCTTAGATCCATGTTGTTGATTGCAGATTTCATTATTTTAAAGTCTCAAGGAAATTTGATTTTTTCAATGTGTTGCTGATGACTTTGTTGACTATAACACTTAGGCAGATATGCATTTAAATTCCAGTTAGTATTCCTGATGAGTTTTAGGTAAATCAGATATTTCTTTGACTAATGTTTTCTGTAGAAGCGTGAAGGCAGAAGAACCTATTAGTTTTTGTGCTTCTGGCTCTCATGAGAAATAAAATTAATTGTTTTTATCAAATAGTGACTGGAAAACAGTGCTTCCATAGGCGGCCTTTAAAAAAGGATGAAGACAATCTGTAAAAGGAGTCATTCTAAAAAGTCAGCATGTTGCAAGATGATATAGATCTCCTTGTATTGCTTAACCTTCAGACTTTTTAATCTCCTTCCTATTTCCATTTGGTTGTTCTGAATTTTATTTTACTCTCTTGTGCTAAAACAGCAAAAATGTAAAACGAGATGTAAGATTAATTACAGAGGTCTAAATCAAGCAAGATCAGTAAGCTCCTAGGTGAGCTATGCTTCTTCACCATTATTTTTATCATGACTTGGCTGTTTATCATGATGTGCACTAGGATACATGCTTTGCTCTCGGAATTCCTCTGTAAAAGTTGTACATTTTCTCTTCACATAGGTTCTGCAGGTGCCATATCAACACATTTTATAGGTGGGAAATACAACTGGTATGAAAACTTTGAAGGACTGTGTTTAAAATGTGCTTTTCAGCAATCCTAAAGAAAACCTCGATTTGAATAATTATTTTTCTAATGTGTCATTGCAATGTTTAATGTCATGACATTGTTAAGCTAAAACACTTTCATTTTGGTTCTTAACATATAGGTAGAAGTTTCATATAAAACTGAACTAAAGGGTATTTTCTGTGCCATAGGCATTGAAAAAAAAGCACAAACTGAGCAAAAGCACTATAATCAGAAGCTCTTCGCTTATGAATGATACAAAGAATCCAGGAAGACAAGACTACTGCAAAGTTTGAGATGTGAAGTGGTACATAGTAGGAATAAACTAGGGTAGTAGACCTACTTAAGGGATACTGAGCAAGACGGAATGTCTTACTGAGCAGTATGATTCAGTTAAACTGCGGTTATTGAGGTCGATACAAAGCTAGCTGAATGAAATTTAAGGACCTAAGAAATGGAGAGGCTGAGCTGGATTACATCTGACAATTCTAATAGATAGGACATGGACCACAACTTTTGCAGACCTCCTACCTCCGTTTTCTTTTTGTTGGAGTCGCTGTTTCAATTTAGGCCTTTTCTCCTGAGCTGGTCTCCTGGGACATCTGATGTTCCAGTGCACACAAAGTGGAAAATAGATCAGTGCACCTGCAGTAAGTCTGGGATATCTGGAAGGCATCTGATTTATTTTCCCATGTAATGTCTGCAAATTAGCGGGATCAGTTTATGTCCCTTTTCTTTCCAAGAAAGGAGGAAAGATTTCCTGCATAGCTGGAGAACCTCAATTCAAAGGATACTTCCCACAAAGCACTCCAGTGTAGATACCCCTCACTCTTGCTTCTATGCCACGCACATCTCTGAGCCCTGAAACTCCCCTGGCTGGATAATGCCTGGACTCTCCATCCAAGGAACACCAAGGGACAGGAAGAGGAAAAAAAAATGTGGCCCATTCATGGCATGGTATGATCCGGTTCTTGGAAAGATATATTAGTTCAATTAAAACTCAAAGAACGAATGCCTGGAAAAAGCTTAAAACAATAGACACAGAAGCAATCATAAAAGCTATGCTCGCTCAGCTGGGCTGTTCGTAAACTAACAATTTGAACGAAGGACTGAAGTTTAGTGAAGACCATAGTCTTTTTTAGATCTCCTTTCCCTCTGTGACTTTAACAAACCAAATCTCTTCGGCCAATGAAGTTAAAATACACAGGTCACGTAGCTCTGTATCTGTCACACCCCGCAAATCACATTTTCCAGCATTAAAGTACTATTCGTTTTGGCTTTTAATTACCTGACTTATCAGCATGTCATATTTCTCCCCCCGCTCCCTGCAATAATTACATTCTGAATCAGTGTGACATTCAATATTGACCTTTATTTATGGCTCTCACAAACTGTTGAATGTTTATTTATAAACCATGAAAAGTAGAGTTTGTAAGAATATTGATTCAGCGCATTAGAAAAGCAGTTGCCTGGCATTCTGTGAGTAGAAGTAATCACAGGCAATTACTAGAGACTGCTTTTCGCTACTAATCTTGGGTTTAACCTTACAATTGTATTACTGAACTTGTTTCATTTTACCCATATATCACCAGGTTCCTAATAAGATGTCTGATATTAACATAATTTAATAATATTCAGGGGAAGAATGGTTTTAATTGGTTTAAAAAGAGGGAGACTTATAACGTATGCCACACAATGAGAAAAGGATTGTAACAGCCTTTTTTATTTTGCAATAAATGATAATTAATATTTAAATGCATTAATGAAATAAGTTCTCAGTGGCTGGGTCACAAATCTTTGATGTTTATGCCACTAACAAAATCACTAACTGCTCCTAATGATGCCCCTGAGCTAAGCTTCACTTTACTCCTGGTACTAAAGCTACTTTTGTTGCCGGTCGCGTGAATTTGCAAGTGTGAAAGGCAAAGACAAACAAAGAACAATTTTTCTTGTCATTATCCCAGTATATAATGGGAAGAAAGTGGTCAGATTCAGAAAAAAAAAAAAAAAAAACAAAACTCACAAAACAGCCAAACTTAGAGAAAAGCAAAACTAGCAAACAAAACTAAAACTCTCAATCTGTGTAAATAAAAGTACTCTGCACTCACTTGCTGTTCCCAGTGAGCCAGATTCAGTGCAAGAACCAGTGCAGATGTAACCGTCTGCCGGGGTTTAAATTAGAGCTCTGAGCAGCAGTGGGGTAATGACAGCTGGGTAACAAGTGTGCTTTTGGACAGGACTGACCAGTCATACTTCATTATTTGGTTTTTTTTTCAACTCAACTCATATGTTCTCAATGTGAATTTACCCAGGTTAAAACATGAAATCGGCACAAGTCAGGCTTGAGAAGCTACGCTCGCGAAACATAAAAAAAATGGGCTTTTTTTTTTTCTTCTCGTTTTCTGTAACTTTCAATGAAAAGTATACGGGAAGAAAACGTTTCCAGGAAAAATTTTCTTTTGGCAGAATGCTATCCTGATGCAATAACACCATTTTAGTGAAGCAGTACTGCCTGTATCAACTAGTGTGGTATTTTTGGCAAATTTGCTTCCAGTTAGGGGCGTAGGCTGTCTTTCAAAATACCTCTAGTTTCAGTCTTAATTTTTTCTTGGGAACTAGTTCTATTTTCTACACTCTGTGTTTGGTCCAGAACTCTTCCTTATTTAATGAAAAATATTCACTGGTACAACAAGAGCCTCCCTTTTTTAAATTTTAATTGCTTTATCGTCCCCATTTTTTTTTCTGCTTACATTTTCCGCCACCCAGTGATAGTTCAAAGAGAATATTACGATCACCGAGAATGTTTTGTTTCGAGTCGGAGAGAATAACTTAGCATTATTTTCTTGTAAAGTATCCAGAGCTCAGACATAGTAAAAGGTGAACATGAAAAATATGCATACAGTTTTGCTATCACATTATTGCAAATCACAGCTGGCAGCAACTTCAGAAATATTTTCAGTAGTTTCTCCAGTTTAACACTAAATACTAAATCACAGCTGTTCAGGAAGGTTTGTTTGGTGGTTTTGTTTTCTTTTGTTTTCTCCAGGAATAAGTTGAGAAAAAGAAAATGCATTTAAAAACACTGACATTTAAATATGCTATATTTTTATGGGGGAAAGAAAAAGAATAGCACATTTTTTTCCCCACAAAATGGTAACAAAGCAGAAAAACTTATTGTACAGGCTTTTAGGATCTGACAAATTAGTACAAAGACAGGTGGTTGAAAATTTTGCCAATTCTTTCTAGGCCTGTAGCACAGAAAGTCCATAAACATCTACTAGCTACAGCTTAAGAAAGGATACTAGGTGAGAAGCTCTGCTCCTGTACTGACCTTTAAACTACTGGGCACTGAGGTAAAAATCAACTAAACAGATCGTTGCTGTGCCCAAAATGGCAGTTCTTATGTTGTATATTGAATATTCTATATTGAAGCTGCAGCAGGGGAAGTTCAGACTGGACATTAGGAAAAGGTTCTTCACTGAGAGGGTGGTCAGTCACTGGAACAGGCTCCCCAGGGAAGCGGTCAGGGCACCAAGCCTGTCAGAGTTCAAGGAGTGTCTGGACGCCACTCTTAGTCATATGGTTTAATTTTAGGTCGTCCTGCGAGGAGCAGGGAGTTGGACTTGATGATCCTCATGGGCCCCTTCCAACTTGAGATCATCCGTGATTCTTCTATATTAATAAATAAATAGTTTTCATTTTTATCACTTTAAGAAAGACTGTACTTACACTTTGTCCATACGCATACACAGCTTTATAAAGCGTATATAGAATTTAGTGAGCTGACGTCTACTCAAGCCAGCGGAAATACACTGCGTTGAGTGGAGATTTAACAAGCCCTTAGTAAACACAGACTGACAATTTTTTAATGCATTAGTATGAGAAATAAAAAAATTTAAAACCTCCGAAAATTAAAAAGTGCAACTGGACTTTGAGATTATGAAAACACTGTTCAACTAAAACTGCACAACTTCAGTTGGATGGAACCACCTATCAAAATATAATAATAGAAAAATTACAAAAATTACAAAAAAAAGACGTCCTAACTGCCCTCCCTCCCCATTTATCGAAATGGGATTTATCTAAATTATAATCCCACTGATATAAGCAAATAGCAAAGTACTATTGCATGAGAAAAATGTTTGTGATATGTGTTGCCTATTTTGAGTGTGCTTCAGTAGGTACTTTGTTGGAAAAAGAGGGGAGTATAGCTCTTTTGCAAGGAATTCCCTGGCTGCACTGTTTGCAGTCAGTACCAACATTACACCCTCTCTAAAAAGAAATCTTCAGAAAGGATGTATCCCTGACATTAGATAGGGAACAAATCTTTCTGAGTGTGTGACCCACCAACTCCTTTACAGAAACGGGCCAGAAGAGGCTGAGAAAGTAAATTAAAGGCCCAAAGGAGATGTTGTTACCAACTTTCTCATTAATAAATCTCTTTCTCATGGTGTTTAAAGTGTAGGCACAATTTTTGTCTGTGTGGCCTTCGGCAGTGGCAGTTCAGTGAGATAATGGGTCCACAAATAGGAAGCAAAAAATCTTTTTAGCTTGTGATGTTGCAGCTGGGAGATCCCCCCTGTTCCCAGACAGTGCAGACAATGGACAAAGATTTCTGTAAAAGAACTGCAACAGTTCTTCTTTTCATTTTCTCTTTTTTTTTTTTTTTTTCATTTCTCTTGACTTACCCAGATGTGGCATTCTTATCACAGAATCTCTCAATATTAGAGTACAATGAAAATTAAATCCATGCTGAATCTGGATGACTTCCAAAACAGCAACAAAAAATATTTACCTGCCTCTTTTTTGGTTGTAAAGTTATGTGGTAACTCTGAGGAATGGTTGCAGCTTTTTAAAACTATTTTTGAAGAAAAGAATTTGTCATTTTCTACAGTAGACAGACCAGCATAAAAATCCACAGTTATAATATGATCATGAAAACTTGGATCTCAGAGTAATCACATCTTTTCCACAGGATATTTATTAATCTTGAACATTTGGTGTCACTTGGGCTTCTTCACATCTGCCTCACCAAGCTGCATATGACACAAAATCCCTAAAACCAGCAATTGTTTACCATTTGCTGTGGGTACAAATATAGCCATTGAGATTTTAATACCAAAGTCAGTCTTGTAATCAAAGCATATTCTACATTTAAGTAAAAATGTTCGTTTCATTAGTCTTTAAATAGGGTCACAGGATAATTCAGGCTGGAAGGGTGCTCAGGAGATCTCCAGTCCAACCTGCTTCTCAAAGCAGGGTCAGCTCTGAATTCAGACTAGCATGACCTGGTCATCTCAAAGGGCTTTGTACAGTCAGGACCTCCACGGATGGAGCCTGTGCAGGCTCTCTGGGCAACTGATCCACTGCTTGATCATCCTTATGGTGAAGCTTTTCCTTATATCCAGCTTGAACTGGCCCTTGTTTCAGCTCATGTCCTTTATATCCCACTATGCCCCACTGTGAAGAGCTTTGCTGCACCTCCTCGATGACTTCTCTACAGGCACCAGGAGCTGATGCTAGGTGCCCCTGAGGTCGCCTCTTCTCCAGGCTGAACAAGTCTCAGTCCCACAGCCTCTCCTCACTGGGCAAGTACTCTAGTCCTGACCATGCTGGTGGCCTCCACTGAACTCACTTCAGTTTGTGAATGTCTTTCTTGTATGGGAAGGGCCCAAACCTGAACACAGTATTCTAGAAGTAGTCTAATAGAGTACCACTATTTACATATATATAAAGCAAGGAACTTGTACCGTGTCTTGCACCAACCACCAAGCACTTTTAAAGATTTTAAAGTGTTGCTTTCATGTTAAAAGAAAAAAGCAGAAGCATTATTGAGCTATCGCTACCATCTTCAAGTGACACTACAAAAAGCCTCACTTTATGATCGCTGAGCTAGTTGTTCTCGTTACAGGATCATAGGATCATTTAACGATCTTGTGATAAGCCCAATTCTTGAAAGGGCTTATGTGCCGAAAACCCAGCAGGTGAGAAGAAACTATTTCCTGGGTATGTGAGAGGGGAGAGACCTGCACATTCTGTACATCCATGTACACACACAGGGAAAGCAACATCTCAGCAGACAACGCGTACCTCGCTCTGTTTGGGATTCACAAATTGCACATCTGTGACATGAATTGCACCGCTTACTCTCTGCAGTCTGATGCAGTCGATGCAGCAAGACCTAATGCCTATTGACAACAGTGACATCACAGCTCAGCACTTTCACTTAAAACCTGACCCACGAGGACATCACCACTCTTCAGAGAAAATCTGGCCCTGCAGATATATGCGTTCTGCACACTCAGGGGGTAAACAGCTGTATCTGCCCCCAACCAGATGAGGAGGGCCGGAATTTCACGCCAATGCCCTGCCACTGTTCAGAAAGTACTGCAAGAATTGACGGTGTCAGCAAAAAGGGGAAGGCAACCGCGTAGATCAGGAAGGCGCTTGGGAGGAGGAGATCTTGGTTCTAGCTGGGTAACCAGGATCATATATTTCATTCACTGACTTTTAAAATGACCCTTTCCTCCCATGCAGTCTCTTAGGAATAAAACCAGTCTCTCACTTGTTGACTGCCTCTCCGGCTTCATGGCTTCTGAATTTGTAACCACAAAATATCACATCATACAGGATAAGAGAAGTTTAGAAGCCTCACCTTGTTGTGCGCTTGAATTGCAGTGTGCTGTGCAATGTATCAGCTGTACCTCTACCTCACCTCACCTTCTGGCTGTGGTTTGAATGAAGCAAGACAACCAGTCTTCTTAATGCAGAGGAATGCCTTAAGCTTGTAAACGCAGGAAGTGTTGCAAGGGGCAAGCAAGCATCACAATCATGCAAGCACTTATTGTCCAGAAGTGAGTATTTGGGCCCTTTGTAGTGGATTTCACTAGAGCACTTCAGACTTCAGAATATAGTTAAGGTCCAAACACACTACAGACCAGGACTGCGAAATAGCCGGATCACAGAACAAGTATTCGGTTGGAACAGTAATTCGGAACAATACACCTGAGTTGGAAACACTCTGTAAGGGAAAGTCATTCAGACACATTTCTGGTACCCAGATGGCTTATTTTTGTGTGTGTTTTTTTCTTATATAGCTTTAATTATGTGAAGCCCTAAAGGATTATAATCGTCATAAATATTTTCATAGATAAATAATTAAAACTAAAATAAATGTGAGTCAAACAGTCCTTTGGGAAAGCTCGAGCTCTAGAGGTGTCACTATTCATCTATTTTCTCATCGAAAACATGACTAGACATTTCTAGCAAAATCTATCACCCACCTGCATGATGAATGAATGCTGTGAGGGCTGTACTGCCCTAATGAACAGCAGCATAAATTTGCTTAAAACATTTAAATTCTGATCATAATCATCATCTTTTATATATGTAGCCAGTTTTTAATTACTAATGACAATCACTACCATGCTATAACATTGATGTATATTGGTATTTCATTGCGTACTAAGGAAAAGAGAAATGCTTTCCAGTCAGTATTGCCTTAATATCTCCAGAAGGAACTAAAAACAACTGTTGCCCCTATTTATAAACTTCAGATGGGTATACCAGTCGACATGAAAAACAATCCACCAAACAACCCCCCCGCATATTAAAAAAAAAAAAAAAAGGCACAATGAGATTTCAACTGTCTAGCAAGTTGGAAACAAATTCAATCTTAAAAAAAACCCTGATTTTGGATTACCTTGGATACTCTGTTTGCAACCTCTCTGCCTACTGTCAGCCCCTGAACAAAGGTCCGTGCGGCAATGAACGCTCTAGTCACTTGAACCTTCAGCTTCCTGGGTACATCTCCAAAGGGCTTCAGCTGGTCTGTGTACTTGCTGACACACTCCAAGTAGTCCTCAGTGAAATGGTACTGGGGGTTTATGAGCTGGAACATCCGCTCCAGCAGCCGAGCCCAGAAATCGTTCAACATTTCCTCCAAGTTCACGTTGCCTCCTGTGTAATACCGCTTCAGCTCTGTGAAGAGGTCCTGGAACACCTCCGAGTTCTGCATGTACAGCATGCCATATGTCCGGACAAACATGTCGTTTAAGGATCTTTCTGCGTTCTCCAGAAGTTCTCGGAAAAATTCTGCAGGGAAAACAAGCAGGTGTTAACAGATATATTAGTGAGGTATGAAGGGTTTTCTGATTGCATTCCTATGTCACCATTAGTAAAGTTCATCCTAATATGCTGTTACTACAGCGTTTTACTGGCGAAATTAATCTATTTGGATAGGAAATAGCTTTATTTAGAGGTAAAGAAAAATAGTCTATAACCTGGATTCCCCAACAAGGTAGAAAGATGTAGAACCTATAATGCTGAACATGAAAAACCCATTTAAAAGAACTTCAGTGAGGGCAGTTCCACTTCTTCTTTGTGTACTATTTGAACATAACAATCCCTGTCCCTTGCAATATCCTCCATAGCCGGTGCACTAAATCTTCTAAGCTAATAGTAAAGTCATTAATATGATGATTTGACTGAAAATTTTATTATTTTAGAATAGCTAGGTAATGGTAAGTTCCATTTTGCTGAAGTTTTTAAAATGTAGAAGAACACATTTATATGGAAATAAATCTGAAAACTTATCTGCAAATATTCTTGAAGAGAACTTGAAACAGACCTAAGTGGAAATGAGCAGAATCCCTCTTGAAAGTATTACATGTCTAATACTAAGAAAATGTTAGTATTTTCAATAACTTGCTAGTCTACTGAAGAACAGTACTAGAACTCTCCAGCAGTCATGTCACTGCCAGCCTACTGGCTGATTATAATCCTTTAGGGCTTCACATAATTAAAGCTATATAAGAAAAAATTCCAGTTTGTGCTAGTTGTTGGTTTTGAAACAGCAGACCTTAAGCTTTTTTGAAAGGATGGCAGACTTACTGCTTCTGTGCCTTTTACGTACTCAGGCCCAAACCATAACCTATTTCTAAATTTTGGCCTGTGGAATTTATTCTTACTGGAAGCTGAGCCCAATGGAAATACGTAATCATGTCTTCTGTTAAGATCCTTTAACTCCCATATGATGCTTAGGTTTTCCCAAGAAATTGACTGAGCATGTACAGTAGATCTTTAAGCACATCTGACAAAAGCAGGCATAGATTTTCCTGGTTTTTAGAAGATCCCATCTTCCTACAGGGTCCACTTGCCAACCTTCTTTTGGAAAAGAGCTCAGTGACCACTGTGGCCTGTAAATGGGGCATTGCAGACAGCAAGGCAGAGATGGCAAAACCTTTGGCAAAACACGTATCTTTGCTGCGATTAAATGATTTGCACTGATGCAGGAACCATCACGCAGCCAGCTCTGGGATATCAGATTCTAAATATGTGGTCATTGCCCATAGACACATCTGCGTGTGCTAACCGCAGGGACTTGCTGGTTTCTTACAGTCCTGGCTAATGCTGTAATGTGAATACTCTTTTAAGGCAGGGCCCTGCTGTGGCCACAGTGACTCATGAAAATGCAGAACCACTGCAATGCCAAAGACAGCGTGGGAATTAAGACTATGCAAGAAAAAAAAAAATCTACACTGAATTTGAGGATGTGCAACTGTGATCAGCTGAAAGCAGAATCCACCAAACACTGTGGACCAGTCTGCAAGGACTCAGTAAGAAAAGAGCCTCTTCTTTTTGACAGAAATTGTGCAGAGCTGCAGTCTTTGATCTCCCAGATAACTGCAAAGGGGTTACCATGAAAATGTATACACAGAACATTGAGAACATACTTGCTACATCAAAGCACTTATTAAAGGGAAAATATATTCTAATAAATGTATCAATGTCTAAAATGTCATTAAAACCACAGCTCTTCATGTGGAATAAATTCCATCTGGGAAAGAATATGCTTTTGCCAAATAGTTTATGTAGGGAAAAGCAAAAAAAACCCAACAACAGAACAAAACCCGCAAATCCCACAGTCAAAAAAGAAACCCTTGCTGTTCTTTGCTGCAAAATAGAATAACTTGCGGTCCACAACATATAGCCTTCTCCATTGTTTTTCCAAATTATGCGCTAATTCTGACAAAGCAGTTTTAGAAAAAAGCAAAACAAGGCTGTTTTTCACCCCTAACCCTGACCTGGTGGTATCCTTGATGTCTGGATCATCCTGATTCCTATTCTGTACATTTGGCATTTTTTCTTCTAAGAAATTATGTATCCTAGCTGTACTGCAGAATACATCTGGCTCTCTATACAGGTTTGGTGGGGAATGGCTGGAGAGCAGCCCTGAGGAGAAGGACCTGGGGGTGCTGATTGATGAGAAGCTCTACGTGACCCAGCAGTGTGCAATCGCAGCCCAGAAGACCAACCGTATCCTGGGCTGCATCAGAAGTGTGGCCAGCAGGTCAAAGGAGGTGATTCTGCCCCTCTACTCCACTCTCATGAGACCCCACCTGGAGTATTGCATACAGCTCTGGAGTCCCCAACAGAAGAAGGACATGGACCTGCTGGAGCGGGTCTAGAGGAGAGCCACAAGGACGATCCAAGGGCTGGAGCACCTCTCCTATGAGGAGAGGCTGAGAGAGTTGGGGCTGTTCATCCTGGAGAAGAGAAGGCTCCGAGGAGATCTTATTGCGGCCTTCCAGTACCTAAAGGGGGCCTACAGGAGAGCTGGGGAAGGACTTTTTACACAGGCATGTAGTGATAGGATGAGGGGGAATGGCTTTAAACTGGGAGAGGACAGGTTTAGATTAAACATTAGGAAGAAGTTTTTCACTTTGAGGGTGGTAAGGCACTGGAACAGGTTGCCCAGAGAGGTTGTTGAGGCCCCATCCCTGGAGGTGTTCAAGGCCAGGCTGGATGTGGCCTTGGGCAACGGGGTTTAGTGGGAGGTGTCCCTGCCTATAGCAGGGGGATTGGAACTCGATGATCTTCAAGGTGCTTTCCAACCTAAACCATTCTATGATTCTATGATTCTAGTCACACAACCTGGAAGGCTAAAAGACAACACAGAACTTGGGGCTCAATTAAAAATTGTTTTAAGGTTGAAGCCAGGATTTCAGGCCAGTGCAATTGAATGTCAGCTGGGAAAGACAATCATGAAAGCAGTGAATCCAAGCCCCTCAACTTCTCTCCTATAAGGCTCTGTATGCTGGGGGGCTGCTGTAAGCAATTCACATGCTGTCTCCTCCCAGTCCATAGCTGTACTGGGAAACCCACTGTTTATCTTAAAAGATCATGCCATTGCATAAGACAGTCACAGCAAAGCATAGCCAAGTTTGCTGACAGAATCTCTTGTCTGAGATTGTTAGACTATCATTTCTTTGTGCCAGGGTATTATGTAGCAATCGCAGGGTCAGTTTGTTGGAAGCCAACCAAACTTTTCAAAGAGGGGTAGACATTTATGCTGTCCTTGTACAGCATCTGGCATGATGGGGTCCACGCCGGTCTCAAACTTTATTCCTCCTGCGGTACAAACATTATCAGTAACTCCACAACCGTAAATTTCATGCTAGTCCAAATGTGACACCATACACACGCATTCGGTGGACACCATACACACGCATTCGGTGGGAAAGCTAATGTCCTCTAAATAGCAGTGCATTTATTTAATTTTTAGTCTTCTCATAAGTCTCTAGTCTTTGAGCATTATTGTTTAGAGTAAGTTATTATGCCATTAAAAAGCTAGTCTTCTGTTAGTCTTCTGTACATTTTGATACAAAAGACAGTTAAAGAGAGTTATCTGCATCAGTAACCCTATGCAGGATCAGGATAATAAAGCAGCAACAACTCCAAAGCTAGGTATCTTTTTAGTTCCAGAGAGAAAGAGATCTCCCCGGCTGTACTAATTAGAAAAATTCTCAATCAACTCCTGTCAAGCAAAATGAATGCTGATGTGAAGGAACACTTGCTTTTTTAGTCCGGAAATCTTCCATACATCAAGAAGATAGTCTGCTTTGCAATGCTTATATACAGAAACCGTGTCTGGGCATAACTGGGCACTTGTTCAGTTACATCAAGAGAAACTGTACTTCCTTCCACAAAGGTTGAATTTTTCCATGGTCTTCACAGTAATTTAAAGATTTTATGTTCATTGCAAAGATGATATTTCATCAGCTTGTAGGTAGTTTTTGAAAAATAATGTAATATTTCAGCTCAAAGTTAAAGAACAAAGATGAGAGACATTAGTCATCTTGCTTAATGTGCTTCTGGAAGGCACTCAAGTACTAGGATAGGAGAGGAGAATCTATATGAGACAGAGCTGCCGCAGTGTTTTAAAATATATATCTTGTGAAATTTTTTTGCTGCCAAAATAGGCTGTCATGAGCCGTGTTAATGCTGGAAATATTTTTTCCTAATTTTAAGTGGTGATTCATTTATATGACAGAATATGTCCTGGGTATGTCCTACGTTGCAAGCACGTTTTTCTTTGCAAGCTTTCATTTATATAGCCAGAGGGTCTCAGGAAGCCTGTTCGGTTCTGCTTATGAGGTAGCTGAAAAGGGTAAGGTCTAAGGCACGCTGAGCTACTGAAAAGAGGGAAAGAAGATTGCAATTTCAAACCATTACATGCTCTCATATATTTAAATGATGGGTTTCCAGTCAATGGATAACACTTAAGCTAGTTTCCATTTTTAAGCATTATATGTAAATTTAGGATGCCAAATCGATAATAACAGTCTCTGCAAATGAAGTCTGAATTGTTATTAAACAGTTTGTCTGCGATAAGACAACTCAGTTACAAAGTGAAAGGACACGATGTGTTGCTAGTCTCTTACTGAATGGCAGGTACTGCTCTCAGATTAAAAACAGGGTCTTGTTAGCTCTCGCACTACGTTGTCAATTGAAATCTGACTTTCTCACTCTATTTTAACATAGACAATCTAGTGTCATAATGCATTCAACCTGGGAGCTAGCCTAATTCCAGTGATGACTAGTTGACACCATATGTCAGTGTATCAGGATTAGGGATAATACTGCAGCACAACATGATGTAATAACTGCCTTTAACAAAAGATAATCACAGCCATCTAGAAGCAATTATTAGATAAACAAATTTTATTATGTTGCAGCTGATGTTCTATGATCATTCCCAGCCTGATAAATTCTCTTTTGTTTTTTTTTTTTTTCCATCTGTAATGTAAGCAAACCCAACATCTGACAGTGGGACAAGATGCGAAGGTAGAGACAGTTTGTTGCCCGATTCCCAAAACCAAAAAGATATGCACAAGCTTTAAGCCTGAAAAGACCAAAAGGACATTTCATTTAATTACCATATATTCTGCTCAGCTTTTCTTTTCAGCAGAACTTGAGATCTGAATACTGTACTATGGTGCACCTGATACACTGGACATGCAGTCTCACTGCTACTCGGCAGAAAACAGCACAGCTGCAGAGAGCTCTTCAGAGGTTTTGGACAGGGATATATGTCTGATTTTACATCAGCCTTTATGGAAAACATTGCTCAGGGTGGCAGGCTGATTTCATCCATCATTGACTAACACCACCCAAAACATGCAGGCAGTTCCCCAATACAGGCTTGTTCTCCTGCTTGCGGGCATTGATTTTCAAAGAGCTCTGAGGATTTAGATGTACAAATTCTAGTGATCTACTATTTACTATGAAGTTGTGCGTGCATCTTCACCCTACATGGACATTAGGTACCTAACTTCACTTTACGTCTTTGAACTTCCCAGTCCTGATAAGGCTGACGTTAAGAAGAATATTATAATTCATGTAAGCTGACTAAATTTTTGGACAAAAAGGTTCCTTGGGGGTTCTTTAGGTACAGATACTTAAATTCATGACATAGATCAGTGGCAGCTTTTTTTTTTTTTCATTGCCCTATTTCTGTCTGTCTTTCTTTGTTCATGAAGTCATTCATGAAAAAAATATTTGGGTGAACTCTTCATCTTTTTTCAGGATTCTTGCAAAGACTTTTTTTTTTTCTTTTTTCTTTTTTGAAAGCTATTCCACAATGGTATCAATTAGTGAAAGCTGTGATTTATGTCAAGGAATTTCAAGTGAAATTAACCTCTTTGTTTTCTATGCTTTTTCATTTTCCAACTGCCTTTTTTTCCAGGTTTCCAGAGACTTTCTTCTAACAATAACTAAACTTACCAAACAAAAAGAACTTAATTTAACTTCCTGATTGAAAAAAAAAATTGCTGTAAGGAGAATACTTACAGCAGATGATTTTTTTTTCCTATTTTTGACATTACATTTGTATTTATATTCAAGAGTGAACAAATTGTATGCGTAAGACTACAAGTGCATTGGTATTACTTCTTAGTGAACCTGAATAACTAATTTTAAAATGCCCTTATAGTTTTGACCTTTAGAAACGCTCAACAGTCACAACTGGGAAACGAATTTCAGCTCCCATTAGGAACAACAAAAGCTGCGGTGTGCTGAGGTCTGTTGAAAATTGCTCTCCCTTTTTAACTCATTTTGAATATATACACATTGCATTTAAAGCTAAGAAACACAAGTCAGAAAATTAAATGCGTCCTATAATTACAAATTTCACAATAGGCGATTTGCATCATTTATTTATATCTTGGGTAAAATCACCTATGGGTAAAATTATTTATGGATATTGATACCTTTCTAGAATGTCCTATGCCTGTAAATACCATGATCATATAATTATGAAATCTTTTGGATGCTACTAAATTTTTTAGAAGCCAATGCAGTCTCAAGGGTTGTGAGTAAAGATGAGGGTCTTTAATCCCTCCATTTCTCAGACTACTGCAAGACTTGATAATAGAATATAATTCACTGTGATCTTCTTCCCTGCCTACTGTCCGGAGTCCATGACTTCTTCCCCCTTACAGGTCAGGCTGTTGCAAGGAAGGAAGGAGACCCAGGGGAAGGGGAGACCACTGAGGCTCCATCCTTAGTGGAGACAAGGCAAACAGCACTGTCCTCCACTAAAATGAGGGACATGAGGAAACGCAAACATATCTATCATGGGCTAGGCTGGAAAGGTTAGATCAGGTGCAGGCAAATGGAAAAAAAGATAGGCTGATATTTATGTATCAAATGCCATTATCACAACTGGAACCTAATCTGACAAAGAATTTAAGGCATTATTTAACGCCGATGTGCAAAGAAGTTATTGTACTATACTTTTGTATTATTGTATTACTGTCGTAATACAGAGTTAAGGTTCTGTCATCTACTCAAAACTGACTAAATGCATTGATTAAGGCCTATAAGACTTTATTCTGCAACACTGAAATCAATGAGAACAGTATCAACAACTTCAGGGGATGCAGGTGCAACCTTTAAATGATAAACTTACTGTTTCTTCACTGTAAAAGTTCATTTACTAACACTTGAATATGTCTAAAAGGGAGACTTGATTCTGCCATTGGCTCTATACAGACGATCCTCCAACTAGATGAAACACATTACCTTCACACGAGAGCTACTAAATTAGATATTAACACATACTTTTTGAAATCTTTACTGCTCTCTAGAACCTCAATTCATATTCTGTTGCATCTGGTACCTTATACCAATGATGTATCCTTGATTATAAGTAGGAAACCTGAAATTCCCCAAATTCCCTCAAAGAATTCATTGAACTTACAGCAATAGCCAAGAAAGAAAATGCTAGGAATAAAAACAAAGCAATGAGATAGCTTCACACATAATTTATATATACACTAATAACTGTCCCTGAAGGTCTTACTTTCATTATCAAGTGGAAAATGCCCAAGTGAAGTACTCATAAAGCATAAGCAAAATGTTACATGGCGTCAGAAGGCGACATTCTAGAATATTTATGAATGGGCATTTAAACGCTTATAGCAGTAGTACTGTCGTGAATATCCATGACCAAGGAGAGACATGTAGCATTTCATGGATATCTGTGAATTTCAGAATGATGAATTTTACATCATATGTTCATAAAAATGCATAAGTAGTACTGTCGTGAATATCCATGACCAAGGAGAGACATGTAGCATTTCATGGATATCTGTGAATTTCAGAATGATGAATTTTACATCATATGTTCATAAAAATGCATAATGCCTCATGAAAAATTCATGAGTCACCACAGTTTCTTCCAAAAAAACATTTAAAGCTTTCATGAAAATGATATTAACAATATATAAACTATGGGACTCAGTGCAATGATTGTTTTAAAATATAGACACTCTTCTGTTTTTCCCTATGCATCACTAGAGGCTATTAAATATCCAGTTCAATAGTTAAAGAGATTTACCATCTAACATTTTGTATGAGAATACTTTACCATGCCTACAATCTACAACAATCTTTTAAACATATTAAAAGTTTGATGTCTTTTCATACAGGGAAGTGTAAAGTGGACCAGAAGACTTTGGGGACAATTAACAATAAATTGCCTTGCTACAAGCCAGATAAAATTGATTTAAGCCAGAATGATTTAGATATTCTGTCCAAAGAAGAAGAAAAAAAAAAAAAAGTAGGCAATTTTTTGACAAGCAGGTCCCAAACCAGAGGTGGTATTTGCTATCATTAGATGCAGTCCTGTGGTGTTCAGAGGTCGGGTGTCGTGCTGAGGAGGTGTGTGGCACTGAAATCACTGCATGGCTTCATGCCTGTTCTCAGAGTAGACAACTGGACTTCACTAAGGGCAGGAGTCATTCATCTGGAAGGAGGCTCTGGCTGGCCACCACAGGAAAACACTGAAATCTTCATGGACTTTTATTTACAATGTGGTGATTAACCACAACCTGACAGCAGCAACACTTTGGAATGGGGCTTTGGAAGCAGAAATCCCAACCTGGATTTAGGCACATATGGGATTGAGGCTTCTTCGCCTCTTTTAGAATAGTGGTTTTTTTTTGTTTTGTTTTGTTTTGTTTTTTTATTTCTTCCTCCCATTTTAAACAAAATAGACTAATGCGAAGAGCTGTCATTGAGGAGTTTGAAACCCATTTCTTGAGCTTTATTCAGCTTCAAGAAGGTGGTGTTTTCCGAAGCATCTACTGGATCACACCCATTTGCTGAAGCACGCAGTAGGAAGTGCAGTGCCTGAATCCCAGTGTGGAAAGAAGGGATCAGACTGCATGCATCATGATATGTTTAAAATTAGAACTGCAGCTACTTTCACATCACACTTGTAAATGCAGAAAGCTAAGACATATTTGCACAGCTGTATTTATTTAATGTAACTGCTGTAAATCCATTGCAGTTTTCCTTTCCATCTCATTTCACCTTTCTCCCTCTCTGAAATAAGCTCATTTTAGTATTTATAAAGAAATCAGTACGTTACATCAAAAAAACCCTCTAAGATGTGAGACCCAAGACAGATACTACTGTAATAACTGAAAATACTTCCATTTGAGCTAACCAGCAGAAGCCTGATGTAAGAGCAGTTTGAAGTTGGACTTCCTATTGAAATTATTATATACATAAAATCAATTTTGTATGTAAGTCTGCAGTTTAAGAGGTAATGAAGTCATGTTGATGGTTTTTCGAGACACCTCTGAATGCAGCTAATAAATTCTGCTATGGTTTAACACCCCTAACAAAAAAGATAAAACTACCTCCAAGATAATTTACTTATTTTCGAACTTGTCCAGTTTCCCTACATCCACACTTAAAGGAACCCCATGCACCATTAAGGCCAAGCAGTATTAAATCCAGGGTGTTTCTCGACTATTTGGACATTGTGCACAGTACTATTTGTTACAATAATAATACAGAGCTATGACTGAATTTCTTCCCCGTAAATTGATCTACATGGTCAAACTGAACTGAAACAGCAAACTTTCTTTTTGTTTTGAGACATCAAACTAAGTTAACTTAAATGTCAGGAAGTTAATTTAAATGTTCTCAGTTTGGTAGGGGGATGATTTTTTTCTTTTCCTAAGGTAATAGTAGGAAAGTTAAGGAGCAGCAATGGTCCTAGAGATCAGATTTGGGCAGTGACTTAAAACAAGGCAATGCATAAAATCATAGATCAAGGATAAAGTTAAGGATTAAGGCTAAGGAAAATATAGTTGGCTTCAAAGAAGCTACAAATGTAGGAAAAGATCTATTACTTTTGAAGAAAACAGTCTTTCAGATCCTGGGTCTGCATTCATGCGCTGGTAGAAAGACCATGGGTACCCAACGGGGCTTTGTGAAGTCAATAAACATTCCTACCTGGATGTTTCAAAGATCAGGGATTAAAAAACAAAGTTTGTATTTGAAGAGCTTTAAAGTCAACAAAAATCTTCATCTGCAGACATCAGTTCACTGGATCAAGATTCTGCATGATTGATTTTTATCTGACCTATCTTCTCAACAGAAACCTTTCTTTCTCCTAAGAGGGTGTCTACTGGGAAAGTTTTCCAGTCAGAAGGAAACTTAGACATAAGATACGGTACAATGAACTGAAAAACTATCTTTGCAAGATTGGTATATATTTAGGGTTACATTAGATTTCAAACAGTATAATATTCTTTTTCTTTGATGGGACTGCACAGGAGTGGCCTTAAAACTCCTAGGACAAGTTTATTTGGAGAATTGTTCCCATTTATTAACTGCTGTATTGCATATGATGTTTCCATCTAAAAAGATATGTCATGTAGTGATACCAAAGTTTTGTGCTTTTTTGCTGGTCTGCTGATTAGTTGCTGAAGCTATTGAACAAACTGAGAAGAATATTTCGAGGAACCCACAAGCTGTTGACTCTCTAAGCAAACAAACAATAGCTTTGACTCCTTCCTATGGTCCTGCAGTGAAATGAAATGGTGTGGCTCAGTAGGAGCTATGAGATGTAGAACTTATTTCTGGATTTTGTATGGTTTTTTTGTTTGTCTGTTTGTTGGGTTTTTTTTTTGCGCAGAAGTCACTGGACTTCCAGGCCTTCTGCTATTTACTGCTTCTTCTGTCTTCTCTGCAATCTTGAGACCCAAATGTCTGCCCTCCCTACTATACACTCTTCATCCCTCTCTCTCAGGCAGATGTAATTCCTCACATTACATCGTTTTTATCTGACTGCTTGATGGGGGAATGTAGGCATAGGCCACATTTTCCTCATTGGAGTCCAACGCTTCCTCCTGACCTAGTGGAGTTGAGATTCCAGGTGACTTTTGGTGGCAAAGTCTTTCCATTCAGTGCCTAGAATTAGTGCTAGACTCTATTTCCTTGTGTAATATTCTGGTATTTCTCCAGCTTTTTTGGCCATAACATTAACACTGTGTCATGTTTGAGATGAAACTCCCACTAACTGTTCTTTTCATATAAATCTTGCCAGCTGAGAGTGACAGACCTCTGAGATGAGATTTGAGGAACAAGCTGAAAAGCTGATTAGTCCTACTGAGCAGCAGGCAGTGAAGGGTGCGGGGTGACCCATGCTGATTAGAGGCCTTATATTTGTTTTCCTGCACTATACTACTGCAGAAATACTAAAATATAGGAGGATAAACAAGTGCAAATGAGGCAGTACAGGCGAAACCGGAAAGCAAAAGGTAGAGAGGACAAAAGTAGTCAGAGAGAAGACAGAAAAACAGGGAAATGGCACCTGAATAATAGGGAGAAAGTGATAAGAAGAGAGCTAAACTTCAGTTTTCCAGAGGTTACTCAGATACAGTCTATCAATACCAATAAAACCATCTCCTGTAAACACACGGGCAGAACAAGGGGCCCACAAACTGCATATCTCGTCAAATGCAGGAGGACCTGCAGTCCAGGCTACACGCTGCTTCGCTCCAGACACCCGCCCGAGGAACCTCAGCGTGAAGCCTTGCTCTAGCTCTGCCTTTATGTTCTCCACGGGGAGAGAACGAAGGCTTTAGATCAGAAGTCTGGCTTGGCCTCTAAAATGGGGGCTCCCCTGCACACCCCGCAGGAGCCTGTCTCTTCATATCGACCCCACCGGATCAGTGCTAGTGTTTTCATTTAATACACATATGAGTATATGTATTATTGCTTGATAAGTTGATTTAAGGGCTTCCACTACTGCATTATCTGAAAGAGTAAAGTTTTTAGCAGGCTGGGGAGGTAGGGAAGTAAAATGAATACATATTGTAAGAGATTACTGTAAACTTTTTTTATCCAATAACTTCTTTATTTATGTTTTCCAAATGTATATATAGTCATCTGGGAGAAACATTCAGACATATGACACAATAAGGGGCAGATATCTCAGTACAACTAGAAAAACTAGGGATTTCTTTGGAAAGGAGACAAGAGAAGTTTTTCAACTGAGACACTATACTTCCCTGAATGAGGACCTAAATAATTGTGAGAAGACTTTCAAACTCACACTAATACAGTGATAACTTCTGAAAAATGGAAACATTATGTATGTTACATACTAGGTGGCACTAATTACACTTTTCCATAATAATAAACTCCTTAAGTACATTATAATTTTATGTAGTCTAGATGGCCTTATACTTTAAGTGTTTCCACATTTACAAACCGTATAATTAGAAAGTGTTTCCAATAGGTGAATTTTATATTAGGGTTCAGCATTAAATTATATTGCTCGTTCAATCCATTATCTAGAAAATATTCTCCACTTTCACTGAAGAAGCATTAGTTTATTAGTCACTCGTTCCTCTCTTGTGAAGACCACATGTTCACTGAGATCTGCCCATAATATGTGTATGTGTAACACATTTCAATCGAAATTTTTATATTTAATGTCACAATAATTGCAACAGGTGCCATACAGCCTACCTAATATGTATTTAGTCATTAAGCACTTCAGTTAGTGTTACACACCCATGTGTAGTTTTTAGTCTTAGTCCCTTAATACAGTAAAAATAGTTAAGTAGCTGAAAATTTAACTCTAGGGGATACTGAAAAAACTTTTTTGTTGATTACACAGAAACAGCAGCTTTTGCCTCTGGAATCAAGAGTAGTACAGAAATATTTCATAACAACATAAATACCCTGGATTTTGTTGTTCTTGTTACTACCTGTTTTTTCTTTAAAATTGTTCTTTTCTAAACATTTTTACTTATTCTAAGGAGCCATCAAAGTTTGTACATTCTGTCACAGGCTCTGATTTAATCTGGCTTAACTAAAAGTCATGATTTCTTATACTCTGAGCATTAGTATAATCTATAACAAATTGAAATTTATTTTGGCATTGTTTTATTTTGTTGTTTTGGTTGGGTTTTGGTTTTTCTTTTTGGTGTTTTTTTTTTTTTTGTTTGTTTGTTTTTAAATTTTGTGACTACCCTGTGGATATTACCTAAGAACTAAACAGGTTCCTGCTTTGCATAGAACCATTTCTACTGCTTTAACATACCTCTGGAAAAACTCAACCCTACCCTCTATTTCTTTTTCCTTTGTGATGTTATGAAGTTTGACAGCAAATAAAAAGTCTCATGTTATTTTGCTGCTGGCTGATACATTGGCATCAGGTCCGAAGGGCCTCTTGTTATCCTTCAAAGCCAAATGTGAGATCATAAATACATGGTCTGCTCAGGATGGATAGGAAAGCCAGAGGCACAAATCCAGACCCACCAGGAGGAACTAAAGGATTAGAAAAATATACACACTTTAATCCTTTACATTACTTCTATATTCTTGAAGCGATGCATAGGGCTGGAGCTGACAGAACAATGAAGAACTTAATCATATTCCTGTTTTTAAAACAAGAAATAAGGTCACCATTGTTATTAACTTAATATATATATAATTCAGAGCATAATATAAAATTTAGAAAGTTCAGGCAAGCAAGGACATGGAAAAACACTGCCTGTCCACTAAAGCTTTTTTCAAAATGTCAGGTAAGCTTTAAGAAGGCATAACACTTGGGAAATGATATTTACCTGAGGTAGGAGAGGGAGAGCTTCTGAATTAATAAAACCAGAGCATTATTTTTTAAAATCACAGAATCTGCATTCTTCGCTTCTATGTACGCATACCAGGTGGACATTAACCTGGTTATGAGTCCTAGATTTTTTTCTTGTATTACTTTCCCATTTATTCCTTCAGTCTCAGCTTTTTCTTGATAAATATACCAAAGAAGCAGTGATTAGCATTTCAGCCTAGTAGGCAGCAGTCATTCGGGTCTGCTAATCTGCCACATGAAATAAAAGGATGGGAATAAGGTAACGTTGCTTTGCTTGGATTATTGCTAAAAGGTTTAAATCTTCGCTGACATTCTGCTCCTTTGATTTCTGCTATCCTGACCTGGAATATATATGGTCTATATTGCGAACATGCTTCCCTGCGCGTCTGTTTACCCAGTCTTTCTTTGAACTGCTGATGGTAATGAATCTCCTTCCTCCAGCCCCAACTGCTGCATTCAGTTATCATCAAGCGCAGGCATCAACTAGAGCTCTAATCTTGCTCTGATGGATGGAATACTAACCTTTCACAAGATTAGAGACACAAGGTGCTCTAGAGATAATAAAATTCAAATAGGTTTATTTCAAAGGGCAACTCAATCTCGATTTTGTTCATGGGTCACTTGACAGATCATTTGCCAATGTAGTTTTTGTGTCCTTCTGCGTCTGGCTTCTGTGCAGTGCTCCAACTATTTCAAATTAAGTGGGCCCCAACAGGCAGAGTTCGGCAAGGGTCTAGCTTCAGCGCAAATAGCAAGGTACGCCTTCAGCACGGAGCTGGCAACTTTGCTAAAAAGTGCGTCTTAGGTGGGTGGTGCCTGGATGGCGGAAAAGTTTTTCTTAGCGTTTTCAGGAAGGTATAGAAATGACAGTAACGATAAGCATCTTGAACACCTTGAATTTTAAACTCCTGTTTGATGTTGGAGCAAAAATCCTGCTAGCGTCAGGACAGCCAGCTGTGCAATACATACAGTAGCTGTACGTTAAGAAATTTGTAGCACGAGTGACCATTTTTAATGTGCTTGTCAAGCACAACTATGCAAAAATGTTTACAAATCAAATATTTAAGTCCGCTATCTACAGGCATGAAGATAAGGCTCTTAGAGGTGCTGAAAGAGGATTCCTCTAGATGACAGTTTCGGTATTTGGTGTTACATACGTCAATTAGGATCCTATGGGGAAAAAATAGGTAAAATCTCCTGCAACCTCTAAGGTTGCAGTTTGCATCTATTCAAAAGTACAAATTGACCTAGCTCTGTGGTTTAATAAAGCAAAATTAAATTATTATAACTAGCCTGCTTAGAGAACAAATATTATTGAAGCCAGTGAGTATAGCATCTGGCCTTCATTTAGGAGAAGGATAAAAATAATTAAAAGGTCATATAAACCAGACAGCTGAAGCTGCAGGTGTATCAATTGCATGCGAACTACAGCAGTTCCGTGAGTTATCCCGGAGGCTGGAGCCTGGGGGCTGGCTTGTGTGCGTGGATGCTAGCAGCTGGACTCCTCTGCAGGAGAGAGAGGCACAGAGGGGACGGAAAGCAAATGAAGCACTTCAGAAGCGCACATAAAAGGAGCCAGGAAAGCTCGGAGAAAGTCAGAGGGTTGTTGTATGACAGCGCTGAAAAAGAGTATGCTTTAGAAATTAAAAAACAAAAACAAAAACAAAAACTTGCTCAAAAATATTAAACCCTGTCTTTCTTCTACAGAATTTGCTTCTTGCATATTTATAGGACTGAGAGTTTAGAATAACAAACCCTTTGGAGGTAAGATTGCATTATTCTAGCTTCCCAAACGAAGGACGACCACATCATATTTAAAATTCAGTGGTTGATGAGTTCACATGATAACTAAGTATGACAGATTTAATTGAATATCCATCTGAAATGTGTACTGGGCTGTCTGAAATCTGTAAACTGGAAAATAAAGTTAATTTTTTAACTGTTTCTTAAGTCTTAGAACTACATTAAAACCGTATTCTCATTTTCAGTGTTTTAGCTCTGACAGCTCACAAACTAGTCTATTCCTAGAATTCCAGTCGTTATCTCTGGAGTCCATTTACATGGTTTAAATTTCATAATTGAGTGAGTTCTAGTATTTCAAAAACTGTTTTTTCACAGAGTTTTAATATACAGAGTTCACTTGTCATTATTGTCCTTTACAGAAGAGAAGCTCTTGAAACAAGTTTTATGGTACATGCTTTTAAAATTGCCAAGAAATAAGTCATTACACGTGAATCTCGTGACCGATTCAGGAACTCCTGCACTTACGTGTTTCCTTCTCTGGTTTCAGTACTGAGCATTGGACATTAATTTTCCATAAAGAGGTGGAAAGTAATCTTTAGGCACCAGGATGCCCATACCTGAGGAGTTAAGTCTTTTTCTTAGAGGATGTGAATTTTTCAGATAATCATCTGTCTTTGCCACTTCATTGCCAAGTCTATCAACCTATGTGTAATTTTCTCCCCGTGACAGATGCAAAACGGGCTATGAAATTGCCACAGGATCATACAGGCTAAAGAATAGAGAATTAAGGTCTGTGTTACCTAAATTGTTCACACAAAAGGGGACTACATCAAATCAAGACCTTTCAGGAATATCAAAGCTCCCAATCAGCTGCCTTGGAGAAGGCTATGACAACTAACGACCCGGGCTGAGGGCAGATGCTGTAACTCTCCAAGAGTCAGGGTCTGGGATGGAGGAACGAGAGATGGGGAAGCAGTCACTGTGGTCAACCTGCCTGACGAATCACCAACTTACCTCAAACGTTTAACTACACAAATCTTAGTGCTACTTTTCATCCCAATAGTACATCTGCATAGACTTTTCCTCTGGGTTTGAAATCTTCAGTCAGTGTATAACTGAGATAAAAAAGCTGAAGACACATGGAGCGAGACAGGGAAGCGTGACCACGGAAATAATTTAAAATTATCTCAGGAACAGGGTGTGTATAAAAACTTGGAAGATTTTAGCCTCTAGAAAAGCACTCCTTCAAAGAAACCAGGTGCCTCTTGTTCCAAATTATACAAGAAATAGCATTTTACTGCAAATCAAAATATGCCACGTAAATGTACCAATACTAGTCTGGTGGGCTTTCAGGGAATATAATTGCAAACAAAAGAATTACTGAGGAGCTCATCCTCCGGTTTAAAGCCAGGACTAGATACCTGGGAGGATGAAATATCGCATCAGACCTAGCTCCATATATAACTGCTGAGCTGAGCGCTCAGTAATCTTTCTTATAAAGCCCGATCTGCAAGCACACACAAAGAAAAGTCAAAGGACTTAATTAGATTTAAATGCAGCTGCCCTAATGACACACAGAAACAACCACAATAGTCAGACTAAGCTCTTTTCCAAAGAACAGCACTTGGCCTAAACCACGCAACACTACGCTCTTCATCATTAACTTTGAATTTTCTTGCTTTCGTGGGATTAAGTCAGACCCTTAACATTATGTTAATGTAGCTTTTTGTGGTTTAATTACAAGGCTTCCTCTAGAGTGTAACATAATAACAATTAATCAGCTAGTTCTTAACTTCCACAAAAGGAACTGTCATCTGTTATTATCTGCACCGGTAACCCACCACAATGTCAGCAGAACTAAACCCAAACAATTATACCACAAAAGCTACATGCAAATAGTGTCTGGAGCTTACACAAATGAAAGCAAAAATCTCAGACTCAGCCCTGAAATTCTCCTTTGTTCATTCCATTTCACATAAACAACACACAACGAAAAGTATTTAAATGAATACCACAGAGCAGGGATACCCTAGCAACACACAGACTGGCTGACGCGAGTTGTGGATGGAAAGTCACCTAAAAAGGCAGAATTTGAAGCTGATGCTATTTCAGGATTTGCTGCCTTCTTCCATGATATCTAGATGTTAATTCTATGGTTTATTTTTAGGTCTGGCTTATTTGCAGAGCCATGCTGATTATATTTGGCAGAAAAAATCATTAATGGATGCAGACAGTAATTGATGTGATAGACTAAAATAATGCATTTTAAATACATGAATGTGAAACTCAATAAATGCTTTAATAAAAAATATGAAGACGGGATGTTGGAAATTAAAAGCAACGGAAGAAACAAAAAAGTCACTGAGGGCATTTAGCATTTAAAAATACAAAAGACTCGACCCTATCAGCGCTGAAACATCCCCAGGTTACAATTCTGTCCTCATTGTGGACTGGGTACAAAGACGGATAATATTTCCAAGTAGTTGGACTGCAATGGGAAATGAGAAGTGAAATTCTGTGATTCTGTGTGATTCTGTGATTCTGTGAAATTCTGCTGTTGTTATTACTTTTCCTCTTCCAGAGAGCAGTTTTCTCTAGGGTGCTGTTCGACTCTCAGAAGTCGCCACGTGAAAAATGGCAGTTCGAAGTCAACAGATTTGTTCAATGACTAAATATGTTCTTAGCGCTCTTTAGTCCTGTTAGCCCTGAAGCAATAACATGACAGAGGGGGGCAGAGAGAGTCCTAGTAACTTTGGTTAGGCATGAACAGTCTCTTTCTCTCTCTCAATTAAAAAAAAAAACAAAAAAGATGATGGATCGTAAGACATAGCTGGAGAACTTGGAAATAATTGGGGATTTACAGAAACCGCTTCCCAACCTTAGGTATAGCTAAAGGCTCTTACAGTACACCTGTGAGCAGTTTTATAGAGTGTTTAATTCTTTTAGAGCAGTTACGGTATTTCTCATTCATTATGTTGCATTTTCATAGTGATGTATATCTAAGTATTAAGTGGGGTTTTTAAAAAAATCTTTGGAATACTATCAGGTACCTGCAATGGATGGACCACAACACCTGCTGTAACGCATTTTTTTATTTGTAGCTACAGCAAGCTTCAAAATCACCATCTAGTTAATCAATCTAGTTAACGCTGGTATTATTACAGATATAAAGTCTAGCGACAGCGTTTCTGTGACTGTGGACTGTTTATACCAGGTTTTCAAAGGTATCTCACCCACTCGCTGCTGCACAAGTCTCAAAGAAAGATAAATCTCAGATTCCAACAACAGCTATCAGTTCATTCATTAGTAACGAACACCTGTAGCAGCGGGATCCACATACACTTTAATTGTTTTTCTGCACCTCTAAGTTGCTTGTCATCATAAAGAAATGACAGCAGTTCAATAAGAGAAGAGTAATGCGGCAAGAAGACTGGAGCCCATTTTCAATGTTTAATTGCCATAAAAAAGAGCTAAGAAGTGATTAAAAAGATAAATCAAAAGTTTGCAGAAAGACTAAAGCGCCCAGTCAGTTTTATGGTTTCATTTGAGCTACAAAGACGTTACTACGCATCCATTTACAAAACAATGAGCTCTTACTGTTTATGAAAGTTTAATCTCTTGGTTTATTGCTTTAATATATCTAACATTGGTAAGGTTTACTTTAAAATGAAATCCTGACTATATGATGTGCATGTTATTTTTTACATTCAGTCTGCAAACGGAATGAATAACATCATAATTGTACTCATCTATGAAACAATTAAAGTAGGGGTAATTGCTTCTTCTCTCATATCTGCATATAAAGTAAAAGAATTAATATTTTATCACTTGGCAGTGCTTCTTGTTAGCACAATATTCTGACATCAATTTTTTGTTTGGACAGGCATTTGAGCAAATGCTGGAAAAAGTTCTGCTGAACCAAAATGCACATTACCAGTAAATTTGTATTTAGGAACACATCACCTTAGGCTTACACGTCTGATAAAACTTTGGCTGCTCAAATAACATCAACAATGACAGAAAACAAATACAGACTTCTCAAACTACTAAATCCATAATTTAAGAAAATAAACAAATAAACAAACATGGATTTGATGACAAATTGCTGCCCCTCAAATGATACGTCTATCCTAAATTAAACTACAAAATGACAACAATTCATTACCATAACAAGTAATTGTAGCAGTTGTTATTAAAGAGGATTTTAAACACAGGTTTGAAAAGCTCAGAAAATAAACTATGTGGGTGCTTTCACTGTTGCAAACTGTCATACCATCACTGAAAATTCTCTGAAAATTTCTTTTTCTTTCCTACCTTGACCAAGAAGGCATTGACCTTGGCAGTTGGATTGATTTTTATTTTATTTTTTATCCACTATTTCAGGAAACTGCTAATGACCGGCTTTTAAATTCCTGAGATGAGTCTTAGTGATGTGATGTGGGAAACTGTCTCTCATGCACCTTGAGGGTTAGCTGGGGGAGGACAGGGAGGCTCTGAAGGACCACAGAAGGGAAAAAGCAAGCTGCTGGTCCTCTAAAGTGCCGGAAACGTCTCCTACCCTTTGAAGTTATCAGGTCTTTTACTCATTTGCTGTCACATTCTGCTTCTTATTTGCACATGAAGTCCCGTGGCCTGAGTTTGGTTATCTTTAACACGCATGCTACAAGGTCAGCAACGCTATCTAAAACCTCAGGGGTCTCTTCACGTTGCCATGCGGACACAAAGCAACCGTTACAGACCTCGGCCAAGATTTATTCTCCATATACCTACCAAGACAGAGTTGCAGTTCCTCATGCTTCTTGATCAGAAATGACAGAGTGATTACATGTTTTTGTCAGACTGAGGGCTACAACCCGCATAGTAATTCACACACGCATATAATAGAACAATGCAAGCATGGTTGATCCGGTATGAGTTGGCGATGTAGCTGTTGGCCCTCTTGTTATCTAATTAGACTCCGCATTGAAGACACAGGTCAACAAAAGTGTGGGGAGAAGGAGCTGTTCCAAAAGGTGAACTTACGGTGCCTATGGTTAAAAAAGACTGTCATGCATTAAAAGAGATTAAAAAAGCACCAAACCCCAACACTTGGATACATTAATCCCCAAACTTGGGTTTTCTTAGCAGTTTTACTAGTTTTTCACATTGGGCCATTAATGAAATAGACATAATATACACACTTTGGACAACCTTTTAAAAAAGTTGGATTGTGTTAGCAACTCGCGGCTGGTCACAGAACTAATATAATTGTCTTCCCTGTTCCTGTTTATTGTAACTTTGCTCCAACATGCTCTAAAGGCAGTGACTGTTTGTGAGTGCCTGAATGGGGAGAACAAACACATAATTTAGAAGATAATTCTTGTCAAACGTGCTTAACTGCTTGTATTGCTAGCATGATCACTTTCGAATGTGATATAAAAATCAGACTCTCTTAATTTTGAGTAGAGCACACACATTGCTTCTCCATTAAAGTTTGCTAAAATTGCTCACAATGCAAAATGTGCATAGACAGAAGGAAAAAGAAAAGCATAAAGAAAATAAAATGCAAATTTTTATAACAAATTGTAGCAAGAAGATAGTTCACACAGTCCTTTTGGAGCTGGAGGTGTGGAACCTTGAAAGAAAGTTTACAGCCATCACTGTCCAAAACAGTGAAGATCATCATGAAGCAGGAAAAATCATGCTTAGTTTTTTAAATAGGCATGTGACTGACCCTTTCCATACACAAAAAAAACCCTCCCCCCAAAAACATACCACAAACAAACAAACAAACAAAACAAACAAAAACCAGGAGCTGGGGAAGAGGTCCAAATCAACTTGAACTGTGCAGAGTGAGTCACAGAAATCTAAGTGGTTGACTCTTTCTCATTTCCCTCTCATCACGCCTTCTGATATATCACTCACACCATTAAAGAAGCCAGTGCTATAAGGCTATGTGGGTCTAAAACTTTGCCGAAAATAAGTAATAAGCTACCTATCACCCTGACATTATTACATACCTACGTATTTATGCACGTGCTAGAGATGTAACTTTTAAAGTATTATACAACTCTATACACACTAATGTACTTAGCCACAGCAATATTTAGTAAGTGTGCCTAAAATACAGAACTGTGCATCAATCAGAACATTTCTAGATCTTTCTCATAAAACCTCAGAAACTAATAAATCTATGACTGTTAAAAATAGAGATGATTACTGATTCATTGCCATCTTTTAAGACTACCATTACTTAGATCCACACTTGTAAATTTTAAGTGCAAATCTATTCATGCCACAGTAAAAATAATGGTAAAAATCTTGACTTAAACCGACTGCTGTGAAATAACACGCATTGTAGGGCTCTTCTAACTGCACAGACTGAAAAAATTAAAAAATGCATTCCTTTCCAGAAACATGCCCAGTGGGCAAGAAAATGTTTATTTCTACAAATACATAGTCAGAATTTCTGACTGATCCATTATTTCATGATAGCCATTTTTCTTCATTCATCACCATCGATGGTACTTTAAATATTTATAGTCAGTGACTGAAAGTTACATTTTTATTGAGTTCTTAACCTCTTATGACTCTCTTTTCCTTTTTTGTTCTAAATGTTTATTTCCCTAATACAGCACTTCTAAATCGTCTCTGGAGAAATACCTAATGAGTGTGAGAGAGAGGAGCACTTCCCTAAGCTGCTCTCTATTACAGTTATTAAGCATCCAGGTTACAATGACCATCTTGTAAACAAGAAAAAAAACCTGAGAAAGATAGTAGGGTAAAAACTAGTAAAACTCTTTTTCTTACTGATAAAAATGGTAAAAAACCTACAAACTTTCTTTCTTTTTTTTTTTTTTTTTTTTTCCTTTTATAGTTCAGCTCATATAAACTGTGCTGCACAGGAGAGAAGTCTTCATGGGTGTGCGTGTTTGCACCCCTTCACTGACAAGGTATAAAGGTAGGTGATGCCTGTGCTAATTCTATACAGCTCATTAAAGACATGGTTGCCCTCCGGCTGGTCTGGAAATGCTGTTTTTGCTATTTTGTCACAATTCATGACACAGAAGCACAGGTAATACGGTACTCACTTTCACAAGTCTATGTTTATACTGCAAGATAAAGAGGGAGTTTGGGAACAGCTATGACACAGCCTCCAACTAGTTTGATTCGTGACTTTTAATTATTTAAAAGTCTGGATTCATGTCACCCAACTTTGGATGCTGTCAGTGCTGATAACTGTATCCAAATTGGCCACAGTAGGGTCCCTTTTTAGCTAGTGAATAAAATTAGTGCTTATTAGAATACAGTTGGTTTGACCTGCTGTGGAGTGCACATGAAGGACAGATGAACTGCACCCTCAAGTGCTTATTTCTCTTTGTTGACTATAAAAATACCAAGAGTGACTAATACAGAGGAAGATGTCTACAATGTACATGGTCACGTGAACTGCACTCAGAGTGTTTGCTCTCCCCATTGGAAAAGCCCTTTTAATCACTTGATCTATCCGGATTGCTCAGATAAAACTTGGACTGATGTTAAGGGGCCAAGTGGCCAATTAAGGGGCCAGTTCCCAAATTTCCCCCTCCAAGAAGGTTCCGGAGCTTCATGCCATTTATATAAATCAGAACAGAAAAGAAATGTTTGGCTACTGAAACAGTATTTTTCTCCATATGTTGTCATTTCTTATTATCTATACCAGTCCCATAGTATTTATATGATACTTAGTCTGCGTATTGTACTGAAGTCCTTCTTCTACCTCCTAAATAAGCATTATATTATCATGTATGATGCTAGCCCAAAGAAAAAACAACTAATACTTTGCATTTATTTACTGTTTCTCAACCATAGGTCTTAAAGCACTTTATAACCTGTTTTCAACTATAGGAGCTTCTGAGGCATTTCTATAAAGGAAAAAAAGAAAACAACAAACCAAACAAACCAACCCAACCCAAAACGGTAGCTCTGGCAGTTCTGTATGTTGTTTTTATGCCATTACCATTGGAATTTGATTCTGGCAATCACACTTCTGGTAAAAATTTCTAAAGGTGACATTCACATTCCTGGTAAATATGTCTAAAGATGACAGGACTGGAAGATGAGAAAGGCAAGAAGTCATGTGCTAATTGGTTTGACTGACCAGCAATTCTTCTTCTATGACATGAGCCATTCCCTCCAGGGAACAGAAACATTACTTCTAACTTCAGGGTACCTGTTAGATTTGGGATTTTCCATGGAACAAACCTTGTCGACTTGTAGCTGGAAAAGCATAGTGGGTAGCAGCAATTTGGGAAAAAAATTGGTCAAGCAAGTGTTGTGCTAGGGCTGGCTTAAAATAAGGTGGAACTTAGTGTATTGTAGTTACATTTGTGTGAGCCACTCTTGAAATTGCTGATTTGATGGCTGATAAAGAGCAAAAAGTCCCAGTGGGCAGCAATAAGCTGGTGAATCATAGCTGCCTCCTGATGTTCATTTGATTATAACCACAGCTTATGAATGTCATAATTGCATTTAGGGGTTATTTGCTAGTTAGGGACTCTCGCTTTCTATTAAAATACGGACAGGCAGAAAGGACCATTGGAAGGAACGTGCAATGAATGGATTTCATTTATTTCTGGTTATCTTCTCTAGAAATTTAACAACAAATTAACATATCAACATTCTTCGGTCATTTTAATGTGGCTACTAGGATAACCAAAAGAACAAAGTACCCGTCATACCACAGGACACTAAAATAGCTTGTCAGGCTTAACCTAACATTATGTAGGTTGGCCAGGGTCAGATATGATTACTCTCTAGTACATATGAGTGTTAAACACTGGGGAGAAAAAAAAGAGTTATTTATGATGATTGATAAGACAGGTGTAAGAACAAAAGGACATTAACACAGCTTGTCTAGGAATAAGATGATTTCTACTAGACAGAACAGAGTTTCTGCAACAAATTTCCAAAAAAAGTAACTGGGCAATAAACATGAAGGCTTTTAAATAGAGAAGTTCATGCTGCAGACATGGAAAAACCCGTGCTCTTTCGATTTACACTGAAAACTGAAAAATATTATCTATACAAAACAATCCATTAAAAATTACTACAAAAAATTATCCTCACCCATTAATGAATATTTGAAAATACTGGCAACACTAAAAGCTGACACACACAGAAAAGAAAGACTATTTTGCAGTCTAGTTACCTTTCCTTGAGTTAGTAGAGGACAGTGATCCCTCAGCAGACAAAAACAGACAGCAGATTTTTTTGTTACTCAAATTGTAATGGATAACACTAACATATTTTTTCTATTTCTGTAAATATTTATAAAAAAATAAAAAATGAATGATTTTTCTATGACAAGAAATAGCAATAGAGAATAAAATGGAGCCAGTTTTCTAACTTGTTACTTATGATGTTGACACAGATTTTATTTACACTGAATTGTATTTATTTTACAAAATATATTTCACATACTTGATTTACAGATAAAATAGTTTACAAGAAAAAAAAACCACACATTTTTGTAGGTATAAGTGAGGTAAAACATATTTTAGAAAATTTACCCTTTCATGAAATATTCTGTATCAGTACCAATTAATTTTTCAGTAAGGCGTCATCCCCATTTTTTCCTAATATCTTTTGAAAGTGAATCCTCTCCTTTTCTGCCCTACAGTGTTACTTAAGACACCTTCTGACATAACACTGAGCATACTGATAGCACGCTTAAGTGATCTCAGCCGTATCTGGTAGGTGACCTAGGGATCTGACTTACTTTTCCATCCATCCGAAACCATCATTACTTGTAAGAGTTAATACTTGTCATAGCAAATTCCACAAGGAGGAAGTTTGTGTCTGTCTGGGGATGTTATTCTTTACGTTGGAGGTGATTCTGCCCCTCTACTCCATTCTCGTGAGACCCCACCTGGAGTACTGCATACAGCTGTGGAGTCCCCAACAGAAGAAGGACATGGACCGGTTGGAGCGTGTCCAGAGGAGGGCCACGAGGATGATCCAAGGGCTGAAGCATCCCTCCTATAAGGAGAGGCTGAAGGAGTTGGGACTGTTCAGCCTGGAGAAGAGAAGGCTCCAGGGAGATCTTATTGTGGCCTTCCAGTACCTAAAGGGGGCCTACAGGAGAGCTGGGGAAGGACTTTTTACACGGGCATGTAGTTATAGGACAAGGGGGAATGGCTTTAAACTGGAAGAGGGCAGGTTCAGATTGAACATTAGGAAGAAGTTTATCACTTTGAGGGTGGTAAGGCACTGGAACAGGTTGCCCAGAGAAGCTGTGGATGCCCCATCCCTGGAGGTGTTTGAGGCCAGGTTGGATGGGGCTTTGAGCAACATGGTATGGTGGGAGGTGTCCCTACCTATGGATCTTTAAGGTCCTTTCCAACCTAAACCGTTCTATGATTCTATGAATCTACAATAGACATTTTAGTTTGGATCAGGCATGCAATTTCGGAGCACTCAGCCATGCTTTCTTTCACATGGCAGGTCTTGGACTGTGCAACTAGACTCCTTTGAAAAGAAACCAAACCAGAAGATGTTCTCTGCGAGCATAGCTAATGTGCTCCCACTGGTAATGGGACCTCTGCCAAGAAAAGAGCCTTTTACATTTTTTAGGTATGCAACTAAATTTGTGTATTTCAAGTACATTTTTTGCTAGAAGATGTTAAGTTACCACAGCATGCAAGAAAGAAAGACACAAAGAAGCTGCAGTAGGAAAAATCATCATTTAGCTTCGGGAATGGTGAAAAACGTGTGCAATTAGGATTTTACAACAGTGTGATACCCTACGAGAAATCAACAGCAATTGTGATGCAACATCTGGTTTTTCCAAAGACATACATCCCAAAACAAAAGCTACTCAGAACCAAAATGTAGACAGAATAGCAATGAACAAGAAGGAAATGAGAAATGGATTAGTTCCTGAATTCTACATTTTTTTTGGAGGCTTGTGTTTTTTTCTCCTATAGTACAAAGTCAAAGCCTAGCACAAGAAATGTCTAACACTATAAAATTTTCTCTCTTTTTAAATAATTTTTAAGCTTTGTGATGCATGTTACAGATACCTATTTATCATTACTAAGCGTCTCTGATGTGCTATCATGAGAAGCCAAAAAGCCCGGATCTCTGACCGCGTGGTTAAAACCAGAAGCACTTAGACAGCCCATGCAAGCAATGGTGCGTTAAAATTTAAGGAAATGGTGATGACTAGTGATTTTGTCTGAGAAATAAGCTGCAATTATGGAAAAGCCTTATATGCTGGAATTCCTCACGTTATTTCAATAATTACCATTGGGTCACCATCTTCGGAGAAGATAGTAACTTGCTACATTACAAGAGTGAGTGAAATCAGAGTAACTGGATAGGGAAAGGATGTTTCTTTACACTTCCAGAGCATGTATTGACCATGAAAAGCCACGACTCGTTCCTTCAATATATATAGGTATGGGAATCCCCTTATATGCAGCATTTCATATTGCTGCCCCTCAGTACTAAAAGACTATTTACAGCATGTGCAGTAAGAAGTACCTTGGTTTCATTTTAAGAAACATCAGAGAAGAACAATGTTAGACATCCATGTGGGTGTCAAGGCTGAGATCCTAGATCTTACTCCGATATTCTTTGCAGTTGCGACTATTTAAAGATATGAGCAGACAACCTCCTGCAAGCAGAGGCAAGTGATGTCTGTCTGCATTCTGGTTCAGCAGACGCTGCAGAAGTGAAGTACATTAACTTTTCCTAAAGATCCCACGGAGGAGGCTAATTTTAAGTCCAGCAGAGTGAGATGTCTGCTTGCAAAAGAGTTATACGTAGCTTTATGCTTTAGTTTCTCATCAGAAAAAATGGGGTTAACCAGACTGCATGCCTCAGAGAGGATCTGAAAGCCCTAACAACATACCTGTTGTGGTGTAACCCCAGCCAGCAACTAAATCCACGCAGCTGCTCGCTCACCCCTCTCCCTTTTTCCCCCCTCGAGAAGGGTGGGCTGAAGAGGAAAAAAAAAGGAGGGGAAAAGGACAAAAAAATCCTCATGGGTTGAGATAAAGAAAGTTTAATAGAAAAAAAATAACAGAAAAGGAAAAATAACCATAATAATAACAATAATAATAATCATGACATGGGTCACTCTCACTGCCTAGGGAACTGGCACCGTCCTAAGCAGTGATTGCAGATTCCCACCCCCTGGCTAACTCCCATTTATGTACTGAGAGTGATGTCTATGGTATGGAATATTTCATTGACCATTCCATTGTTCTGTCTGTGCTTCTATGGGAAGCTGAAAAAAGTCCTTGAATAGCGTAAATATCACTCAGCAAAAACTAAAACCAATAGGCATTATTGACATTCTTTTTGCAGCAATCACTAGAAAGAAAAATAACTCCTTCCGAGCTGAAACCAGGGCAATATCCAACCGATATATGAAGTACTTACTTATTATAGTGACAGAAATCATAGAGTATATTTCAGGAAGGTAAATGTTAAGCGCTATACAAACATTTAATTTAGCCAAGCTTTAATATTTTTAAGATAGTTTGGGGAGGGAACAGCCAACGAATTTGGACCTATGGAGTAAAATGCAGCACAAGATTTATATTGCTTATGTGTTTCTTCTGAAGCAAAATCTAACAGAATTGGATTAAACATTATCACTTGCTGTTTAATCTGGGTTTTACAAGGTGTTGGTTGCTTGACCTGATTTTAAAGGATTTAAAACTCAAACCTCTTATCCTTAATAGTGATTCTAAACTGCATAGCTTTGAAGGAGGGAGAGGAAATCAGATCTGCTGCTTAGGCATTGAGATTAGCAGTCCGAGTAAGCGTTCATTCCTGTCATGTTCCGAAAGACCTATATGGCTACACACTGGGAAACATTACGGGCTATTTTTGCAATTGAAAACTGACAATTGTGCAAGAAATTAGGAACTTAAGCTGTCCTGCTTGGAATTAGATGTGTACCACAATAACAACAGAGAGATCTCAAGGTTCAGGCGAGATAACAGAGGGAGAATAGAATAGAATATTTAGCCCTATATTTTCTGAAATGCTAGTTGAAATTACTGTGGGGAAATAACACCTCCGTCTTGGTGGTGAATCTTATTTTTTCATGTTACTGCTACTCAGAAATTAGAAGCTGAAAGCAGTTATTTAGGACTTTTGTTCTTAATAAAGGGGGTTAACTGGTACTCAGAGGTGGGGGGATTGTTCGCATTAGCAAAAGAAAGACAGAGTGACTAGTGCTTCTTTCAAGGGTCCTGTTTAGTTATCAAAAACGCGGAAGCTTCTGCAAGCACCACAGGGCTCGAAAAGCACATAAAATCACTTTGCTTACAGAGCTGGGTGTCTTTACCCTGTCACCACCTCCACCTGAAAAGCTCTTTCTCAGCTTTTTCTTTGGACTGTGTTATAGACGCTTCTCTCCAACTCTTCGTACTGTCTTTCCTGAGTGAATCTGTCTTAAAATATGTCATTTTCCAAATTAGCGTCACTGTCCTGTAACGTTTTTCCAATCCCTCTGAAAAGCACTGCGTTGCAAACAGCTCATGTTTGGTATAAAACGGGCATTCCTATTTCCACTTCAAAGTTTGACCTGGTAACTAATCCCAGGCATATTCCCTGTTAAGTACAAGTTGAACACTCACTCTTAGCTCAAATATACAGAATATTAATCCTCCCTTCTGATTTAGGGTTACAAATACTGGATAAGGTCCTGTCCCAGATTTTCACTGATAAATCCTTATAATGTTACGGTGAAGTTGAAAGAAACCATAAAGTTTTAAGGGGTGAGCTGGGGAGTCCAACTGCAGATCCATCTACAGGGATCATCTGAACTGGGTTATTATCAACCCTTAGCAAGAATCGCATTGCTTCTAGTGAATGATCAGATTAGTCCTGGAAAAGATAAGGGCTTGTCTGGTACTTGCTGGCCAGAAATCGATGTGAAGAACCGAGACGTGGGCTAGCGGCAGCAAAGAACAGCGCATGTCCTCTCTCTGGAAGGGGCGGTGGTGGCAGAAGGCAGCAGAAGCTGGTTTCTCGTGGGCATGTTACCTGGGAAAACTAACCCCATTCCCATTTCATTATCTGACTTTGGCTGTTTGTTCAAGTTCTCCAGTTACTAGGCAGAGGCATCAAGCTTTTCCCATGAAGGCTTCATATGAAGGATATGAAAAAGAAAGGAGGGACAGAGGGAGACAGTAGGAGAGAAGACAGGAGAGAATTGCAAAGGCGATGTGCCATGTAGGAAAAGAAGCTGACGAAAAGAAGCGTCAATTACAGGAAATTTAAAACCTAGAAACAAAGGCCAGCAAAATATTAAAAATATTTCTTTTAAAATATGCATTAACCCACTAACTGCCATGGGACACTTTGGGGCTGTCTCACTCCTTTCACACGAAGAGGAAATGGCTCGGACGAAGCAGCTTCGCTGGTGCATTTCACTCGAGACCCCTGCGATGGCTAATCTTCTCCGAGGCCACCAGCAGCGAGGCTGCTCGGCCACTGCTCGCTTGCTGGGGCTGGGCTCTGCTTTCCTCCCTTGCGAGAGACACAATCCTTTGACGGATGCCATCATTTGCTCTCAGCCGTCATCAAGCAGCATAATTTGCTCATAGCCCACTTGAAGGCACTTAACACTTCACTGAGGACTGAACTTCTGGCCAGGACAAAAAGCGATGCAGCATTCGCTAAATCCTTAATCGTTGCCATTTGGAAACAAGATGATTGCTCTAAGGAGAGGCAGAGGAGGGGAGAAAAGGCTTTTCCTAGTGGTTAAGCCTGAGAAATATTAGCTGTGCAGTGAGAGATCTTTTTTTTTTTTTTTTTTAAATTTTTTTTTAGTCATGTAAAATTTCTTAGCTCTTTCACACATAGTAAATCTGCAGCGGGGTACAGGAAGAAGTAGCGTGATTGGGCACATGTTCTTAAAATGAGACTACGGAGAATTTCTCCAGTAAGGAAAAAAAAAAAGGGTTGTTAGTCTGTTGGATATTGCTTCTTTATTTCTCAAGGAACAGAAGACTGGTGCTGGGATATCAGTTTTTCTGTACTATATCTTTTGCCCCATGTTCTGTATTTCACAATTCACATTATTTTACAAAGACATAATCAACATCCCTAAATATAGAAAAGTTTTGGGAAATGCCAACAAAAAAGTGAGTTTGAGAGCTTCGTTTTCAAGTTGACACCCTATCCAGAACGCATGTATCAAACATTACCATGTATTATGAAAAGAATGATCCTAAAACTTCACAGAAAACAAAATGCTATTCGCTGCAAATTCCACTGGTATTAAAATATCTTCCTTACAGTTCCTGAAAACCCATACACAAGAAAGCCTCTGAACTTTTACTTTTGTCCAAGTTCTGAAACTTTAGGCCCATTGTTTTAACAACTAATTCTTGTGTCTTTTATGGACACACGTCTTTCCAAATGTCTCTTTTTTTTAATTTCATTTTTTATAATTTACTTTTTAAGCTTGTTCAGCAATCAACAAAATATAATTTGCATTATGCCTCTTCCCTCAAATCCCTGAAAGCTAACATTTTCCTTTAAAAAAATCAATTTATATGTAAATTATCACATATCTTTCTATAGTCCTAAATATTTCTCCATGCAAATCTTTTCAGCACAGTTCCTCAGTGTACCTGAACCCATTCAGTATGCATTGCTTTTGATAATTCCAGTTTTCTTCCTTTCACCAATTGCAAGACTTCCTGAGTGAGGGAAACCAGTAAAGTTACCAAGGCAAAAAAAAAACCCTCAACGTTTTTTCTTTAATGTAAATACGCTGAAATGCATGTACATAAAGAAATGAAATGAACACTAAGCCCTTCTAGCTACTGACATTAGGATCGTACGAAATAGGCAGCACAAAAGGATCCCCAGTTGCACACCATATCCCATATCAAACGCTGAATGACAATCAACCATGATAGCATACCATCTAACAAGTTACCCTGGAGTTACCCTGAAATGCGTTCCTCTGGTAGTGTATTCAGAGATGCTCTCTTCTTTTACTAAAAGTGTTGATTTCTTTGACTGCAACTGTTCAGACTGGTTTCTAAGGATTTGAAAACTTGCAGGGATAGAATGCTGAGTTGTGATAAGTCACTAAAAGTCCACTTCAAGATAAGATATAAGGTTAGAATGACATGTTTTATTAAAAATATAACCTGCAATAAGAGTGCAACATTGACAAAAATAGAAAATAATGAAGTACATTACAAGGAACATAATAATATAGATTTTCTTTAGTTCTGCTACTCTTCAAGTAGCTCTTGACACTGACTAATTTTGATTCCACGTGTTTTATTATCTCATCATTTGCAGAACTCTTGAACCATAAATGTGCTGCTTCTATTGCTCTGTTGTAGACACAATCACCCACAGACAATCTCTACTCCTATCAGGAATCATTTAACTTTTTCTGTTCCTATTTATCTGCCCCTATTTTAAGAATCATACAATCATAGAATACCAGGTTGGAAGGACCAAGGGTCATCTGATCCAACCTTTCTTGGCAAAACCATGGTCTAGAAAAGATGGCCCAGCACCCTGTGCAGCTGAATCTCAAAAGTGTCCAATGATGGGGAATCCACCACTTCACTGGGGAGATTATTCCAATGGCTGATTGTTCTCAGTGTGAAAAATTTTCCTCTTGTGTCCAACTGGAATCTCCCCAGGACTAACTTGTACCCACTTTTCCATGTGAATCCTTGTAGAAAGGGAGTCTCCATCTTCTTTGTAGCCACCCTTTAAATACTGGAACATAGAAATAAGGTCTTCCCTAAGCCTTTTCTTCTCAAGGCTGAAAAAAACCTAATTTTCTCAACCTCTCCTCATATGGCAGGCTTCCCAGTCCTTTGATCACCTTGGTGGCCCTTCTCTGGACCATCTCCAGCCTGTCCACATCTTTTTTTTAACAGTGAGGACCAAAACTGGACACAGTATTCCAGGTGTGGCCTGACAAGCCCTGGGCAGAGTGGGATAATGACTTCATCTCTGCTGGTGATGCCCTTGTTGATGCAGCCCAGCATCCTGTTGGCTTTCTTTGCCACAGCAGCAGTGTTCACTCATATTGAGCTTGTTGTCCACCAGGACCCCCAAGTTCCCTTCCTCAGAGCTGCTCCCCAGCTGGGTAGATCCCAGCCTGTGCTGCGCTCCTGGATTATGTTTTCCCAGGTGCAAGACCTTACATTTGTCTTTGTTGAACTTCATAAGGTTCTTGTTAGCCCACTCTTCCAGCCTATCCAGGTCTTCCTGCAGGGTGGCTCTCCCTTCCGAATGCATGACTGTAGCTGAACCACATAGTATCTCAGACTATCTATTCACTACTGTGATTCTAGACACGAATTATAGGTCACAGCTACTGTGCTACACGTAGCTCTAGCTGTCACACCTGCCAATCTTGTGGGTACCCTAAGGCACCTCAAATGGGCACAAATGGCCAAGAAGGGCAACTAAATCAAGGCCCAGGTCTCTCCTGACTAAAATGGGGCCATAGATACAATATTGCATACAGATAACTACTTTTAAATACCTAAATACAGGCACCTGCAGTCTGGGATTGAAGACTGTCATGGGGACATCTGATATTGTCTCAAATTGCTCTAGCCTAGGGAAGGTCCTTCCTAGCTCATGTAAAGACTGTGCTACAGCTCAAGCAGCAGATGATGGTCAGAGGTGTGATGTCCATTAAGACCCAGAAGTGGGTCCTATCATTTTTATATTATTAACGTAATCAGTTAAGCCAAATTAATCCCTTCCATCAGTTATCTTAGGTATTTGAAACATGTCTGTAAACCTCTGCTGCACGTGAAACAAAATACAAAGCCATCATTATTACATGAAAAAAATAAAAATCAGTGAAGTGTATTATAAATGTATCTTATAAAATGCATTTATTAACTGTGTTCCTTTCCTTTCTTTTCCCAGAGGCAGGCCCAACCTGTGTTTCCCTTAGTCATGATGATTACAGAGCAAAAGCCATGGACAGCAGTATCATTCATGTTAAAGGGATTTTGTAGGGAATAAGGTATTATTTTTCAAGTGCTCTGTGGTCCTCCTTTACTAAAGACACTATAGTAGTTATTAAAAAAAAATAAATATCTATATTCTATGGATTTCTTACTTGACGATTTCCTGCTTGGAAACTGACCTTATTTGTATTGTTCTTGAGATGATCTCCATCGTGATATAAGCCTCCAAAATGCATCAACCCCAGGTCTCCTCTCTTCTTTTAGACACATTTACAGAAGGTCTGGACCAGCAGTGATAATACTGCAGAAATTATGAACCCTGGATGCCGGTGGAGTAGCAAGTTATCTGAAATTTGTATAAGCTGGGCAGCCAGGACTTGAGATAGACCTCTCCTTTGCACAGATCCAGCTGTACATTCACTGCCCCAGGAGTGCCCCGGGTGACAAGAGCCCCAGAAGAGGAGGACTCTCTCTTGGCTTCTGGTGGAGAGAGAAAGGAGATCAGTGAAAAAAAAAACAAAACACCACCCTAGGATGTGGTCATTTTGTATGCCCCCTTCGCAGAATTAGAAAAACATGTTTGTTAAAAGGGAGATGAGACATATATTGTTGCTCTTGACTTGTCGAAAGGTGCCTACTATGAAGGAGGAAAATTTGCGATTACCAGCACATGGTCTTCATCAGGTGGAGGTGAGCGGTCAACCTACTTTAAGACAGTCTTCAGGACTAGAGTGCAAAGTTTAGAGAGAAACAGGAGTGAGACAGAAGTTGCTAAAGATGTTCCTCTAACCTGAGAAAGTGACTGATTTTCCACACTACGGACACTCTTAAAAGAGCTCTCGTAACAGAAAGTGTTAGCCCAGCTGCCAGGGTTTGCTGGTGCAGGTAGAAGAGCAAGAGGAGCACAGCAAGAGAAGCAGAGCAAGGCACAGCCAGCACACCAAGGAAAGGAGTGCGGGGCCGCATAAGGCACCAACAGGGACAACTCATGAAGGGATGAGCAGTGCAAGGCATGGCAAGCAGGAGCTACCAAATGCAGAGAAGGGAAGGGCTCGCAAAAACAGATCACGCCAAAAGGTTTATTCCATTTAAACTGCGCTTTGCTAATCAGCAAAACTGAAAAATCTTAAACTCTGAGTGAAGGTTGCAACGAGAAAGGGAATGCAACCAGCTAGCTCAGAGGGAAGGACTTAACAACTGTCAAAGTTCCCCTTTAAGAGCTAATTCTTGTTACCTTTTCTAAAAATCTCATTAGAATTTCATTCTTTAATGAAAATATAGTCTGTTAAGCCATTTCATTGATGTTTGTGAGCGGGCAAAAGTATTTCACTTGTCACCGAGAAAAGTTTATGGCTGCAAGCTGATGTTTTAAGGAGATACTCATCAATTTGAATGTTTCGCTCACCGCTGTGAATCAAGTCTCAGCAGAGGGGAGTTCATAGATGCAAAACGCTTTGTACAGACAAGAACTGATATGAGCTACAAGAGTAATATCCATTTCTATTATATTAATGTTATTAGACATCACATTGTAATTACATTAATTTAATGGGTTCGGTCTTGGATGTCATTGTGTTTGTCTGCCCTAGAGTATGCAAATAACTTAAATATTCCTTCTTGATACATGCTTGGCAACATTAGGAAACATTTATAGTGTCAAAAGGTAATGACAGAGAACTGTATTTCTTCTTCTCAAGGTTCAAACCAACTGTTCTAAATGAGAACATGACAACAAAAAGCGCTTGGCAGTGGCCTTTTTCAGTCCACATCTTCATTTCATATTCATCTCCTTAACAATACATTTAAGCGAGTAGGAAGCACAGTGAAACGAACTTTGCAGAGGTAATCTACTTACAAACAAAAGGAAGTTGTTTCACCTGCAAACATTTTCTTGAACTGTCTTCCCTATGAGTGGTTCTTCCTTGTCGACATAAAAAAAAAGTTTTTAGCACCAAAGCTAGTGTGGTCTACATCCAAAAGTAACACTGAGTGGCCTCTACCTTGAAAAATCTAAGCATTCAGCAGAATGTCTCCAAGTCAAGTTTTTCATAGTCTGATGAATAAAGTGGACACAAGAGGAAGAAATTAATTTTAGTAACATGTTTTCACATCTTAATAAGTGTATGATGTAAAGCCACAATAGACTGAAATATTCAGGAATAGTATCCAAATTAAAGAATACTTCTTGTACTTGTATCATGGCAAAGCATTTTTGAAAGATAACTAAGAGTGCTAAGCCCTACTTTTGGTCACAGTGTGGTCAGGTTCCTCTGAACACAGAGCAAGCTTATTTCTAGTGTTTTATTTGAAAGGATGACAGCTATTCAGATTCAAGTGTAATTATCTTTAAAATATACTTATCAAGTAGGAGCAACTACCCTTTCTCAAAAAAAAAATAATCCCAAATGTAGGCAAATTGATCATAATGGGAAATTCTGTTCTTTAGGCCTGTGGAATATAGACTGAACCAAACAGAGGGTTTCCAGACCCGAGAGATGGGAGAAGTGACACCTGTGGAAAATGTTATACAAAACAAGAGTCCGAGTTACCTTAGTCATTATCAGATTAATCAATGGTAAATCCAATAGGCAGTATTCATCTGTCATTTGAGACACCTGAGCCAAGTCCAGCAGAGAGAGCACGAGAATTCTGGAGACTAAGTGGGATATCTCACAGGGCTAAAAATTACATGAAGAGCCTACAGTTAGGCAAATATTTCCCACTGTAGAAAAGGTTGAGGACCATATGGAGGCTGAAATTCCAGTCCCTTCTTGGGCTTAGCTTCCTATACATAGGTTCCCCCTCTGACTCTTTGCACCCACCCAGCTTCAAGAGGAGAAACATCAGTACCCTGCAATTGCAACATCACTGTCCTCAGGACATAAGTCGTCCAGAGATGTACCCAATACCAAAGCAGATACAGAAGTTAGGTCCTTCTGGGAGAGTACTTCACCTACAAACATCCATAGCAAGAGCACTGCTATGGTGATTACCACCGCTTCTGCCTCCCATATCATGAAAGGAAACAGAAATGACCATTGCATTTTGTGAGGAATCCCATCCTACAGGTTGTGTTAGGGATGCTCCATGAATAACAGCTAGCTGCGACTTCCGGTGATTTGGAGGAGTACCTATGTATTGTGATTCTGACTTGGTCTATGCTATCCTGAGTGGTGGTGGAAGTGCAGAAATTTAAGGTCAGAAAGTAAGATGCATGTGACAGGAGCTTTATTTCTCCACGTACAGGGCAGAAAAATCATGCAAAACTTCAGAATTATAATTTTGCATGCCCATCCTTAAATACTGTCCAAATCCTACTTAAGTCTTTTATTGGATCTTGTTTTAAAAAAGGCAGCCTGAAATAATAACATCAAGATTTTGCATCCAGGGGCTGTGACAATTCATATCTTTTCTATGTAGGCATAGGATCATGGTCTAATACACTTTCACCAGTGGGTTGGTGTCCTCAAGAGAAAACCACTTTGGTTTGCTCTCCTTATTTTACATGACACCATCAGTTTAAAAAAGGACTAGTGCAAAACAGTATTATGAAAGTGTTCAAAAGGCACAGCTATTCTTCATGAGTGTAATTATTTTTAGCAAACTTATCAAACTTCTTATGCCTTTGGGACCCTCTTGACCTGTAGCACAGTCAGTGGAAATTTCAGCACAGGGATTAAACACAGTTTTGTATTTCAAAAGTCTGCTGCCGAACTCCAGCATCTTCTCTTTGTTCTCCTTTGGAATGGCTTTAACAGGCATATTTTGTCTGCTTATCTGTATTCCTGAAACACCACGTTCAGCACAGGAGCTGAGACAATTTTAAACGAAAAATTAAAATCTAGTGACTTTTACATTTAACAATATAATCTGTAGGATTTCTTTCCTCTGTTAACAGGCCTGTCCAGATGCTTGCACCCTCTCCCACATCACCATGCCTGTCCAAAGATTGAAATGAATACTTTGGTTTACATAAAGACTTCTGTAATAGAAGAATCATTTTTATATGATCTGTTGTTATTTACCAATCTGAAAGCACCTTTCTGTACTTCCTAACAATGTGTCACAGCAGGAAGTTGATTTGCTGAATTGAAAATATTTTACCTGGACTTAGTCCAAATGGCTCAGAAGCATATCAGAGCCTGAGAAGATACACATTTCAGAGGCTATCCAGGATGAAAGCAATACTGTGCTTCTGCACAAAAGGTAGTTTTGAAATGCCACCCATGAGCACCAAGTACAGGTAAGATTCGCTTCTGCATAAGCTGTTTCACCAGCTAACAGGTAATTGCTAGCTGCAGACTAATTCCTAGCTGTGATTCATACCCAAAACTGCGAATACTGCAGAGGTTTTAAATCCCTGATTTCTCAAATGTAAAAGTACTTTGCTACCTTGAAATGTTTTATGAATTTTTTGTGCTTTACACTACACATAAGCGCAATATATATATACACATGCATATATATGTAGAAAGTAGCATCTTTACAGTTTTATGGCTCTATAACTTTTCAGGGAGGGATGGAAAAGAAGTATTTAAGCTTACGTTACATATTGACGCAAAACCAGCTTAATGTCAACTGGACATAAATTGACCTGGAAACAAAAACACACTTAATAGCAGTTGCAAGCAAGGAGTGAGGTTCTGTAAGCGACTTCCATCATTACTGGGAGCGGTAAAGGGAAGGGGACACCCCGCTAACAGCTGCTGAAATTGCTGTTTGCTGGAGACTGCCTTTCAGGTCCTGGGCCTCAAGCTTTTGCCCATCTTAGGACGTGGCCATGAGAAGACAAGACGAATTCTTTTAGCATATGTTTGTGTAGCTGCAAGAAGTATTTTTCATTTTAATTCAGTGGAAAATATTCCTCACACAATGGAAAATATTACGGAGTATTAACCAAAACTCGCAGTTCTTTGCCATCAGAACCAGTGTAGGCTCAGCCTGACTAAAGAAAAAAAGCAACACTGAAATAATCTCCATTGTGGTCTAGTCCGGTCTTCTAGAGAAAAGAAGGGTCTATTTGTTTTTTTTTTTTCTTACCACGGGAATACTCCCATACCATTCCTCACTAACTGATTTCGAATTCCTAATAGAGCTACTGTTCTTTTTAATGAGTTGGCATTTAAAGCTCTCACTTAATTTAGTTCCAAATAAAATAACACTGGCTTGTCTTTACCTCAATATTATACTTTGCATCTGTGATAGTTACTCCATGTCAGTGACGCCCTAAATTATGTTCACAACCTCTGCTAGAAAGAATCTGATTACCAGACTAGCCCTAAATGTCCTTTCCCACCAAATCAGAGTGCAAACGCATGGTAAATGTGCTGTAAGGCTCAAGAATCACTACTTTTTTCAGAACAGGAAAGCATTCTTCCATGGAGATACGGCATTCAATGCTCAATTTTAGTTTGATTTTTATCTTCTCTCACCTTCCCCAGAAATTCCTGAAGTTTCCAACAATGAAAATTGAAGACTGAAAAATAGTGAAAGAATGTAATTTTGTCAAAACTCACATTTTAAGTCAGTGATGCAAACGGCAGGATATTTTCCCAAAAGTTAAACAGACATAGGAAAAGAGCCGGCTCTGAGCAGCTAGATCCAAATTGGTTATTGTAGTATGAAGATCAAACACAAAGCTTCCTATCTTCCTATCAGCTTTCATGGGATGGAATCCCTTTAAAATCACACTATTCACATTATTCCCTCCCTTCCCTAGAAAAAAAACACAAACCAACAAACAACCCCCAAAAGACTACTGCTGTCTTGGAAGGAATGTAACTGCCTCTCTTGAAAAACTAAGCATTCATACAAAATTTTGCTTTCTGCCTTGATATCAGTTTTTTTTTTCCTTTTGTTTCCATCTTCTCTATGTCCTGAACAAAACCTGTATGTACAGAACCCTTGTGTCAATGACAAACTGACTACGCAAGCATATTAACTGGAGGGATCCTGACTTTTCAGTGAGTAGGCTGCATTTTTAATTCCTTCCTCAATCATCATCCAAGGAATTTAAAAAACAAGTAATTACTGATTTTCTGGACAATTTTGATTTTAATACTGTATTTTCACCATCTTAGCTACTAAGTGAAACAGTGAAAGTTCCCTGCAAATAATGTAATTTTGCAATATTTGAAGAGCTGCTTTAACTGTCCCTTCCAAGTCAAAGGTCACCTTCAAAAGATGTCTCTGAAAGGAGATTCTGAAAGCTTCCTCTCAATTATTTCAAACTGAAATCTGAGAAGTGGAAAACAAAAGACTCTGTGGGTAGCCTCAATGTGAAAAAGTTACTGTCTATGCAGGTCAGAAAATCAATGTAGCCCACAATTTACTGCTCTGAGCTTTTACTCATTTAACTGTTTTGTGTTAAGATTGGACTTTCATTAGGGATGTTTCAGTGCTTATAAAGATTGCTGGAAACCAATGGAAAACAAATCTATTCTTTCAGCAACTCCTATTTTCACCAGTCGTTTATGTAGAAACATATTCATTTACAGGAGAAATATAGTCAGATATCATCAATGTTCTAATGACACATTTAATTTCTCCTTAAAGTTTCATCTTAGCGTCATCCTGGAGGGCAGAGAAACATTTATTGCTTACAGTTTCAGGACCAGACTTAACATTTGTTCCTTATCCTGTAAACCATAGCGATGCCATAACCAATAAGCTGCAAACATTTATTTCCCATTTGAATCCTGCAAAGCCTCCTACCATTCCACCAGCATATATATGGTCTTAAAAAAAGGAGTAATTCAGACAGTGACATCATCGGATTTTCTGTGCAAATCTCTGCTGGCCTCAGCATTTCTGGATTGCTAAGCAGGGTGAGAACAACCGAAAGGCTTCCACTGACCTCCCACATGAAGCCACGAGCTTTTGCAAATATATGCAGTTGCTCTCCTTTCACTCCGCTCTCTCACCCGACTCTAAGGATTACCCAAGAAGCTTTTAACACTATGTATTGCCCAGGGAAAAAGCACCGTGGTTTTGACTCATTCAGCATCAGCGTTCTTACATGACTCTCTGCTGATACCCACTGTTATCTCCGCTGTTAGAAGTCTCTCTGCCGGCGCTATTCTTAGGCATATCCTTAACATCAACCAGCGTGCCAGCCTGGTTCTCTCACCAAGCCCAGTGCTGTGCTACTACAACTTTTCTCTATTAATTAGGTAAAGTCAGGAACAAAACATAGACCCATGACCTTCTTGCATAGAATGACAATTTACTGCATTGGGGATGTTCAGTCACAGGCATACAAAAGCCAAGGATTTAAGTTCTTTCTGTTAATCTTTTTATTTTTCTGAGCCTGTGCTTCCATTAAAAATGCTGCAGGAGCAAAGCTTCTCGTGTCTCTAGCTGTGAAGGTGGTCAGCGCAGTTACTGCAGAGATCGCAGCTCAATAAAATAACTAACACGGTCTGAGGTGTTTATTTTCTCCACTTAGCTTCATAATAATATTAGTAGAAAACAAAGGGAGACGACGACAACAACAACAACAACAACAACAAAACACGCACAACTTCTGAGCTTGTCTTTTTCCTTAGCTGTACCATGTTTCTGTGAAGGCTGCAGTTTAGGTTAAAAACTTCAATTTGTAATGTGTGAAAGAGAAGGATTTTAATCCTCCTTCCCGTGCAAATGCAACCTCAACTCCAGAGTTGTGGGCTAACTTCTATAATCCTTTCATTTTATATACTTAACTTAAAAAAAATAAAAAATATTCTCCTTCAGCAAAAAAAAAAAAAAGAAAAAAATTCCCTTAAGTTGGAACATAAGAAAGTGGGAAGAAGATAGAGTTTCAAGAAAACGTTGACTTATTGGAAAAATGCCCCCCCCCCCCCCTTATCTTTTATGGTATCTTTTGCTAACAACAAATTAAAAAACGCTAAAGAAGAGACAATATAAAATGAAGCTAGTCTTCAGTGGGTGAGTCTTTATTGTGACTGGTGTCTGATGATGTTTCTGTGTTGCCTGAGCACCTCTATTGCTACCGTTTATTTAGAAAGCAATTAAGAATACATTTACATGATTAGGTGACTTGGCTGTCTATCCTGATCTCCTTCACAATATGCCAGTTAATATGCCAAACTGACATGGATGCACACCCACTCTGTTACAGTCAAATACCACTTTCTCGATGGGAGAGGCTTTATGAAATATTTCTTGATTATAGCCGGTGCGTGGTATATTCCAGTCCCCTTCAGTGCAAAGGCAAGCGGCTTTTTTTAAGTGGTTTTCAGCTGAAGTCTTCTAACTATTGGAAATGGCTAGGATCAGCTTCCTAAATCTTCAGTCATCACTCAAAATAACCAGTTCGACTTAGCACCAAGTGAGATTGAAGCACTCATATGTCACTTACTGGAATGGGACTTATCTTATCCACCTGTAGATCTCTGTAGACACTTAAAACAGATTTAGTTTTCTAGAGCTCCTTTTTTAGTGGTAGTTAGAAGTAGGAACTTTTAGAGAGCAATTAAAGCGGTCTGTGCCGGATCTCTACCTAGGAAATGAGGGAAATGACACTCTAGAAGTGCCTATTATTTCCCTATGAAGGAAGCTTGAATGACCACTTCAGATACTGCCAATGTGTTACAGATGTCTACGTAGACGAGAGGGGTCCTTCCACGGCTTTTTTGCTGAAAGAAGAGAGAGGGCTTTTGAAACTTCCTCCCACTCTTTCCTGAGTGAATGAGTATTTACAGTACCTTTCACAGCAGAGTCAAGCAGGTTAATTTGAACAACTGATTTCGGAAGCTGCTCTCACTTCACTAGCACTTCGCCTCCAGCTCTCCCCAGCTGACACCGGGGAGCGTAAATTTTCAAAGTGACTGAGCCCCTGGAATTGATTTCTCATCCGCTACACCTTTACTCTTCATGTCTTCAGCCTTAGCGTGCACCTGAATGTTGTACCAGTGTACACAAAAAATCTTAGTGCACCTCAGTATCATCCGTAACGGTCTGGACACACACCTCCTAAGCCTTTTTTTATTTGCAAGAAAATGTCTAGAAACAAATAAAGTTGTTAGCGTCTAGAATAAAGGGTCAACCTCACTGTAAAATAAACATGACATGGGAGAATATGATCATTCTCATAACTTCATTTTTTTTTAAAATCATTTCTGTTTAAATTTCTGGTTCTGGCTCTGCATTTATGGCTAGACTTGCACTAGACATGCACAGACAGAAGGTATTTGAAAATCACATACAAACAGCCAGTTCATTCCACCAATACAATACTATATTGGCAACCTGGGAATCGAAGGGAGCCCGAGGTAATGGTCATTTAGCATTGTTTTTCTTTTAGAAACGCATCTCTTGATTCAACAAGGAAAAACAGACAAAATGTGATGAATCTCTAGGTTGTTTTTATTTGGCTTATTTATTTTTTTATGCAGCCTTCAAGTTGATTTATAGCATTGCATTAAAATAACTTGGTGGTGGCAGTCTTTGTTGCAAAACAAATGGATCAAATTAACCATCCTGTGTATTACAATTCTGGACAACAAAGTGCCAAATAGTACATGGGTGGGTTCAGCACTTTTAAAATGCTCTGTATATACTTTAATGCTTACTCCAGCCATTGATTGATTAGACTACAGCTATCATGTAAAAGGATCAGCCCCATTACAAGGAAAAAGAAGAGAAAAAACAGCTATCAAGTACTTGGACCTCTATTAATATCGCCTGAGAAACACTCAGTATAAATGAGAGCCTGAAATGAGGGACAAAGGTGAATTTTTTCAATGCTAGTAATTAATTCTTGCTTTGCATAGGGTAATTGAGGGCAATCATAGAATATTGCGTGTCATTTCATTACTGAGCCATCAGATGGACTTCCATTTGCATACCCTGGTAAATGTGTTAACCCATGAGTACCTTGGCTGCTGGACCCATGTTGAAGGTAAAAGCCTCCTTAACCTTCCCATCATGCCCGTCTCCCTTTTAAATCTTGTAATTTCCCTTTCACTAATTGTGTTTTCTGCAGACTAAACAAACAAACAAATAAACAATCAAATGCCATGCTTTCCTCTGCGTTAGGATGAAAAAGAGCAGGAATAACTAAAATAAAAACATTCTGGAACCGCACTAAATATGATCAAACTTCATAATGCAATTCCCTGCCTGGGATTTTCACGCTGTTGTGGTCGTTGCTGTCATAACCCTTAGCTTCCTTTCCTGTGCCTGTGCAAATCCCTTGCCCAGCTGCCCGACCCTCAGGAGCCGGCTGCGAAGAAAGCCCAAGGCAGCTGCCAGTGTAACAGACAATGAGTAGAAAAATATCACGTCTGCGATGTAAATCAGCAGTCCGGTTCCTCATTTCTTTGTGAATTCCGTGAGCCCCCCTACGGCATGAAGTACAGCTTCATTGACAGTTTAATCCACTGGTTCTGCAAAATTTGACATACCCTTTTTTCGCGGACCTTTCTGTTCGTGATTCACTCACTAGTGATACTTTCGAGGCCACCATACATTGTTTGACTGAGCACGCACGTATTAATAAGAGTTTTATCTTCTTTCAGCAGGATAATTTGTGGGACATAGAAGTATGCCTGCTTCTTCAGAGTTTTGACACAGCTTATGTTCAATGCTGATACGTTCGATATAACAATTCTTTTGGTTAATTCCTACAAATTGTTTCAGTTATTGCAAGTGATATAACTACGGGTCTTCAAAATAGATAAATGTACACTGGTAGCAGATTCACATATCTTCCTTTGAGGAGCTTAAATGAAGAGCATATCTTCTGTAGACTTCTAGTACAATACGGAGTTTTCTGCAATCTGTTGAAATTTAAGATCTGAATCTATGGAAGTGCATCTCTTTCTCCTCATTGACTTTGTGGGATTCAAGGGAAAAGGTTTTCTGACTTAGGTATTTTGGTCATATGCCTAAATTACATGGAATAAACCTAGGATTCAGTCCAACAATGATGAGGATAAGCATTCCTATTAGTAAAGTCCAAAAATAAATAAGGTCCAAGTCAAGCACTTTGAAAAGTTTCCATAGTTGGTAATATCTTGCAGCGCTGCTTTACATTATCACTGTTAGACAGCAAATGGTGGTGGGATCAGCGCCTTAGAGTGGATATCATACATATTGAAGAGCAAAATGTGGATAAAGCATGCCCTTACTTACCATTATAACACAGGAATTTGTGTCACAGAGTTTTTAAATAAAGCGAGTGATACCCCAGCGCGCGCCCGCTGTGTACAACACAGACACAAGGCGCAGCCTTCATCACCCGAGATGGGCACGTTTGTCAAAGCAGAGGGTAAATTCTCACCTAGGAAAGAATTAAACCTGCTGTTTTTATAGTCACAAAACTATATTGTAAACTCTTTTACCACCCTCCGGCCACGAGCTGCTGGTGGAGGGACCTTTCTGTTTCCGCAGCAACATGCAGCAGCCTTTGTGCGAGGCAGCACTCCTTCTCACCGAGGCTGAGTGCTTGATGCCTTCAGTTTGGTCAAGAGTAGGCAAAAGAAAACTTGATCAAACCCCGTCACAAGACAGAGCCAACCTGAGATGGGTATTTTTTTGCATATACTGAATCTTTGCTGAAAACGTATCGCTTTTCCTGCTGAAAATATCAGCTCCACAGATCACATTAAATGCATCTCTGTTCTCGATGGGTTTGGATGGCTGCTTTGCATACTGCATTCCGATTTCATCTTGTATATACAGCTGCATATTTACCTGCTGTTTGTGTGATATTGCGTATTGCACTATATGGAATATAACTAGTTTGACACATATTAGCAAAACAGCAGGATACAGGTACTAATGCATTCAGTTTCATATCTGATGACAAAAAAACCCTAAACAAACAAACAAACTAACCAACCAACCCCAAACTAGTTTATTCCTGTTTTCTTTTCATGTCCCTCAGGGCAGTTTGCCAATCAAAAAAAACCCCACAGAAAATGAGTTCATTGTTTTTAACATTATCAGCAGCACATTTGTTTGATCTTCAGTTAAACTCATGTCCATTTTTTCGTATAGTATTACAGGGGTTTTTGTTTTGTTATGATTTGGCTTCATGTAATTAATTTCATTATTCAAATTAAATTGAATAATTAAATAAATATATTTTAGTCAATTTCCCAAGGGGGAATTCTTTTTGCAAAATGATTAACATATCTTACAGTTTGATGATTTCAGTACTGAGAAAAGGAAGTGACTTAGTTTCATTTTCACCACAAATCTTTTCTGTTTGCTTAAAAAATCTTTACAGTTTTGAAGATGTCAGGGAAGATTAACCCACTATTAAAACAGTCATTTATCACATTTAACAGAGAAGAACATTTTCTTGCTATAACTGACTCACTATTCTTTCCATGTACTAAAGGCCTCAGGCCTCATTAAACATTCCAAACTGTTTGTCTGATGTTTCCAAATCTAAGGTATTATCCAAAATGGTGTTTTACTGGGCAAAAATCCTGGATTCTCCACTACAAATTTTACTATCCTTCATTTCTCATCAGATGAGCTTCCATGTCTTCCAACCTTATGCCCTGATATACCAACCGTATACCTTTTTTCACAATAATGCTTTTGAATTAAATGGAAACTGCACAAGGCCAGGCTGGATGGGGCTTTGAGCAACCCGGTCTAGTGGGAGGTGTCTCTGCCCAGGGCAGCAGGGTTGGAACGAGATGATCTTCAAGGTCCCACCAACTCTAACCATTCTATGATTCTATGATTCTTTAAAAAAAAAAACAAACCAAAACTGAATTGAACGCTACATGTTTTCCCAGGAAAAGAAAACACGACTATTTCTAAAATATGACCATAACATGCATTTATTTTGCCAAAATGGCATTATGTACTTCCTTAGTTACGCTGACCAAAAAGGGCTTTTGTTTGAATGGGTAACAACGCGAAACATGTCTTGATCTCTCAGCCCTTGAGGCGGCGAGACCTTGTAAAACCAGAAAACATGCAGTAACAAGGGACTACTACATTATGGTGCCGGGGCAGACTCTTGTTAATACACTGCTGGAAGATTTATTTATTAATTTATAAACTGAATTAAAATCCATCCTCAATGAAAGACAGAGGGAACAAAATAAGTCTGTTCCTGAGCAGGGCTAAGATTATTTGATTCAAATGAACTTTATACCATGTTTTTTTTTGTTTGTTTTTGTTTTTGTTTTTTTTTTTTCTGATGGGCGGCGCGTGTTGTCTACAAGAAGGATGCAAACAACTTCCAAAGCATCATCATATCTGGTATGCCTCTCTAATGTAAATTACACAAGAGATCGATACTCCAAGTAAGGCTGTCGAAACTGGCTAGTACTAACATATGAGTGACTCTAAATTAATCACAGATTATCGATCACGCTATCACTAGAACAGCATCGGTGGGGAACAGCCAACTAGTTCAGCTTGTTGTCAGCTGGGAGAAATGAAAAAAACGGAAAACACACCTACCAAATGGACCTTGAATATAAATTCTTTCTGAGGACCTGCACGTTATTTTCGGCCTGACAAGCCCACCTCGGCTGAAGGATTTATATAGTGTCTGCTTGCAGCAGAGGCAACAGACCATAATTACCTGGATTGAGTGTTGCTCTAAAATAGCACAACGGGGTGTGTGTGTGATATTTATGAATCACAATTAGTATGGTCCTTTCCACCCAGATGGATCATGGAGCTGCTGTTCATCAGTGCCCCAAGCTGAAGTAACAAAATGATCCACAGAGTGTTGCAGGCCCTCTCCCCAATCTGAGAGAAATAAGAATAAATTAACGCAATTTCAGTTGAAACCCATCTCTAAACTACAGCATTAATCAAATGCGGCGTTAATCATACGTTACTGTTGATAGTTATTTTAAAACCTGTTTAGGAGAAAAGGGACAGTGCCTATTACAAAATTTATTTCCCTGACATCAATATGCAGCTTGTCTGATATATGCATGCATACGTGTATGCAAATCTACACATGCACACACTTATGTATGTACAAGCATCATTTAGCAACTCAGAAATTGCAATTCAGTCATTATAAACAGAATTAAGAATCTCTCCAAGGGTCTCATTGTAGAGTTCTTTGAGATCATACAGGAGAAAATTATCAGATATCTGGTTTCCTTGCATAGGAAGCAGCGACAAAAATAGCCTGGGGGGAATATTTTGTGTCCCTCAGCAATGGCCAGCGGAAAGACGGTACTGGCAGCAACTCAATCCCTCATTTGCCAGAGGCTTGCTGTCTCTCTCAGATAATAATTAATGATCTTACTGCAAAGACTGTGTATACTTTAGTCACCTGCGAGAGTCCAAAGAGCTACTGTCTGCTCCTGACTCCACATACACGATCTAAGCAAAAGCTTTACCTCCTCCTTTTTATTCTCCATAAATAATAATTTCATATGCAGAGGCAAGGGGTGTCACAGGAAAAAGGATTATTTTCAGGAAAATACAGGAAAAGAGATGATTAGAAATGACAGAATGGGGCGCAGCTGACAGACGCACAAATAGCCTAATAAACTTCTGTCAGTTAACTGACCCTAAAATACCAGTGTTCAAAAAGAAAAGAAAAAGAAACAAGTTCTTGCTCATGAAACTTGTGTCCACAGTGCTCAGGGTTACCAGAGAGGGCTAGTTAGAGAGGTCCAAAAGAGATCAAAAGACTGACCTAAAAAATAAATGGTGTGGATGAACAGGGGTTGAATACTCAGTCTGATTTCCTGGGTCTCTCTTATTTAGCAACATTGCTATCTTTGATCATGAGGGCTCTGTCTAGCGGCATTTGTCAACGGCATGCGGTAGTATGGAACAGAAATACTAAATAATATTTCCCATTTATAGAAAGCTGATATTTGCCCCCAAAAATCCAAACCCCAAACTGTATTTTAGTCCAAATTCGATCAGAAAATTAGCATTAGTATTAGTCATGGACAAAAAAATATGTATGAGAAACTTAAATTATTTTTAAAGAAATGAGCTCCGTTCATTCTTTTTATTAAATAGCATTGCTTTACATGTGCATGGAGGAAAAAAAATAATCAATCCAATGTAACATGAATTAAGAAATTTTACTTTAACTTGAAAAATGTTTTCTTTTTCACTGACTTGTTTCTAAATCAAGAGAAAGAAAGGACACATTCTTACAACACAAAGAAAATAGGAAACTATTTGAACCTCTTTAGGACTAACACTGTTAACTACACAGAAAGTCTTCAGGGTGGCCTTTTAAAGGGCCAAAACTCTGAAAAATAAGAATCATATCTTCCGAAACAACCTGCAACGCTCCAGGACTTCCTCCTGCCATTACCTTTCCATAGCAGCGTAGCTTAGAGAATCCTAAAGCGCTCACTTTGAGGCAGCGATAGTCGCTTTTGGTCTTACTATTAACAGTTGTGGTTCCTCATCATCCCCATATTGAGCTGCACGAATAAGTCAGCGTTTGGGTTAGCCTGAGCCATCTTCCACAGCGACTTAAATTAATACAGCTGGTTTGCACCGAAACAGAGTGGGAGGACTCCCACAAGCTGTTATCGGGCCTCAGCTGCGGGGGCTGTAACGATTACCTAGAGAAGCAGCAATAAACAGCTGCGCAAAGTAAATTCAAACTGTTCTCGCCAGATCTTGTTTGTCTCCGCACTAACTTAATCAGCGTCATCCTAAGCAGGGAGAAGTTCTTAAGATTTCACTCAGCCAACGACTGAGGAGGCCGGCCTGACCTTTCTTGGCTTATAAAGCACAATGAGATCACAGCCTATTGCTTCAGGGGAAAAACAGTGAAAGATTAGTTTTGTGACGGAGATGTAATAGTTCTGGCATGGCCATAGGGCATATCTTTTTTCTAACTTTTATTTTCCAGCAGGTTCTTTTCTTTACCTTGATAGTGTGCAGCTATAAAACTCAAATTTTTGTTTTTTAAAGTAAAGGAAGACGTGAAGCTGCAATAGCAACAATTTGCTGGAAGTCCATGAAGAAGATTTTGGAAAGAAATGCGACTTCTTTAATTCATACCCTAGAGAAATCCCAAACACCAAAGTTTCAAAACCTGATTTGTTAAATGCACAGAAAAACAATGAACCTCAGCAGGGATGAAGCAGCAAGTTGTGAAACTTTAACTAGATCTCCAAGGAAGCTTAGACAAAAAGGTAAAGAAATGATGTTGCTAAAACTCAAAAAAAAAAATAGCTGAGGTAAAGTTTCACTTTCATGAACTTCATCTGAAACCTGGATAACCTGGCCAAAATCTGAGTTCTCAACAAAACATCTTTTCTTATTTGAAGGACCGTCTTAAAATGTCTAACATTTTTTAGAAGCTCTAATAATCAGAACTTAGAAAAGCAGAACAGAAGAAGATGCTAGAAATTGAAATAACTGAATTCTGTATACCACTGCATTTTCTTTTACCAGTATGACTTTAGTTGATTTTTTTACAATTATATATTGTTATCTGCTACCTTATGATTATCTTTTACTTTATGAAGACTTTAAAGCTTTCACATCAAAAATATGTGAATCCACTATGCAAATACCCCTATATGTGATCCATACTTGCCTAGTTAAAAGAGTTAATCCAGAAGGTTTAACCACTCTCATGAGACCCCACCTGGAGTACTGCACCCAGCTCAGGGGCCCCCAACATAAGAAGGACATGGACCTGTTTGAGCGGGTCCAGAGGAGGGTCGTGAAGATGATCAGAGGGCTGGAGCACCTCTCCTACGAGGTCAGGATGAGAGAGTTGGGGTTGTTCAGCCTGGAGAAGAGAAGACTTGGGGGAGACCTTATAGCAGCCTTCCAGGTGGAGAAGGACTCTTTATCAGGGAGTGTAGTGATAGGATGAGGGGTAATGGTTTTAAACTGAAAGAGGGTAGATTTAGATTAGATATTAGGAAGAAATTCTTTACTGTGAGGGTGGTGAGACACTGGAAAGGGTTTCCCAGAGAAGCTGTGGATGCCCCATTCCTGGAAGCGTTCAAGGCCGGGTTGGATGGGGCTTTGAGCAACCTGCCCCCCACGGCAGGGGTGTTCCACTAGATGGACTTTAAGGTCCCTTCCAACTCTAACCATTCTATGATTCTATGAATTGATCATTCCACTAAAAATAATTTTTAATTGTTTAAAATAATAAAACAAACAAACAAAAAATTAAATGTGTGTCTAAGGTCTGAGAATCAAACCTTTCCTCCTTCCCCCCACCCTCCCCAACCCAACCCAAACCTGTCAGTGCCTAGTAATTTGTTAGCATTAGTACAACTAGCAAGATCGTGAAATTTGAATGAGGGAAACAAAAGACAAAAATATCTATTCCTTGCAACAGTATTTTACATGCACTTAAGCTGCTGGAGGTACTTGCCTGGAAATTTAAAGATTAATGCATTCAGAGTCAAATTTATGAAAAAGTGAAAATTACATTGTATTATTTCTGTATGATGTACTAAATATTTTGTGACTGGAACCTGGCAAACAATATTTTTGTGCTTTGCTGGCAATTCATGGAAAAAAATGAGAAATCAATTTAGACCAAATATTTTATTAATTTTTAATCTAGTAAAAAATATTTCATGTTGAAAGTGATATCCTATTTGAAAAAAAAAAAAACCACAAAACTTTTCAGTTAATAGAAATAAAATATTTTTTAAATAAAAAATAATCTGGAAAAGAAAATTGAAAACAATCAAAATGAAAATTCACAGTTTAGGACCATCCCCAGCTTCTAAGTCAACTTAATGGTGTATTATCTATAAAAAAAGAGAGCTAAATAACTCCTTTTCTGCTATGTATGATAAGCTGAATGATAATTATTTTTATTTTATTTTTTTATCTATTTTATTTTATTGGTTTTGGTGTTCACCCTGAAACTCTGTGTATGGAAAATATCGTTTACTCAGACAGGAGGGTTGGTTGAGAAAGCATTTGACTAAATTTCTGTCCAAATTCCCGTAGGCACAAGCAGGATTGCTGGATGCATTAAAACTCTAGAAGAGAAGGTAGTTATCTCTCCCCTGATTTGACCTCCTCCATTTTTCCTCTTGCATTTAAACCCCTATGGAAGTCCTGCTGGATTATGAAGAGTTAAAGAGAATTTTAACATTAGATGGTCAGGACAGTGTGGGACTCGGATTTCCAAAATCCTCCTAAAACTTTCAGACAGTGCAAAAGATCTCCCACTCATTGTGAGGTATCCCCATCATTGGGATACAGCAACAGCTAAACATTAAAAAAAAAAAAAAAAAGCATCTTTTCTCTTCCTAGTCACCTCTGGCTGCTTACAGCATGTGAGAAGATGTAACAGGGGCCCAAAACAGTAATTCCCACACCCACAAATGGCTTTCCCAACATAAGACTGGAACATGGGGAGCACAAGAAACAACACTTGAGAGACTTTCCTCCTGTGCTTGCTTTTTTGTGAAGAATTGGCTGAATCAATATTGCTTACTCCACTGTCAAAATGTGTATCCTCATGCACGTTAGGCATTCTCAGAATACTGTACTTCTTGATTTATATACCATTTAAAAGACTTGAAATGATGGAATTTAAATGCAAAGAGAAGCAACAGCAAGAAAACACACTACTGGAGCTGTAACAGGTTTTGTATATTTATCTTTAAAAATCATCTTACAGGGAACCTACTTTTAGGTAACCATCTTACCAATTTTAAGGCAGGAAAATCACGTTTCTCCTTTCAGTGTTAGATATCGGCCTTCTAAACAGAGAAAATAGTATTTTTCTCCACATAGCAGATCTTAATCAATCAAACATTTTAGATTGTTATTTAGAAAACACTTTGATCAGCTACTCTGTAAGGAAAGAAAAGGAATGCACTATTTTCTTTCCCTGTGTGGTCTTACATTCATGACTGCAGAAGACCTCTATCCTTTCTCATCCTGCCTCTTCCCGTGCCAGTTTTTTGATGACTCAGAACAATTCTAGCTGATCTCTCTAAGCTCCAGCTGCCCAGTCAATATCCTGAGTGGGTGAAAGATTAATTATACCCACTGAGATCAACTATGTCAGGATAGCAAAGGCCAATTACAGACAAAAGCTATCATGGAGCGGTCACTTCCAACCTCCTGCCAACACCAATCCCAAATGCAAAGGAAAACAGTTCCCTGCTGAACTGAAAAGGCACTGGTTTAAGTACATCTTATGTAGCCAGCACGCTGATGTCACTTTTATCCGTTTTCCGCAGCTGAAATATACGCTTTCCTGAGCTGCGTGACTCATCTCGCAAGCAGCAGCAGCCATGTACGGTGCCCAAAGTGGTGGTAACGCTAAGGCGGGGGAGAGGGGGGGCAAGAGGCAGCACATCAAATGAGCTTCTGGTACGCGAGGGCAGCAGAGGCTGTCAAGCAATCGCGACTTCAAAAAACTCTTTTGCGCGCTCCTTGTTGACAGCCGTTATTAGGACATCTAATCTACAGTCGTTATTCAGGGAAGCAGCTCAGCCAGGATCCTGCCGTCACTCTGCTAAGCCCACTTAGTGGGTTACCTCCAGCTGTAGTTCCCAGAAATTCAAATTCACTTGTATTTGGTTGCATGAGAGCAGAGTAAAAGTCTTGATCAGTGAGTGGTGGCAAAAATGCCCCAAAATCCTGAGAAAGGAAGGAAGAGAAATGAAGTCTGGGGCATAATATGTGCCAGCAATCCTCAGCTGAGGAGCAATGGCTGAAGGCTAGCAGGGTAGTGCCTAGGGATCCTTCCTAAATGGGCTAATTTTGAATAGTGTCAAATTGAGTTGAGTTTAATTCTTTGCTATCTCAGGTGTCATACAGTATTATCTCCACACGAGTTAACTTTTCTGCTTCAGTCCTACTGCCATCACTGCTTTGACGATTGGAGGACGTGTGATGTCCAGCCTTCAACATGCTCTGCATGACACCAACGTTTTCTGTTGGCTCTGGCTGGGTCACGTCCATTTTTGTTTCCCCATTCACAGATGCTCCGTTTGATGAAGTTACTGGATTTGCATCCTATTTATTATGCCTGTCCCTTTTTGAAGAACGTCTACCTTGGATAAAATTACCAAGGGTAAATTCAACATGCTCAATGCATGCTCATGCAATCACTCATGGGGAGTTACTTGGGACGTTGCTGATGCTCATTCATCAATTAATACAAACTTAGTCACACGAAGTGGAACAGCTCCAGCAGAAAAAGGCTAATCTAGAATAACAAATATCCTGTTCATCATGGCACTCTCCTCTCATGCTGGAGACCACAACCCTACACATTAAATCCAGTTTTTCTCTCTCACTGCTGCTTTTGACCAGGAACTCCATTAGGGAGCAGAGAAGGATTTGCCAGCAAAAGCCATCTTATACTGGCACAAACCAACAATGAGCTTCTGTTTCAATTAATTGGATTTTCCAACTAAAATAAAACAAACAAAAAATTTTCAGGAAGTTCTTGGCCACTTCTAATATGCACAAAACAGCTCCTGGACCCATTCCATCTCTAACATTATGACCACTTACGAGTTAATGTATTACAGTTTGCTGAATTGATTTGAGCATTAATTCACAAACTCCAGTAGCAAGTTTGACGGGTACACTGCTCAGTCATGCTCTAACATTACCCCAATAACTGTGTCACTGCAAGTATGTACCTAGCCAGTAATTGTCGTCGTCCTTGATGGGATTAGGAACAACCTGTCTTCCTGTTATGGGTCTTGAGAAGAGAGAGAAAATCATCTAAAATTCCTTTTCAAAACTGATGGGTTCTTTTTCACAGCATCAAGACTTGGAATGAAAAAACTACTCGATTAAGGATTCTTCAGCAGTGCAACTCAGGCCATTCACTGAATATCAATTAGCTCAAGAAAACTTAGTTTCGGTACAGATTAACCTTAAGATACAATTGCTGGAATGAAGTTTGAAGATGCAAATACTGTATGTTAGTGGTTGGTCTCCTCGTCTCGTCCCATTCCCCTCCCCTCCCCCCCAGGATCTCTCACAGCTACAGGCTGTCTCATTTGTGACTAATGTGGGGTTTGTTCAACATGAAATCTGTGACCTTACAGCCTTGACTTTCTCAAAGAACGCCCAAGTGAGACTTTTAATATATGTCTAATAGAATGTAGGACGACTACTGTGTAAATGAACTTTAGTCAATTCTTTATGCTTATCATAATGTGTGATAATTTACAGAAGATCTGAATCAGCTAAGAAGATTTACACTCAAGCTCTGTAGGACAGCCTATAAACAAGGAATCCATTGATTCACAAATATTTACAAAAATCAGGGTAATGAGACCAGGTAAACAAGTAAAAAGCAAACAGAATTTTGTCTTTCAGCAACTGGAACGCTATATTGTAAGAAGCGGGTATACGTGGTTTAGGGAACAAACATCTGATTAGAACTAATTACTAGAAACAGCGCCTTTATTTTGCGATGCTAGCGTGGTGAATCTTTATCATCAGCTCTATAATGGAAACTCAAGCCTCATGTCAATTCAGTGAATAATTAGACAAACTCCCTATTGATAGCCACAGCAGTGACTCAAACCCCGGTTAGAGAACAAAATTACTGTTATTCCTCTACAAGAACAAACACGAAGCCTGATGCTATGGGTACCCTCATGTATGTCATCTTAACTTGGAGCATTACAATTTTATTCACTGCGTGCGGTTCTGGAAAGTCACATCATACGGTGAAATTCAATTTCAAGGAGTGTAAATATGTTAAACTTACGTAAATAACACTTTATTTTATGTGAAATAGACAAAATGGCAAGAGGCCTGTAAATAAAGTCGGTATTTCAGGCGTATAACTTGATGGGAACTGGGGAAAACAAACTGGCAACAAAATGACAAATATTTGGGTATGTAATTCAGTCCAAACAATGGTTTGATCCAGCAAGCACTTCAGCCAATGCAGAATTTGTATGTGTGGGTAGCTGATCTGAATTCAATTATATTTTGGGGGCATTAGAGATTACACACTAGAGATTACACATTAGAGATCCAAAGGACGGATGTCAGCATTTGCAATATAATGCTTCTATTTTAAGGTAGCTTTAAAAATCCATCACAATTTGTAACGCTTAATATTTTATTCAATTAGTGAAACAATACGGATAGATTCTATTGGGATTCAGTTTCCATTAATACGCATTTATTTGCCTTGGTTTATCTCAGTGACAAAATGTGTGTGATTTCTAATGCCCCAAAACATTTAATTGAATTTTAAAGAAGCTAATACTGATCTAGCTGCTGGAGTGAAGCAAAATAACACAGTTCTAAGTGATGATTCTATCTCCAGCTGAGAAAAATTTCATATTCACAAATACTTGAGTGTTTATAGATTACTGACAAATATTACATGAACTATACAATACTACTAAAAATTATTTGAAAGACTTTTTAAAAAAAAATGTGATCGTACAGAGACAATATTCTTATATTGGACTTTTTTTACATTATTTGTATTCATAACATGAAGTCAACACCAAGATACTATTCTTCAAAAACAAAAAAAAAAGAGCAAAGAGCCATAATGCTAGCTATAAGTAGCTATGCCTTTATACAACTAATTATGCATTTATACTGAAATGTGTGGAAAGATCCAGTTCTACACCAGTCAGGCACAATACAATTGTTTCAAAAAAATAACAGAAATACTAAGAATGTTGAGGTTCGTTTTCCATCTATTTATAACAACATAAGTTTGTGACACCTTTGCAAAATGTTTCAAATTGATAACGAAGGGTAAATTATGCATTATGGTTGTTATGATTCTGTCAAAATTGTGAGACACATAAGTGTAAAAATATAGCCTTTAATATGACAGAAGACGTAAGCTGAGGCTAGTATGCTAAGCTAAAGCTATGAAAAACATATGCTAAATAATTGTTTTTGCTTTATTATAATTCTGAGTGTTAATCATTCACAGCAGGAGGTGGTTTAGGGGTCTGATGGCTTGTTCTGATCAAAACTGTCACAGAAAGAGATGATCTTTTCTAAGAAAGAGAGCAAATTAATTATACATTCCATTCACTACTGGACACAGAATTGACAGCTTTTCCAGCAGCTCTTCTAGAAATAGGAATAAGCTATTACTGATTTTTACTTTTTTTCCCCAAATCTGCTTTCTTCTGTTTACTGGGGTAATAAAACTTGTGCTGAGCCAGGGATTCAATTACTTCATTAATTTCTCAGTAAAATAGAAAATTTGGAATCACTATTTGCTTTAATGCTAAAGCTTTGTCTCTATGACCTGACTTCTGACTCTTTAATTTTCAACTTTGGGGATTCTGAAACTTTTTTTTATTATTATTTTTGGAGAGAATTTTCTCTCTCAAAATCCATTAATTCATTTGTTTAAAAGCATTTAGGAATCCCTATTTATCATTGTTAGCAGAAAGATTTCTTGGACTTCGCCACGAAGAAATCTCTGCTTATAGATCTCACTGCTTTCTTCACAGTTCTTACACGTCTTCAGAAAAAGGAAGGAGTCAGATACCTTAATGACGAGGCACTTCAAGTTGTTGAGCTTTAAGGCAGCAATGTACAGGAAAATAGAAGGACAGGGTGCTTCAATGGAGTGAAACTTGGATGATACAGTTTTGTATGCTTCCTTTATCATTATTGATTTTAAAAAGAGAATTTAATACAGCTTGCAGTTGGAGACACAATACCAAGGAGAGCAGAAAGATCAAGTATATTCCTAAGCAAGTCTCAGGCTCGCCTAGAGAGGAATTTGATCAACTGGGGTTTGAAACAGAACAAGCCTAGGGTTTGTTTGGAGAAGAGGTAAAAGCCACATTTAATCTCAGCAGACTCTTAGTCTTAAGAGGTTCTTAAACAGGTCATGAAACATCCTGTCCAGAAACAATTGACTTTTCTTTTTTTAATTTGATTTTTTTAATATTAAATGTACTAACATAATGACTAGGAGCATAATATATACCCAAGACCCACTTCATAGAACGTTTACAAGTAATAGAAACAAGAATTCAAAATGCCATAGTAATTTAAAAAAATAAATTAAGCATGTTGATGCTCAATTTCAGTCTCTCTGATCGCCTATTAGTTGGAGGGGAGTAGCAATTAACCTGCTTCTTCTACACGACAATTACAGTTCTCCATCTGATAGTCTCTTTACAATTCTTCCAGGTTTCTATTAGCTTTTTTTCTTCTCTGGAAATAGTACTCTATCCTTTCTCTACATTTTAGTAAGTCCTTTGTTTGAACTTGGCTGCAAACAACCACTCCAGGGTCCAATGAGGTATACAATATGAAGTATTTGACAACACCAAGTTAGGCAGGACTGTTGACCTGCTTGAGGGTGGGATGGCTCTAGAGAGGGACCTGGATAGGCTGCATCAATGGGCTGAGGCCAATTGTATGAGACTCAACAAGGCCAAGTGCTGAGTCCTGCACTTGGGCCACAACAATCCCATGTAGTGCTACAGGTTTGGGGAAGAGTAGCTGGAAAGCTGCCCGGCAGAAAACTGCCTGGGGGTGTTGGTCGGCAGTCAGCTGAAAATGAGCCAGTAGTGTGCCCAGGTGGCCAATAAGGCCAACAGCATCCTGGCCTGTATCAGGAATAGTGTGGCCAGCAGGAGTAGGAAAGTGACCGTCTCCCTGTACTCGGCACTGGTGAGGCCCCACTTCAAGTACTATGTTCAGCTTTGGGTCGCTCACTACAAGACACTGAGATTCTGGAATGTGTCCAGAGAAGGGCTACAAAGCTGGTGAGGGGTCTGGAGAACAAGTCTTATGAGGAGCGGCTGAGGGAACTGGGGTTGTTCAGCCTGGAGAAAAGGAGGCTGAGGGGAGACCTTATGGCTCTCTACAACTACCTGAAAGGAGGCTGTAGCGAGGTGGGGGTCTGTCTCTTGTCCCAAGTAACAAGCGATAGGACAAGAGGAAGTAGCCTCAAGTCGCTCCAGGGGCAGTTTAGATTGGATATGTGGAAAAATGTCTTCAGCAAAAGGGTTATCAAACATTAGAACAGGCTGCCCAGGGAAGTGGATGAGTCACCATCCCTGGAGGTATTTAAAAGACGTGTACATATGGTGCTTAGGGACCTGGTTTAGTGATGGTTTTGGTAGTCTTAGGTCGGTGGTTGGACTTGATCTTCAAGGTCCCTTCCAACCTAGATGATTCTATGGTTCTATAAGTAACTAAAGACTTTTTCATCAGTCTGCTTCTGTCTCCAGCTGACATGGGGTCTTCTCTCCTCTTCTTTGAGGAGAATTCCCTGCTATTTTCAGCAGGGGAATTATAATGGCAACAATTTTTCCTGGACTTTTTCACCTGTCCAGGCAACAAGACCCACTGCAGGACTTGATGGTAGGTGCCTTGGAGTACAATCGGATACTCTAGGTGTCTTCTCCCCTCTCTCTTAGCTTTATGAATCATTCTTCTGTTGGCATACTTCTCCATCTTGAATTCAACATCTAGGGGCTGCCATTATGCTGATTTTGTGTCAATTTTACATTAACCTAATTAATGCTAAACTTGATCTTATTTTTTGTTCAGTAGTTATAACCTGGATTGGGTTGGATTCTTTCCCAGAGTCTTTCAGAGAGAATACAGCGGAAATGGCATCTAATCTATGGTGTCTAATCTAACTTTATTCCAATGAAGCTGTAGAGAAATTCACAGCGGAGAACTAATGGAGACCATATTTTGGTAAAATTATTATTTTAGTTGTTTAAGGTAATAAAAAATCCAACTCATCTACTTGCATAAAATGATTTATAAGGTCAGTCAGTAATTACAATATGAAACCAGAACATTTCAAAGCTAAATTTTCTACATCTGTCACCTAATAACTATGGAACACATATGCTATGTATCAGAAGTTATTTACTTTAAACTGATAAAATTAAGGGACCTAACTAGTAAACAAAATAAAAAGGAGGAGGGAGTGTACCAGTCATCAGGATCCATAGTCTGGCAGTAACAGAATGAGAATTACTCACAGACCATGCTACCTCCTGGAGTTTCTTCTCCTCTCTTTCCTTCCCCACAACCTAGCACTGCTCTTCCTCATCCTGACCCTTAGAAATGACCAGACCAGACCAAAACCAAAAAGGCGTATGGAGGATATCATCACTTCCCCTGGCCTCGGTCAGATCTCAAGCTTTATTTGAAACGTGACACTTCCGTTCCTAACATCACTTGCTTTCATGTATCCTTTTCATATTCACTTCATATTTCTGCTCTTCAAACCAGTTGCAAAGCCACGCCAGCAACCCTGAACATGTTTTGTATCAACATGAAAAACACTGCAGCGGAAAACAAACCTAAAATTAAGTGCAAATAAAACAGGCAGGCAGGCAGAGATGACCAGAGCTGTATTTGTACAACTGCGTCCACCAGCTCAGCGACTTATTGATGTGATGAACTGTAACCAAGGGTAGGCATCTACTTCATGGACCTGGGGGCTAGACACACTCAACATACTAGTCTTTGGTTCTTGCTAGTAGCTGAAAAACCGCTTTTTCAGCGACCACAGCTGCACGATGAGTGGTCACACTTTGTTACCAGGGAATGTCAAAACAGATGTGTTTAGCAGATTATGACTTCTAATCCATTTCATTGCAAGTCTGCTATCCTTGGCTGCTCAAAATGTTCTATTTTTGTTCGATTGCAATAAGCTTATCACTAGAAAGGCAGCTAATGATAATATCTCAAACAGCTTGACACTGCCACAAGTTTGCCAAGTGTCAGACTAGCTGACTAGCTTGTGCGTAATACCTGTCTTTTTTTCAAAAGCAATGATGCACAATTCAGCCCTCGTCACTGACGCTGTATTTTCTGCTCTGGCTATCTGTTCCTCTCACTTCGGCACCTGTTTGATTTATTTTGTCTTCAGGGAAACGAGACAGAATTGGAGTAGTGAAAGTTGTGGTGCTTTCTCAGCTAACCTTTTCCAGTAATGAGTATCAGCATTACCATCTAAAAAACTGTGGAGTAGAAAGGATTTTTTTTTCCTAGAAACTCTTGAGGTCATTAGAATTGTAAGACTTATTGAATATCACGCATTTTCAGCCACTTGAGATTTTTTGCTTTCCTTTTTTGCGTGTTTAATAAAAGGGAAAAGGTGGTTTCCATGGTGGCAGCTTATCGCACAGATTTGGGTCTTGGTATTTGAATCCGAAGTGCACGTAGCTGTTCAGCTGCATGGGCACAGCTGCGTAAAAAAAAGTTTGATGCTGAGCCCACTCCCGCTCTCAGGGGAATGTATATGGCATCTTCTCTCGTACTGCGGACTTCTGCTCTCTGTGTAAAGACAAATGTGCTGTCTCTAATGCTGTTCAGTGTCCTGCAACATATTAACACGATGAGGGCTGTAAATGCCTTAGGAAAATCCCCACTGGCTACACTGGGTTTAGGCTTTTTATATTAAGACCCTGCAGTTTATGTTAAGACCCAGGTTAGCTTCTGCCCGCAGTCCGCAGTCGAGTTATGCTCCTGTATTTGTGGTGGTTCAGGCAGCGCACCCAAAGGGAAAGCAAGCCTTGCCTGGCAAATGCAGATTCCCAAGAAATGTTTTGAAAGATTTGCACAGCGTTGCCGAGATATTTCATTATAGAAATCAACTAACGTGTTCAACTTCCTCAGTCAAGTATGGATGTGGAGAGAGAAAGTTGTAGCTTAATTTGGAAAAAAATATTTCATAAGACGGGTTTCAAAGCCAAACCAGACCAAACAAACCAATAAAAGTAGGACACAGAGATATTCAGAAAATACTTGAAGGCTGGAATGTACAATGTACTAAGAGAAACAGATCTTTCACAGCAATTAAGAAATCAAACATTTTAGCCTGACATATGCTATTGTGTTCTGCTACTGTGGCATTCCTCAGATGAGAACTCCAAGGATAGAAATGTAGGACGTAGGATCCAGCCGCCACTGACGATCTGATTGAAAGAAAAGCAGCTATGAAAGTATTTATAATTACATAAAATCCTGTCATACCTACTAGGATTAAAGGCAATCTGTGCCTAGCTTTTGTGGCTCATGCTTCTACATGTGGTTTTGATTTTCTCTGTTTCATTTCAAAATACAAAATGAAAGATATTTTGCTTGGTGGATTTGGGGATTCTAAAAACACTTCAGGAGGGAAATAAAGGTGAGAGAACTGCTAGTTGCAGCTGGGAATGGACTGCGTAACCATTTATGTTGGGCAGTGGGTTGAAAACAGTGTCTGAAGGTTTTAGCATGCAAGAATGTTAGCAGTGCATTAGCTGATGAACAGCAACTGCTCTCCAAAGCCACAGCAAAAGGCAGGTAATGCAGTATCCCGTTTCTGATATCACTGAGAGTAAAGGGCATTCAACCTTGAAGAGCCAGCTCACGTATTAGCAGTGAGATGTTGGTCCTGATTGCTTCTTAAGTCATTTCATAAGCTTTGATATGAAATATTCTGAATAATTGTAATGCTGACTTCTATCCTTTTGTTTGATGTTTCTCCAGACTGTGGCTTTGTGAGCCGAAGGCTTAAAATTGCCACATAAGCAGTAAGGTCTAAAGAATGGAATTTTTCTCCCTCATTTTTCTTCAAGGTTTGCCTTGCTACTGGGGCACGTACAGTGCACGTTTTAATAGCTTCTTCCTGCAAACACTTATGCACATGATTAACCTTTCATGTGAGAATATTCTGCAGTGTCTTACTGGCATTAAGTAGCAGGTCCTATGGATATGATGACGTTCTAAAAGGATATGCAGGTCACTTTAACAGCTAATGGTCACAAATTTCCTCTTATGGAGGAAATGACAAGGAAAATGTGAAGAAATGTCATTACTTTCTTTTGCCATTTTGCCTTGCGCTTCATCAAACCACAAAAATATTCTGTAGTTGTATTGGATTAGCACTAATTTGAGCTAAAAGTTCAAAGGCCTACCAAGGTGGGTTTTTTTCCAAATATATCTCATAAAAGGTATTGCAATTCATTGTTTAAATAAAATGTTTGAAAAATGTAATGATTAAAGATATGGTTTAATCTACTATACACTAAAATGGTATAGTTGGTCTGTGATTCTTTGCGTATTTTCATATATATGGAAGACTGCATTTTATCTTAATAAATACCTTTCTCAGATGAATATAGCCACAGGGTCAGACTTTCTTCTACCTTAATGCGTGCCGGTTGGAGAACATGAGAATGTCATGTTTCCCCTACTTTAATATTTCTACCTTGCCGTTTCTTGCTGACATTCAACCCAGTTCCTAAATTCAGCATATCAATCTGCATGCTTAAATGTACTGCTCTTTGTTTTCTGCTGAGAGTCAAGAAATGTGATCAGATGCCTCTTATCTCAAAGGATCTGCACTGTATTCTGTCTCCGATGCACAACATCCCACTGGAGTATTGGATTGTTTATCTACTCGCACTCAGGCTTATCTTTCTCATCTCGTAATGTAGTACATTAAAACAAGGCTGTTGCCCCATTTGTTTGCTTACTGCTTTACCACCAGCGGTCCCCTTGTCGTATGTTGTGCAGTTGTTGCACGGTGCTTAAGAAGCATACAACTTCTATAACTGTCATGATTGATTATGTTAATTCTCGCGGTGCTTAAAGACTTACAGAGTAGGAGCCCCAACTGTTCCAGACACTGTACAAATGGTGATAGTTGAAATGTCAGTAGTTGAAGAAAAAAACCTGATTTAAGGGGTAGGTCATTGTCAGAAGTAGATTTCTTTCAGGAGGAGCCCCGTATTTTAACTGTATGACTTAAACTGCATTATCTTATGTACTCTAAAAAATATAATTTTAGGGGTATACTACAGATATTTGAAGTGTATTAAAATTTTTGTAACTTTAAAATGTAAAAATGCATATAAATACATATATCCTTGAGTGCAGTGTATTGTTCTATCCCTTACTTGTTGGCACCCAGACAGGTTTTTAACTTTCCAAGGCAGAATCATTACTGCGTGCCTATATAGGCCTTTACATACTTTGAAGGCATTATACAAATATACAAATGTTCGTGCTAAAATGTAAATCACTGGTGACTTTGAGGACTACATTATACTAAACACTGATGTCTTCTTGGTAGTGGCTAATATATGTCCTCTTATCAAAACCAGGCAAGATGTATTTCTATTGTTTAATAGCAGTCCCAGAAAAACTGTTTTCTAAAGTCCTATTTTGCAGAAATTTTCTCCTTCAAAATTATGATCTAGGATATGAGTGTCTTCCTACAGGCTTTACTGAATAAAGAATAACATAAGCATAAGCTCTAATTCTTTTCCGATTAAGCATTTTCATGAAAAAAAATAAGCCTCAGAAACACTCCTCCGCCTTTTTCATTATCAGTAATACCATACAAGCTCCAGGAAGATAATTTTTCATACAATCACCTAACTCCATATGACAATAATGGGACTGGTGTCCCTGGCATTTCATTAAGGTGGCTCTAGGGGATTACACCACTTCTGAAAAGTGAATGAGTGACCCATTCTCCATGTTTGCACATCATATTTAAATCCCAAAGTGCAATTAGGAAAAGACAAAGCTGCTAAGCAGTGCAGAACTGTGTCGGTTAAGGAGCTTGGTGAGATGTGTGATGCTCTACAGGAAGGGTGCAGCCCATAGGGCTACAAAGATGATTAGGGGACAGGAGCATCTTTCTTACGAGGAAAGGCTGAGGGACTTGGATCTTTTTAGTCTGGAGAAAAGAAGACTGAGGGGGGATCTTATCAATGCTTATAAATACTTAAAGGGAGGGTGCCAGGGGGATGGGAACAGTCTTTTTTTTCAGTGGTGCCCAGGGATAGGACAAGAGGTAACGAGCACAAACTTGAACATAGGAAGTTCCATCTTAACATGAGGAGGAACTTCTTTACTTTGAGGGTGGCAGGGCACTGGCACAGGCTGCCCAGAGAGGTTGTGGAGTCTCCCACACTGGAGACATTCAAAACCCGCCTGGGTGCCGTCCTGTGCAACTTGCTGTAGGTGACCGTGCTTGGGCATGGGGATTGAACTAGATGATCTCCAGAGGTCCCTTCCAACCCTAACCATTCTGTGATTCTGTGATACCAGAATGCTGAAAGCTGTAGCAAATGGTTCACGGTTACAAGTTAATGTGGTCTCATATCCTTCCTTTCTCAGCAAGCCCAAGCTTTTTGATATATGGGACTCAATATAAAATAAGTGAAAGCAAGCTACTTGCAGACATAGGTCATGTCCAAACATGGTTTAGCTTTGAATGACAAGTTTAGAAATTTCTTTGGTGCTGGGAAGTGTTTTGTTTCTGTATTGTGACCACCCATAGCACATGCATTCATAGGTTTAGAAGTGTGTGCAGCTACTTTTATAGCACAAGGTGCGCGTTGCATCACTGGGAGGTTAGGGCTGGGAACACCAGCCATGGCGCAAGCGAGCAGTCACAGCACTAACGTGAGAATTGCTCTGCTCTGAGTAGAGAAAGTAACAAGCTCACCAAAGCAACCGCATTTTCCCGCACAGGAGTTGCATAATCAAAACTATAGCAGGGTAGGTGTGCTCTTGAGCCATCGAGGGGTCCATTTGGCAGGTAACTTGCAGCATCACCAAAGGCTTCCCTTGCCCAGGGAATGCACGTTTCCTCTCATTAGCACGGACGTCTGTTCTCAACAAATTGAAAAACTGTTTCCTGGAGTCAAAATTCAGCTGTGGTGGTGCTATACAGCTACAAACACCAGAACGGTTAGATCCAAGCCCTAACTCAATTCCTTTTCAATGCTGAACAAAATTGTAATTCATTACAACCCTACACAAGAGAAATCTTTACAAATCTCCTTCCACCTGAGGTACAGACACTTTTCCCTTATCAGGCACAGTGTTGCATGGTTCAAATGTCAGAAAGCATATGCTTAATCGTTTGCAGCCCTCTGTTACACACATGCCGTCTACAGAAAACATATGAACATCACGGGGTAAAAATGCTTTGCCGACATCCAGGTGTGAACTGTGGTTGTTTCTAACTCATGTGAAAATGCCTGTGATTTCATCCACACGGTGCATTTTTTCACACTTCCAGAACTGTGAAGCTCACAGAAATGCAACCCTGACTCATGACTGTGCTCGCAGTTGCAGAACTCTCCTCCTGTCCTTACTCCTTCTCCTTCTGCCTTCGGAGGCACCAGCAAAACACACTGGCAAATTTTTTAGTGAAGTGGAGAACCACCTCACGTGTGGGCATGGCGTCTGCTGTATTGTCACCTTTTTGCTGTGAGGCTACTCTTTTCCCAAACAGAGAAGGAGGTATTTGTGTAGAAGGAGGGATTGTACGGCACTTCCCCATTCTGCACACTGTAGGTTACGACTAGTCTGTACTTTAGATATTATTAGGAAAGAAGAAAATCAGACAGCAAATGGCAGATTGCTGGCTTGTTAATATTCCTATTGTGTCGTCTCCTGTCTGACCATGATCCCCTTATACTTGTTTTAACAAGCTGTATAAAAATCTCCCCTATGCAAATTGCCCTAGCACTAGACAGCAGTAAATTGTGACTGGACTGACCCACGTGCAATCCAACTCCTCAAAAGCCCTTCTGCGCACAAGAGCACTCATCTGCTCTGCTCTGTAAAGGCTATCGCTTCCATCTTTCTCCCAGTGGATTGCGGCACTCATGAGAGGTGAATCAAAGTGGAGGTCAGAGATTCGACTCCTTATGCAAGTTAATTCTGTTAATCCATTCCTGGCAGTGTCATTTTCTAAAGGCCCATTTATACCATCCAGGGATAAAGTGTAGTAATGTCATTAAATTCTATCGAATTTGCTAGAACCCTTGGCAGATACCAGCTAAGCAAACAAGAGGTGTTTTTTTTTTTCAAAAGCTCATGTTTGGTATTTTTATATTGCTCTCCCCAAAACAAAGTGTAACCTGCTATTAGTGTTAAAAATTTAATTTCAAACTTCTACTTTTTTTGAGGGTTGAACTTTTTTTTTCTTTCATTTAAAAAGACCTCTTAGAACTTTTGAAATAGGCTTTCCAAAATTTTACACTTAGAGAATTTGGAAACAGGGACATTCGTACGCATATACGTTTGTTCATACCTTGCTTGACTCAAAGTAAAGACTGAATCTGTGATCTGCACATGGCGTAAAAACACCTTATCTTTGGAGCTTTTGGCTACTCCTCTTCTTACTGAGACATTCACTCCTTGACTGACCCAATCCTGTTACTAAGACAGAGTCTTGATTTCAAAGCATCAGCGTCCTCTCTCGAAGACTGTTCTTATGACAATAGGCATTTTGTATTGCATCAAACTTACTGAAAAAGGTAAAAGTTTATAGCAAGTTTAAAGAGAAAAGTCAAGAGAGGACAATGATGTTATATGAGAGGCACAGAGAGCTTTTCTGGGCAGCATGGAGGCCTGGAAAGAGACTTATATATATATATTATTCTATGATATACAGTCTTTTTTTTTTTCCTTTCACTGTTCTTTTTAACCACATGTAACTTAGCAAAGAGACTGGTTAGAGCAGGTGTAACCCATTACAGGACATCGTCACATCATTTAACAAAAATGCATGATACTAATAGGAGACTTTCAGAGTGAGAAGTGCACTCAGGAAACAGATATGAGGACAGTATTGCAGCAAACCTTTGAGCTAAGATAGCCAGTTACATCTGTCACGGATGTAAGTACATCTGCTTTTTAATTCTCACAGCCCTGACAACTTCCAGGCGAACACTGGAACTCTTTAATACAGGGACGTTTGCTGCAAAACAAGCATACAGTATAGGGAGGAAAAAAAAAAACCCACAAAGCATTTTTCCTCTAACAAATATTTATTTTTATGTAAAAATGTAAACCTTTTAATTTGAGAAATGGTGAAATTAAGGAGATGTAGATAGTTTTGTTTGGTTTTGCTGTTTTTCTGTGGCCTCATGACAAATTAGTACTGCATATTTGCACAAAATGTAATGAAGCTCATTCAGCAGACTAATAACATTGACTGGTGTTTCATAAAAAAATATACAAAATGTATTTTTTAGAAAGCTCTTTTCACATTTTTTTTAGCCTACCTTCTAGCATATACATCTGTACACTGACGCATACCTTGTTATCCATCTACTAAAATTATAACAACTGGTTTGATTGCCTCAACACTGGGGAGCTAATGACTAAATTAGACTGTTAGCAATAACAGAGTCATCTTTTTAAATCATGTCAATTAGCATTAGAGTTTCTTCCCTCAGGTGTCCCAGGGGTCCCCTTTGGTTGCCTTTTTTTGCCTGAGATAAACAAAATCATTGTTTTAACCTATATCTCTGATACTTTTTTTTTTTTTTTCCACCCTGTTATTGTTATTGTTGTCTTAACGAGCAGGAGTTGCTGATAGCACTGTCAGCTGCAAAGAGTCTTGGAAGAGAGACTCTTATCCCAGTGGTATACCAGAGTATCGAGTTCCTAAGCCTGTAAAGTACTGCTACCCTTCCTCCTGACCTCAATTTACAACAACATACCGCTATGCTATTTAATAAAGTGTTCTGGAGTGTGTTAAAACACTGTGCTGTACTTTCTTCTTTGATATTAAAAGTTGACAGTAAAAAATATTAATAGTAAATTTCCTGAGACATAAATTTGATGTATAGCCCGGCTTGGTCACTGCCCACCTATCCACACACGGCAGGCAGTTCTTTATATGAGTGGGTTTTTGCAGTGGGAGGCAGAGATTGTTTTCTAAAGAATTGGTGCTTCACTCAGCATGGCAAACCAAAGCATCTCAGAAACAACGTATTAGTGTATGCTAGAAATAACACATCAGTGTCCATGTTTTTTAACAAAGATAAGGGAGCATTAGAAGACAGACTGGTGATTCAGTTAACTGTGTTATTAAAAACTGAAACTAATGTTACTGATAGCAATGCTACAGAAGCTATGTAACAATACTAGATATTAATAGATACAACCATTGAAAACAGGTGAGGTATGGATTTCAGATAGGGATAGGAAAGGACATCATGTCACCCTTATTCCCCCACCCACCTGAGATCAGAATGGATGTGTCACTTGCTAACGTCAATTATACCACCCAATATGGGAAGTTTTACCAGTATAATGCACTCCTTTCATGTTGACAAATTGCCCTATTTTTTATGCATTCCGGAAAAGACTAAGTCCAAAGGATCCCTTTGAATTTATGGGATCTTAATGAGAACTTGGAAGGCGCAGGAACTGATCCGATGTTCTATATACCAAAATTTACTTAGATATATGCTAATCTTATCTGAACTTTGAAATACATTCAAGAGGAAAAGTAGGAATGGAAACATTAAGTATTATAGTGTTGCCACTATAGGTTATTTAAGCTTCTTTCTTTCTAATTTAAGTGTAATTTCCAACAATGAATAAAGATCCCACGGAAGATAAATGCTGAGAAGGAAAAGTTTCTCATCCTGTAGAAAAGAAAAAACATCTTCCCCATCTTCCCCCCCCCCCCCCCCCCAAGTTCTTTTTCTCCATTGTGCTGAAACTTAAGACCTTTGAAAGTTTCTACATGGACAGATCCACATGGTTAGGGAGATCTTATGAAAAGCAGGAGGCACAGCTACAAAGTGGGTGCTTTAAGAAATTGTTCATAATTAATACAGATATCTCCAAAAAAGGAATGAGACAATCTTTTATAAGAAGTCAGGGGTATGACCAGGATATAGGGAAATATAAATGCAAGCTCCCAACATCCAGGAAATAAAAGATTTGAATTTAGGTCACCCACAGTCTCAATAAATGTTGGACTTTTTGTTTATGTCCTATTTTCTCTCTCTCCAGAAATCTCTTTTTGCAGAAACACATACACAATTTTCCTGCTAAACCTTCCCCTATCGGCAATGTTTGATATAGCAAGAAGTCCTACAGTATTGTATATGAAGCATCAACTTAGCTCACGTGCAGTCTGACCTCAAGTTAAATCCCAATTGAGAACAGAAAAGCACCCACCAAGCCCAACAGCTTGCAAAGAATAGCTTGCTTGTTGCATGCTGTTCTTCTACAAGAACTCGGTTGTGTCTTGTTAAATCGAGAGCATACCAGTTAAAAAGACTGAAAGAACCCAAATGAAGAACTTTTTGATCTAACTGCATGATACTAATATTCTCTACCTCACTTTCACTGTTTTTTTAAGATAAAAAAAAAATTACAAAGGAGAGTGCTAAAAGCTGCTCTGCAGATTTTAAACCTGGTTATTTTAAGCCTCTGTAGCTAATTGAAATTTATTGATCTGTATTGAGAGTGCTGGCTGCTACAGAAAGCAAGCAAGAGATTCACGCACCACCATAGAATCCCTATGTGTGGCTTGTGAAGCCTTCACATCACATCCATGAAAGGACTTTTTAAGTCATGGCTATCCTGACAAAATCCTCTAATCCCCAAGACTGAGGTGGTGACCAAATGCCTTGCAAGAAGCGGGTATGAGGGCTGGAGCTTTCTGCTGCCTGTGGTTCCCTCTTGGTGTGCTCTCTGAAGACCGAGCAAACAGCCAGGACTCGGGAGGCTCCTCAGGCTGCATATTTCAAACCCAGAGGGCTCACCATTATCACGCAGAGGAAGACAATATGATTTGTTTCAAGGGTGCTACTTCTGAAGGAATTAGGAATAAGGGACAACCAGGCTGACCCAACTGGCTATGCGTGCTCTCCGTGCACAGAGGAAGGCAAAAGAGGTAAATTGGGGAAGGCAGAAGGACACAGTAGCCAGAGCTGTACCAGGGAGCTGAGGAAGAGCAGTGGTGGCAGGAGAAAAGGGTTTTTTTTGGCTAGTGCAGCTGTGTCAGGAGAAACATGAAAGAGCATCTGCGCTGCAGATTAATTTTGTCACTAATTGTATTCACCTCCTGATATCTTGGTGTTCCTTTAGAAAAAAAAAAAATTAAAAAAAAAAATGGTAAGTCCCACTGTGCAGCAAACCTCTTCAAGGTCACGTTTATGGACCGTTTCTTTAAAATTAGCCTTCTTTGATGATTCTGGTTCTGGTCCACTGATGTTGTCAATGCTGGAAGCCAATGCCCCAGCACGGGGCATTGTGCTAGCTGACAGCAGCTAGCTGCTGCCGTGGTTTTTAGTTAATTGGACCTGAACCTGAAAGTCTGCTAAGTGTTAAACATGTACGTGCCCTTTGCAGGACTAATATCCATATTGTCCAGATGTACTCAGAGAATAGCTAATGAACAGGATAGGATACCTGAGCTGGGCAGTCAACGTATTGCCTGAGCGCTGTGCCCCTTCTGTCATGGAGCATGCACGGATGGGGGGAGCTACAGCACCCAAATGTCTCCCTTTAGGAAAAAGAAGCTTCCAGTTGGCCATAGCTGTATGGCCACAATCCGGACTGTACTTATCCACTGCATTTACAATTTGCCTACGCTATAATAATTAAATATACATAATACATGCAAAAAACAGAGTACTTCAAACATTTTTTCTACATGCAAAGTTGTTCCACAACAGCTCCAATTAAGTAGCCAGACAACAGACAGAAGGTAAAATTTCAGATTGCTACTGTGGTCCATTCGCAACACGACGAATATGAAGATGTATGCTTTCCACATAAGTATTAAGCTGTATGCTTTCAACGTGAGTGGAAAACAGAAAGCGAATGTAAGTTATAAATATTTCATGCAAGTAAAATCAAAGGAGGCAATTGCTTTGCTTTCTGCTATTCTCTTTTACCTCTTCCAGATACATTGTCTTTGGTGGAAAGAAAATCAGATCATGCTCTTTGGTTTCACTTGGACAATTGAGAAGAGATGATAAAGTTCAGATAGATCAGAGTCAAAATATTTTTTCTCTTAAAAAGCCTTCTTAGATGCTGTGCTTTACAGTCATTCGCTGAAGAAGAGATCCTGTCACACTATCTATAGGCAGTCACCACTAAATGGGTTCGACCTCTGGATCAAGTTTTACAAGTGATGTGCTACAGCAGCTGGCAACAAATGCTTGTCTGAGTACAACTTTTTTTTTTTCTTTAATTTTTCCTTTATTTTTGTCCGAGTACAACTTTTTTTTTTTTTTCTTTAATTTTTCCTTTATTTTTACTCTCTGGAGTAAGTTACTTTTCCGGCAGTCACTTTGTACTGGTTTCCGTAGCACCTTTCACTGGCAGAATTTTCTTACTAGATTGACAGGCTGCAGTTTTTGCACTGTGAGCTGCACATTGCAATGGGGGCATTGGGTCTTTGTCTTTCTGCCTGTGAAAAGACTTTGCAAAAGAGCCTGGATCTAGTTATTCACCCTCAGACAGTCGACTTTTAAGATAGCTTGCCTACACAGGCAGGAGGCGAAATAATCTTCCAAATACAAAAGGCAGCATTCTCGTCTGCCAGAGCTCCGCAGAGGGTCACGATAGCTTCTTCTCAGTTCCCTGTTGACACCGTGCAAGTCAGGCTGAGAGACAGAGGGCACAACCCATATTTCAGGGGTTCCCTAGATTTCCCTAATCACAGATTACCTCTGCTTTAAGCTTGAAGAGTTTAGAGAATAATCAAGAATCAACACAAAAAAGTTCCAGGAATTAAAGGAAGAAAAAGTGTTAGGCATGCTTTGTAATATTTGAACGTGTGCCTTCACCCACAGAGACCATCATGAACTTCATTAAATAAACAAGCTTACGTACACTGTGTGCCAATTAATGCATTAATCTGCAGAAAGGATATGGTATTTAGGCTGCGGTCCCTAGGCTTCTAGGGCTTGGATGGTGCAAACTAATGATAAATTTATGCTCAATGTAAACTCATTTACAGTTATTGTATAAATGTTATGCATAACTTCTTGTAACTTCACAGACAAAACATATTTTAAAATTATTATGTAAGCAATAGATGAATCGTAATTTGATTTCAGATTTTTAATATCTTTTAAATCAATTTGAAAATGTGCACTACAGGTACCCAGAATAATTTCTGAGCCATTTACATGTTGCAACCTCTGGTTCCAGCTTCCATGACTATTATCTGTTTCCATTAGGGAGCATTTTAGTTATAATTAAGTCATTTGCTTATTTAATGAAAGAGAGGTTCTACAAGATGACATCATTTCTTTAATGCTAAGAAGTTTTACTGTTATGGTCTTATATTACAATAAATAGAATGCATTCTCCATTAGTCTTATTTTGAATATTTAATTCTAACATATAATGATATGCTAATGACACATGCATGTAATGTCACGGGTACGCAGTGTCTTGCAGTAAAAAACATTAAAACATTGGTATATATGAAAATTCAGGAGGCCTCTAGTCAAACCTCCTGCTCAAAGCAGGGTCAGCCATGAGGTCAGATGAAGTTCTGGGCTCTGGGCTGTACCCAGTCTGGTTTTGAAAATCTGCACAGACAGAGACGCTACCTAGATTCATTTAATTTTAAGTTAGACCCAAGAAGAATTATGGAAGTAGGTTTAATTTATTGATAATTCAAAACCCCCTCTTGAAATACATTTGAATTTGCAGGATGACTGGAAAAGCAGAAAGCAAACGTTCTCACACTGAAAATATGTGCTATACAGTGCTATACAGAAACCTTTGTCCAACTCTGGCCCTAAAAATTATTATGTCTCAAAATATTGTGCCCATTGGAGAAAATCATCAGTCCTCGGTACACATGAATTCCTTCCACCTATAATGCAGAATAAAGTTACCTAATTATCTTTCAGGGGTGTTGGGACTCCTACTTCATTAGCATCTTCAAGGCATTTTGTCACATTCAGGAGGAAAGCACTGATGCAGGCAACAGCAGCAGCACCAGCTCAATATACAATGAGGTCACACTATAAGGGAGGATTAATGGCCTAGTTTTACTTTTGCAAATGATAGTAAATACACCTTAATGAGAGTTGGCAGACAGTCACTGCACTGCAGGTAAGAATGGCCCCAAAAGCGGATTTAAAACACAAAACATTCAAGAGGAGAACAAAAAGTTGAAACTTGAGGCACTGACCCCACTTCCACAAACCAGTGCAAGCAGAATACGGAGTGTCATCTGCATAGCCACAGTACCAGCCATAATTTCTGTGACTCCTAACACAAATCTGCCAACATTCAGTCAAATTTATAGGGTTTTGAAAAATTACATTTCTCATACGTTCAGCAGATCCTTAGATTTTGACTCTTAAATTCTCAGAAGATTTTGTCTATAATGGCATGGTACAATGCAAAGTTCCTCAGGATCTTTTCTCCAGCCGAAGTTCAGGGTTGCTTTGGGTAGGTCAGGTTGACTTTAGACGTCTCCTCTGTCTAATGTTCTCAAACATGCTATAACCTGCTGGTTAAGGTTTGTCTTCTTACATGTTACAAGAATCACTAAATGTGCAGGCACATCGTTTCTCAGAACTCATGCACCACAAAGGATAAGCTATGAGAATGAAAGGGTCCCATGGGGAAACGCCATGCTGTTATGATCTGCCCTGCAGGCATCCCTTATTCTTTTCTGTGAATGTTCATGGACTGAAAGTCATTCTTGCTACCTTCATACAGTTTTACCAAGTCAGGCTTCCTGAAATTTCACTTCCCGGCCCATGTGCCCTACATTTCTGGCAATACAAAGACCCAACTTCAAGAAGAATTTACCCCAGACCTGGGAAATATGAAATTAAATGACCATAGAACAAGCAGGTAAGAGAGCCGAGGTCTGCTACTTTTGGCACACATCCTAAATGCTTGGTTGTTGGACTCAACGATCTTAAGGGTCTTTTCCAACCTAAATGATTCCATGAGTCTATGATAAAAGAGATAGGATGCTTCCTCTAATATAACAGCTTTTTGAAAGAAAAGAGTGAGGCAGTCATTTTGAAAGGCAAAGATTATGCCAAATTAAATGATTTCAAGGAGGTAATCTTTGTGAGATGTCTGTAGTCAGCTTGCATTTATTTCAAACAAAATGTGATCCTGCTTTAATGCCACGTTTGTAAACATTTAATAATTATTATCTAACAACGATTTCATGAAAAACTCAAGACAAAGAAAACTTGTGCTTCACAAAACTAAGGAAAGTTAACTTAGATTCTTGGTCTGCCTGCACTTGAACAACAAAATGCAAATTTCAAAGAAACAGCTAAATCAAACATTACACTTAAAAGGACAAAGATTTATGTTATTACCTTTCTGTTAATTTCAGTCACAGAATCACAGAATCACAGAATTTTCAGAGTTGGAAGGGACCTCTAGAGATCATCTAGTCCAACTCCCCTGCCAAAGCAGGATTGCCCAGAGCACATTACTCAGGACTGCATCCAGGCGGGTCTTGAACATCTCCAGAGAAGGGGACTCCACAACCTCCCTGGGCAGCCTGTGCCAGTGCTCTGTCACCCTCACCGTAAAGAAGTTTTTCTGTGTATTTGAACGGAACTTCCTGTGTACTAACTTGTGCCCGTTACCCCTCGTCCTGTTACTGGGAACCAATGAAAAGAGCCTGGCTCCATCCTCCTTCAACCCACCCTTTAGATACTTGTACGCCATAATAAGGTCTCCCCTCAGCCTTCTCTTCTCCAGGCTAAAGAGTCCCAGCTCTCTCAGCCTTTCCTCATAAGGGAGATGCTCCAAGCCCTTAATCATCTTAGTTGCCCTTCGCTGGACTCGCTCCAGCAGTTCCCTGTCCCTCTTGAACTGGGGAGCCCAAAACTGGACACAGTATTCCAGTTGTGGCCTCACCAGTGCAGAGTAGAGAGGGAGAATGACCTCCCTCGACCTACTGGCCACAACACAGTCATGTTGAGGTTTTCTTTTAATTAATGAATATAGGCAGTAAAATTATTCACAGGGACTCAGAAAAAGATATAAAAAAACTTGAGATTCTACTACAGTATTTGCTATTAATATTTTTGCGTTACCACAATATCCAAACATTGTGGGTCCTGTGGGATTTGCAATATATGCACAATATAGGAACTAGGTGCCTCCTGTGATAACCAACTATCTCAATTTTCTCCTCTCCTTTTTTGAAATAACAGTTATAGAGTTGTAATGACCCTGCTTTTAATGCCCTCTCTCAAAGTTACTCATGAGGGATCATTCTTCTATAGGAAAGTGAGCCTGGATGTCAGCTGTGGTTATCTATCCTTTTTTAAATCTTAAATACAGTATGAGAAGGAAACACATAATAAAGGGCATGTAATGAGCAAAAATACGCTGAAGCCTTTCCATTGTCCCCTTCTAGGCACCAAGTAGAGCAAACAGCAGGAGCAACTGTAAGAAGTGAGAAGAGGCTGTGAGGAGAAGAAGGGAGCTGAGGGGAGCCAAAAGTATTTTTACAGATGAAGGTGTTACTTGCCAGAGAAAAAACTTCCAACAAAACCCTCTCTCCACGTTTCTCTGCTTTGGCCAAAACTTAATGCACCCAATTTCTTTCACAAACTTGAAACCAGGTGCCCAAATCAATGCATTTGAAATCAGAAGTGAGTAAGAACATATAGGAACATTTCAAAGATGGAAAAAAAGAATTAACAAAACAGAAAATTCAAGTCAGTCTCCCGACATAAATTAGAAAAGTAAGAGCAGTCCAATAGAAACATTGAGTTTTGAAACGTTTTGTTGAAACTTGGTTTCAAGTTTCACCTGTTTACCCTTCTTGAAAATTTGTAGTCCAAATCACTTAGAATTTTAAAATGAAGAATTATATTAAAACCCCCAAGGTTTTCCAGTGAAAAAATGCCCCCGCTGTGAAGTAAACACGCAAATATTCTAAAGTTGTACCTGAGATACACTGATTGTCATTAAACTGCTGATAAGTTAACATTACGTATAATTAAATGCAATTGTTTCCATCATACAGCTGATCGCTATTCCGCTCGCTGCGAACAGGAAATGACTTCATGGGATCAATCGGTGACTACTGACATCTTAATGGAGAAGACTATAATGTAATTCTGTCTCTACACAGCACAACTGTTCCCTGAAGTATATTTTCTATTGATATTTTGTAAAAATACCTTCCACACAGTATATTTCAGGAGCTGGAAAGCACAATTTTGCACCCTGACAGCTTCATGATGAAGTTGTAAAGTGTCTTACATAGTATTTCTTAATGTTTAGGAGGACACACACGCGAACAGAGAAATGAAACCTAATCTTTTAATAAACTTCTCTTGCTAGCGTGCCACTATCCCCAACAGTATACCTGCTGTTTTCATTTCTCGTAGCTTCGTTTATTACAGATCCTTCATTATCTCAGTACTTTTTATGTAATCTAGTTAGAAATGAATACGTATTTGGCCAAAGGATATAAATAGGAAGGCAACTAATAAAACGTCTGAGTCTGGAGACAATTACATTACCTATGCAACAATATTAAGTAACAACACTAGTTGAATCTGAAGTCCCATTTAGTGAGAGAGAGATATATTTAATATATGTGTTAGATATATTTAATATGTGTTATATAATTTGTTATATATATTCATAAGTAATTATTTACAGAATCGGGAACCAAAAGATTATAAAAGCATTATGGCCAATCAAAGCATGTTTGGTTAAATTGTTAATTATTCTGACAGAATGGGTGGGCTGGGGGAGCCAGCTAGGAATGGGGAAAAGCGCTTCAACACTGTAATTTCAAAAGAAGCAAAGACAGAAGCACCGGAGGATGTCTCCTGAGGATGTATCAAACCATTCAACTGGTTGGATTCACTTGAAAAAAGTTGCCTCTGTCCACGACTAGTACTTTCATTAACTAGGAATAGCACAGCAAAAAGGTCTGGGAGCAAGTTTCCAGGTGATTCAGGATAAATTCCACATCGTTGTCACAGAAAGCTTACAACAGATCTCAGTTGCTGCTTTGCTAAAAAAAAAAAATAAAATAATAATAATAAAGAGATCCATGGTATTTTATTCAAAGATGAAAACTAATGTACTGTGAAAAAGAACTTCACTACAGTATTATATTAAAGACCATTTGCCTTTTCAATCTTCATTTTACAGGCCGTTTAATATTTTGTTAAATGAAAACTGACCCTGGGAAAAAAACACAACATGTCCTAAACTAAATTAAGATGGATGTAACACAGCATACAACCCTGTGCCTGTTCTCTGAAGTTACCATGGAAATAATACATAAAGTACAAATCACTCCCATGGGAAATTGCTAAAGAACATCTTTTGAGCACTTCTAAAAGCATTTAAAGAGACTGAAAATACAAATTTCTTTTCTAAAATGAACCATAAGTGAAACAAAGAGTGATAAGTTGATAACTACTTAATTGATTGAATGGGTTATCTATCTATCGAGAATTCCTGCAAACCATCACAATTGCTGTGTAGAAGAGAATGGTATGGTATCAAATTTAGAAGATGGAGGTAATCGCTTCTTCACCCTCTGAACTTCTCCCAAGCAGCTCTGATTCAGCAAAACACTTGGGAAATTTTTAACACTAAGATCCAAACCCTTTCAAAGGAAATCTTCTGATTTGGAATACATTTTGCCTCCAGCCTGTATGTAATCCCAGAGTCAAATGATGCTCACATTCTTAATTTTATCCCTGGTTTAAGTGCCTTGTAGAACTGGGGCTACGGTAGAGAATAAAAAGAAGCTGATCTGGGTATTAGAATCAGGCTTCACGCCAGGCAGATGAGAACATTTCAATGAGAAGGGTTATATGTATGTATATTTTACTTAAGCAGCAATATATATCCAGGTGGTGATGAAAGACATCGTGTGAACCATTATCAGACAGCACTTGGCCATCTGTGCAAAGCTATGGTTTTCTTTAGTTAATTTTATGCTCGTTACATATAGTGATAGATGACAAGAATTAAGTTTTCTGAAATTCTGTTATTTATGGATAAAATTAAAGAACAATAAAAGATAAATGGGGTAGCTGTGGTCTAAATGACAACCATATGGATAATAAGATTTAGCACACGATAAGGAAAATTTTCAGTGGGGTGAAATGTAGTCTGATGTCTATTAACAAGGTATATTTTTGTCACTCTAATTTCCAAAGCAAGACAAGGAAGCTTAAATGAAATTCACTCACAGTGTGGGCTGATCTCCAACTGCTAAGTTCTGTGGGGCATATGTGGGGCTAAATTATCTTCTAATTACTTTTGTTCTATTCTACCGTTTTTTGCTGTAACTTGCTACCCATGGTTTGTAAGTAACTTAATGAGGTTTTGTAAATGATATAGTGAACATGTTTCTTGGCTTGAGGGCATGACACGTATTTTTGATTTGCTTCTGACCTGATTTCTGAACTGTTTACCTGAAATGGGACCAACTATTCAAGGAACCATGAAGTTTTACTGTGTTAACTGCTACTGATCTAATTATAAATTAGCTTTAACTGTTTTCCTACTGTAGTATTTCTAGCAGCTGGAAAGAACTGTGTTTTCATATATTTTTTAAAATATACACCATCTTAGAAAAATATTTGCATTAGGATTCAAGTTTCTTCCATTCACTGTAATGTGTACCAGAGCTCAGACCTGGACCAAGAATCCATCCTAGTTGTGGGGATTGTAGATTCACAAAACCCATCTACATGGCATCCTGTAGACAGTTGTTTTATTCTTTCATGTCTCAGTATTAAATTGCCATTAAATATATATTAAATGCCATTTCCATACTACTTTTGCATATAATCATTAGCTTTGTTTTTCATATGGTTCTTATGCAATCATAAATACAATAAAATGACTATAGGCGCATTGGCACATTCTTTGTGGTAAAAGCTAATCTGCATGAAAAGGGTTTAATATCACTGTTTATTGAATTTTATGCGCTGAATTATTGCATTTCAATACAGTATTGATATGCCAACTATAAAAATACCTCAGAGACCCAGAGATTCTTCAAGATCTTTCACTACAAATCAGGTTACAATGTTACACAACATTTTGGTGGATTTGGCAGTGTTAGGTCTGTGGTTGGACTCCGTGATCTTAAAGGTCTTTCCCAATCTAAACGATTCTATGATTCCACGATTCCTTTTATTTCATAGGCTACTTATGGCTCCCCAGGTATTGTTTTCCTTTGGTGCCATTCCTTCCATCGTTGCCAGCTACCGTGCCAACAAAGGCTATCATTTTAAATGTAAAATGTAAGAACAAGCCCTGTCACTTGAGTTATCTACTGAGTTTTGGATCAAAAAACATACATTTGCGTTTTGGTCTGAATTAGGTCTCTGATTGGTCCTGAATCAGAGAATCTTTATGAATGTAGAACTTGTACCAGTTGTTTTTCTCCAGCACTCATTCTATTGCAAATTTAAAAGGTGAAGCTGTACATCACCATCTTTTTCTTTAAAAAACATTGTGCTTAATTACGTGCATTTTTTTTTAAAGACATATAAAAGAAAGCTTACAAGTGATTAAAGTCTCTTCATCACTACCAAGGCTACGAGTGGAGTTGCAGAGCTAGCTATCTTGAGAAAGCGTGCTGTCATGTACATCCATTTGGCAAGCAGATACAGTGCCCCTGAATTTATGTGAGCTGGACTACGAGACACAACATGTTTCTCATGACATCAGGAGCTTTAAAACTGGTAAAAGGGGCGGAAGAAGGCAGGGAAAGGGAGAGCATACTCTCATGCCTAATTGGTTAATTCTATGGCGAGCAGATATCGTTTTCCTCTAATTAATGACTAGAAATCTATTTTAGTATGAAATATGTACAGGCAACTCATGAAAATATACCTTTTGTTTATTTTTACTATTATTACTTATTATTTATTATTATTTGCTGTTTATTACATTTGAAAACGTATTGAGTAGTATGAACACAACTTAGCATGCAAAGGCTAATCAAGAAATATGATTAAAGGTACATTCAAGGAAGTTCCCTAGTCAGAGGGGAACGATGCATTTGCATTTTCCCTTTTAAATACCCATGCCAAATGAACCCAGAGTTGAGGAAACTTTGAATTATACTTATTTAAGAGGTCTGGTCTAGTAATGTTAAATTCTGATTGAATTATAGAATAAAGATGAACTAGAAATTTCTTAAAAGGCATGAGTAAGATAGTACAGGAAATTTATATGCTGAACAATTTCAGTAAGAAAATGGAGAGATTCATGCTATTTTATTTTCCTCTTTACAATTGCATTCCAAACTTAGCAGTTAAATACTTAGATATTTGTTTTATAGTCAAGTTTGTTTTCACTGTAGTAGACTTGTTCAATAAGCACACAAGGCCATCTGAACAGAGTAGGCAATCTGTTTTCTCAGATTCCAAATAAAGCCATGTTGCAGCCACAGCTCTTGGGTTTCTGAAACTCAAATTGAGCTCGGGAATTCCTGGGATCAGGTCTTGTCTCCCACTAATCTCCAAGAATTGGTTTGAGGTTGTGCCATAGCAAATCCTTTGATGACAGACACTTTTTAGGAAGGGGCAGTCACAGGGTGACACAGGGTGAACACTTCTGTCACGGCACCACTTGTGCCTTGGCTAAGCTGAAGAAAAAAATGCCCATTCTTTTTTTAGGCAATGTACGAAAAGTTCGTTGTAGCCACATTTTGATTCCAACGCAGTTAGGAAGATAAGCAAAATGGAGATCTACTATCAATACATTCCAGCAAAACCTGGAATTTCTTTTGTTATTGCTAGGAAGAAACTCTGCTTTCCAGTTGTGAGGATACAACATTTGTTCTATTTCTAGTTGGGCTGTGTTTGCCATATGGTGTAAACAGGATTAAGGAAACTGGAAAGATCACCTTGCTATTTTGATGTTATGATTAATGTTATTGGACCCAGGGGGAAAAACACTTAGATGAATAATATTAAGTAGTTTAAAGCTGATTATCTGTCTGATTACAAAAGGGACTAAAACACCATAGAGTAATTTAACTGCAAAGATAACAGTAAATAAAAATTGTATTAACAATATTTTTGTTATCAGAAAAGTAAACAGGTGTGTTTTCTTGGAGCCGAGCTATCTTAGCAAACACATGTGCTGATTTTTATCCTGATGCTTCCAGTCACATAAAGACCATCTGTTCATTCTTTTAAATTCCAATTAGTGCTATTGACTCATTTATTTCATTAATCTCTCCTACAAGCGTTTCTTCTAAGCTTTGCCGGCAGGAGTGTTCTCTTTTGATAGACTAAACCTGGAGGAAATATGGCTGCTACCCTGAAGTAGCTAACTGGGCTTCCTTCTCAGGTGCCCTTTCCAGCATCCCAAGGCATACAACATTAAGATATTGCTCTGAAACCTGTGTACTCCTTCTGCAAATATTTTCTAGCTGTTCTTAAGCATTCTTAAAAGCCGCATCAATAAAATGGACGGTTTATTCCAGTGCACAGCTAAGCACCATCAATAAATAACTGATGAGATTAAGGAGTCTTATACCTTCAACTGTACTTTTAGTTTAAAGCCTTTCTCCGCACCCCCACACCCCATTTCTTCTGGGACTGAATTAAATTAACAAAAGCTCCCCGGAAAAGACCATGTTATCAGGGAAAGAATGGCATGCATACCATGAGGGCTATGCCAAGGAAAGATGTTGGGAAAAAAAATTAGCTGTAGAATCATTACCTTTCTTTTAAAGCACATGTCCACAACTGGTCAGCTTGATCCACAGTTTAGGAAAACTCTTAAGACTACTCAACGGTAAGATTTCATAAATGTATGAAGAATGTCCTCTTCATTGACGAGAAGAATCTAGTCCATTCTTGGTAGATGGTGACCTGACATAATCTGGTTGTGCTGAGATTATCTCTCCACTGTACTACAGCAACACAAATTATCTATGCAGGAAGCCTCCACGACTGAAGGAAATCCATCAAGAATAAAAAAGTGGCAGGCCATGTCTCTAGCGCAGTCATTTACTCAAGAACAATAAAACAGATCTCGCATCTCTTCCTCATTGTATCTATGAAATAAACTTGAAAGCCTCAGTTCTTGTCTTCGGAATACCAAATTGTCTGGGCAATTGTAAGTAAATCACTTCTAACTCTTAGACAAAGTCTGCAGTCAAACTTTGATTCCTTTAGAACTGTCCAAGGCAAGCATAAGGATAATCTAGGCAGCTAAGGCGGCTTTCTTGAGGATTAGTGAGGATCTGAAGTGAAATGCCAGAGGATCTAGGGATTACAACATATCCCCCCTTGAGAAAATAACTGATAGTTATCAAGGATAATTAGACAAATTTGGAGTTTGCAAACACAACCAGGACACAAGCTGTGATCACAACCAACGTGTATGTAGTTATTTTAGTTTTCACCCTCTTTTACCTTGGTATATCAGAGTTATATGTATATATTTTTTTAATTAAAAACAAAAAAATCCCATTCATTAAATAAAATATCAGATGATAGTGATGAACATTTTGAATTCCTAAAATGAGAGGCTACAAGGCAAGGAAAAGAAATTATTCAGATTTTAGCAAAAAAGCTATTCTCATTCCTCTCTTTCCCAACTTCTTGGGAGTCCTGCTTAATCAAAACTCTAATTATTGAGGATCCCTGTATCTTCTAGTGGTAATTAACTGTAAATCTATACATATTGGCACAAAATAATATTTACTAATTTTCTTGTGAAAAATCCTAATTAAAGCAGTTGACTTCATTATGAAAGCATCCCAAGATTTTCCAGCTGGTCGCAGGAAGTTTGCATTCTCTACATTTTTGTATGAGGATGGCGTTTTACAAAAGAATTGTGACCTTTTTTAAATTTAAAGGAAGGATTCATAGTTTCTTTTTCCCTTATACGTAAATTATATAACATTGCCCATTCTACCTAATGCATTTTCTGTCTAATGTATTTTCTGCCTATTCACAGTGACTCTGATGTTAAAAAAAGATGCTGTATTCATACAGACAATTCCTGTTCTTACACATACATACATAAATACACATCCTTAGACCCAAAACTTTGTCCTTTTTGATTGTTGCAAAAAGAAAGAATAAAAGCTCTGCTCTGAGATGATGATTGTTTGCAAATGAAGAGAAAAGATGTATCTACTGTTTTCATTCCACTGGGAGGAGAAAGAAATTACCTTGATGGATTTAGGAAGAAACTTCTGAAAAGCAAAGTATAAATCTTTATCGGGATTATTCTTACTTTACTTACTTTGTGTTGATTACTTGGGTTTAACATCATTTATAGAGAAGCTGCTTCAATATATCTTTTAATTTACTTAGTTACATCCATAAAGTATTCAAGTGCTTTGGAAACAAATATGTGCTATAAATTTCACACTGACAATCAGAATAGTAAAACTCTACTACTAGCAAATATTTTCTTATTTTCACAAATACAGTATCACACCTCCACAGAATGAACGAGATGGTGAGATTATCTATAGAACTAACCTAAATATGTTGAACTGTATGGAATATCCATCCTTATACAATTCCAATACACATGATGAGAGAATATACGTTTAAAAAGACAGAATATCAGGTACTGAAGTTATCTGACCATTTTTTTTTTTTTTGGTACTTCTGTCTTTTTGTGTGGAATTACAGCCTTAAATAACTGATTCATAGTATTCATGCCTGCATTGGGGTGAGTTCCAAAGCCGTGATATTTTGTATAGCACGTGGTGGATGCTTGCTCCCCTAAGAGTGATGCGGCATCACTTACAGATTCAGGAACGGTTGCTGCTACAGTTCATTCCTTTGCATCCTCGATCTGATGTTACAATCATCAGAACAAATGAATTAATGTCTCTGCTTAAAAGCCTGATCGTTTAGGTCAAAATACTCTCTGCAAGAGTGAATACATAAGGCTGATCACGAATTGAAATAAGACAGCATACTCTAATGTTTATGCTTCTGTCTGTATTGACTTCAGTATTGTCACTTTGATTTACTTCAAATGAGAACCAGTTTCACTATGTTTCCCAGGTCTGAGCACTGAGATTTTAAGACAGTTTCTGGGGACACAAATCTTAAACGGAGTTTTGAACCTTAAATTGAACTTTCTCTTGCTTCTGGGACATTGGGGTTTTCTCATTCTGCACAAAAATTGCAGAGTTTACAAATGAAAATGCAGCCCATTACCTGGTTATGTATGTTTCCACGCAATTTGAGAACCAAACTTGATGTTTTTCATCCCATCCGCCTTTCCAGTAGGAGGGAATCTTCAGTTACACGATGGATAACTTACAGCTAAGCAACACTTGTCCTCAACATATGTCCCCGGAGAAACTTGTGCAACTGCTCTGCTGCCTTCTGGCAACAGGTGCATGGTGGGAAGACAGTTCACCTTCATGACCAGAGCCTGGAGTTACTCTGCAGCTCTGACAATTACAAAATCATCTTTTTTTTTTTTTTTTTTAATGCAAAAACAGTAAGACGTGGCGATCGCTGAAGCCCCTCATGTTGTTTTTGCAAACTACTTTTCAACCTATATCCAGTCTTTATGCAACTGAAGATTTGGTTTCTCTTCAGTGATTTATGCTCTCATTTGTCCAGGCCAGAAGAACGACTTGCTTCATTAGACATTAAAAATTTGCCATATCATTCCCTTTAGCCAAGAATATTTTAAAGAAAGATTTACTACTCAAAAGGATGTTATTTAAGTATCGAAAATATGAATATCTGTCGAGTGTTGCTATGTTTTCTATAATAAGGTACATCATAATATTAAAAGCTCTTAAATACTTGTTTTTTCCCTGATGCAATAGCTTATCTCTGGGTTTTTATACCACCACTGACATAGCAGAAGTATTAGGAAACCTTTTACTTTTACAACAGATTCAGTATTTAAATCTTTTCAGTTTTAAATCAATGCATTATTTAAACTACATTAACTGTTAATTCAATTCATACTTTGAACTTATGCCAGTATTTAACTGTACCACATTTTAAATACTAGAGGAAAAATTGCTTTTTTCTTTGGTCAGAAATGTAGTTCTTGCAAAGAATCACTTCTAATGAAGCTATACATTTTTCAGTATTTATTCAGACTGAGAAAAAAAAACCAAGATATTTTTAATTACTAAATAAAATGCAGTTGATTTTAACAATTTGATTAAACGATATGTGCTACATAAACCATTTTTAAAAAGTACTTTCTCAAAAGATGCTCTTACTTTCCAGCGCTAGATCCAATCATTAATCATTCCTATGTGAGCCATTCCAAACCAGTGTCCCTTCAGACTGCAAAACCGTTCAAACCATGCTTGTTAAAAATAAAGTGGACATTAGCATATCTCTCAGGAGCACTGTTTAACCTTAATAACTAAGCTGTTTATTGAACCTGAGATCAGGCTGTAGGGGTTTATCTGTACATTTGTTCCAATAAGATAAGATGCAACACCTGTGGCAGTGCAATTTGAAATTTGTTTTCCGAATTTCCCTTTCTCAAGCAAGGGCAAACTCCCTTCTGCTGCACAAACACAGAAACACAACAGTTACCAGTGGACTCTCAGTCTGAAAGAACACTCCCAAACCAGCACAATTCTCCGAACAGAGGAGATGCAGCAAGCCATTGTAAAAAACTGTGTAAAAGCCCCTAGAAATCCCACCTCCCACCAAAACAAAACCAAGCAAACCAACCAACCAACCAACCAACCAACCAACCACACACAAAAGAGCGTAGAGCAACAGAACAGGAGTGCCTGGGGTGGGAGTGATCTCACCTAAACCTAAATTAAAGCCCCTCCTACAGCAGATTTCAGTTAATCGAAATTAATTAGACTTTTACAGTAGATCGAGACTAATTCCATTTAAGGGGTGCCTGGTTTCCCCCACTGAGCGTACAAAGACAATACCTGCAAAACAGAATAGAAAAGGGTCACGGAGAGTCCTCTGTCCTTCAGGCCAAGCGGCACATAGGTTGGCACATTGTATGCCTCCAGTTACTGGTTTCCTTTGGATCTCCTTGGCATCTTGCTAGGGTTTATACATTACTGCTATTTGTAGAGTGTGGTTTTCTCCTTTCAAACTGTCAGATATAGCACTGTGGTGCAGCCCAATAGAGTGACATTTCTGTAACATGAAACTGAGGATTTTTTTTTTTTTTTTTTTTTTTTTCACAAGTGTCAGAAGGCAGCAGGAGGGCAGCATGAGGGCATTACTGGTGTTGTCGTAGGGCTCAGGAACTGCGTAAGTTACAGAGAGTCCAGACTGGTGCAGCCCTTTTCTCATCCCATATTGGGAACAGCCCCTCAGATGTCCTCCACAAACAACTCTTAGGCACTGTCTTGCAAAGAAAGGACTAGGCAGCATGGGCCAAAACCATGCCAGGAATGTGTTGATGAGCAGCATTCCCATTCTTAAGTCCGCCCTATGGCCATGCTTTATTGAGCGGTACAGACGTAGCCAGTGACTAGGTCAAATGTAGATAACTGCCTAAATCTGATGGCTCAATGAAAAAGAGAAGTGGGAAGAAGTTAGAAGTTTTCTGAGAAACAAGTAAATCTCGGATGCATGAAGACAAAGGGCGACACAAAAAGGCAGACATACTTAGGAAAACATACGCAAAGCCAATAAATCAACTCACAACATTAATCAGGCTCTCCAAATCAATTTATCTCTTCTATGAGAGTCTCACATGTGGAATACATAATAAAGAAGGGTGCAACCAACCCTTTTACTTGGAAATGACACAAGGTCCGCATGTGCACCATCACTTGCATTTGTAATGTTTTGAAACACAGACAATGGTTTGGATCAGATCTTATTATTTTTTTGTACATACTGTGGCTGTCCTACCCTCAGTGTTTACTGTTTGAAGATGCTAGTTAAGTAAGTGTCCAATAACAAGGTTTTTCTTGTTCAACATCCTGAAAAATTTGGAAAGATATATGAGATTATAGACTGCTGTCCCTTCTTGGTTAAATGGAAACCCTAGTAGATGGGGCACCTTTTTAAAAAAAAAATATCTGCTTTTCATCTGTTTTGATTTTTCCTGGTTTACACAGTAAGAAGAATCTTGCACGTAGAACACAACTGACTGCACATTTTCAAATATGAAATATAAATATACTAAAAGTTGAAAATATATGAAGAAAATATATATAAAAAAATATATTTATTTTCAGCTTTAAGCATTGCTGATCTGCTTTCTTAGCAGCCCCCTTCTCTATTACCATCAGTGATAGACCTATGTACAGCAGGCTTATGGACCCCCTTGCATGTAAATGGCCCCAAAATCAGAAAGTACAAATTCTCAAGACAAGAGCAGCCTAAAAACTTGTTTTTTAACAGGAAACTCTGATGCTTCTGTGGTCTCCATGCAGTTAATTTCTTCAAAAGATCCTGACACATGGAGAGGATGTGAGAGCTACGCACAAACTGCCACGGTGAAACACACAAATGGACACCTAGCAGCATTCATGGGCTTGCACGTGTGTGCATGTATATACACATCTCTACCTATCTGTCTCTCATCTATCCATCCCCAGAGCCTCTAAAGAAATTATCCGTTCAACTCTCTCCAATCATACCTTAAATTTGGGGTTTATTTATTAGTTTTATAGTGCCAATACTACGCTGGGTAGATAAAATTTTTAGAAGACTTTGTAGCGGCACTTCAGAGACATTAAATACTCTCTATAAAACGTTAACAATCACCTTCAACTATGTCCTCATACTGGAAGACTTGATTGCTAGTTTCAAAACAATGCACAGTTAAATTCAAACGAAGGTTGAAATGATGAAGTAGAAATAGATCTAGAAGCCTCCCAAATGCCACTTCATACTGACTCAGCACCAAAGGGGGAAGCCATCTGATGTGCACAATCAAAGGCAGTGGACATGATATCAGCTACATAAAATTTCACTTTCTGAGCATACCAGCTTGATAAGCACACCTTTCACCTGTCACCAATTTGTTTATTTAGTAACCTTCAAAGCTGGTCTAAGAAAAAAATCTTCTCTTTGATTTGACTGAGAATTAATTATTCCATCATCTCTATCAAAAATTTTTCAGAGCTGTAAGGACAGCTACACATTTGGGAGTAAATTTGGGAGTACTCATTTGGGAGCACTATTTGAAGATATAAAAATTTATGAAAGTCAAATGACCTTTCAGAATCCATAAGGTAGTAACTTCTTTTTTGTAGGATTACCTAATTGAACGTGAAGTATTTGGCAAGCGTCAGGACTGGAAAGGGAAATGAAACAAGTTTCGTCAAGGAAAAGAGAAACACTCCTTAAGTCATGATACGGTCTCTGATGGCACAACGTGGTTTGGAACTGAGTTTAGTGCTACCCTGTGAGAGCTTTACACCTTTTGGAAAGTTGGTTCGCTTTCAGGCATAGTTTGAGTCCTTCAGAACAGCAGCAATACGAATTTACTTAATTTATATGTATAATGCCATATACAATGGTGTGTGTATGGACAGAAGTCCCTGGTTTAGACACATGACGGCTCACATATCCCATTTGGGAAAGAACTTAATGGTATATTTGAATGTAAAGCAGTGGTGTATGTCTCCCTAAAACAGAGAAGAACTTACTGACATACTTCCACTTAAATGACTTCTAATTTAACTTCAGAGTCAGCTTCGCTTTAAGCATCTTTGCATACGCTTTCCTCAGTGGGAAGATTTTTCTTGATTGGGACATATATTAGGATATTTATAAATATTGTGCTTCCAGCTCATATATAAAGTGGTCATCTGATAATATAAACTTTTAACTTCTTAAAAAGTGTCCTTTCCATAAAGTTATTCCAGGCAGTTAATAAACATATTCTGCAAATTAAGCTGTGTGTAAAAGATGAGTTTACGACTTTCCCATCTATTCCATTAATCCCCAATTACTCAAAGTTTTCCCAGTCTCAGTGAGAGAAACATTTATATCTCGGGGAAATAATGATTTCTGTCCTTTCAAGTACACTCACCATACTAAGGAGGTTACAAAAGTGTATTAAGGAATCCATGTTTAAGAATGAATAATTTTCCTGGATTACATTCTAATTACAGAATGTTCAGAAACTCTTTTACCTTAAGCCTAGCAGCAAACCGCTGCATGCTTTTGAATACATTTTCACAGACAAAAATACCTCAGCCTCAGCTATTAGAATATTAACAGCAGAAGATTAACACTTTTGAATATAAATTTTAATAATAACAGGAAACCTTTCTTCCTAAACTTGCCCTATTTCAATAAAATAGTTCACAAAAGCAGTAATATCTACAGCATAAAGAAAAATAATTGTGTAATGAATCCAAAAAGAACTTTAATTGTGTTGTACTGTGCATACAGCAGATGGATTCAGTAAATTAATATTTATCTAACAAATAAACTCTTAAGAAATAGGTGTTTGTTTTTTTAATTGTTGATGAGATACAATTTCGGTAGTGTCATTCACAAAAAAGTCTGTATCACGTATAAAGCCTAGAAAATATAGTAGGAATGAAAATATTTTAATGTTTAAAAGACTGTTAGATGCTGAACCACCCCGACTAATTAAAGGAACCACTAAAAATAAATAGGGTTTCCTAGGCATAGATGGCCTGTCTTTAAAAATAAACGTAGTTCAGTTCTGAAGAAAAAAACAATAGACAGCAATAATGAAAACTCATTGTCCCACATTCGGTGAACCACCCTTATCGTTCTTAGCTTTTCTGATGTCTAAAGAGGAGGCAAACACTGAAGAATTTCTTACTGGGGTTATGTGAGAAATTATACTGTTAATTAACATTTACAATGTTCCACATCTAACAACAAAAAGCCCTGTTGTTTTGAGTTAGACCTTTCATAAGTTTGGTTCAGACAAGCCCCCATGGTAACAAAAGCAATTTTATGCCAGTGTAACTATCAATCAACCATATTTTTCCCAAGAAAGAAATATTTAATTTTTTTGTCCTAGAAATTTTCTCTCTCTCTCTCTAAACAGTTTTGCTCCTTATATGGACCGGGCTTTTGAGACCTCTTACTTTTTGATGTTTGCAGTGATCTTTCTATCACTTTCTTCCTACTTTTTCTCCATGTTGTGCCTTACAGTGAAGAGGAGGGTGTGCATTAGGTAAATTTGCAGAATATAAAGCAATGCGACATGAGGTCTTCTGTTATTTCTACAACATGAATGTAGAGAACAATACATGTAAATCTTCAGATATCATATTAACTTTCATTCCTCCTATCTATAAAGGATTATTTTAAACAAATCCATCCCTTATAAAATTAAACACATCTTCCATTAAAAATTAATAGAATGTCAATGTCTTTCATATTTTTCTGAAAAAAAAAAAAAAAAAGAAGGTAAATGTAAAAATAAATGTTTCTAAATAAAACTTCAGTCCAGATGGAGAGACATGACAAGACCAGAACACTATAATCTTTAAAAAACTGACTATTTCTGTATGTAAAATGTATTTCTTTTGTATGTCCCTTCATGGGGAGTATGAATCCAAAATTCCCAGCGCAGTGATGGGCACCATGCACATATACACAGAACAGATAAACTCCATCTCAATGACATTACATTATATACAGTGAACTTTGCCATTCTACTGGTAGATTATTATCCCAAGTTGCACTGCAGTTCACAGCTGGAGACTTCTCCCAGAACTGCATTTTTAGGGGTTATGAAGAAGGCACACGAAGAGTTCATTTCTGGTAAAAATTTCCCTCTTGTCTGCAGTTGGTCTATAGCCTTGTTCTCAAAACTGATTTGTTCAAGCGCTTTCCCTGCCGGGGGAAATCCAGGCTGAGGTGCCGTGATCCGTGGCTGCTGGGTGGACGCAGGGTGCCCTGGCAGCTGGCTCTGACTGCGGTGCAAGGTGTGTGCCAGGGCGCAGCAAAGGTTGCAAATGCCACTTCAAGCGAAGACGTGGGTGTTCGGTCCTGGCACTACAAGGGCAAACTGAAGGCCAGGCCTTCCCTCCAGGCTGCAAGGTGTTTAACAGAAAAGTAAATCCGTGCCGCCAAACAAATAATAAACCATGAAGAGGATATTTCTTCACGAGTACAATCTCATAGTCCATCCTGATTCATGAGGAAGACAACGGAAAGAATGAGTGCATCATGACACCAGTTTTCATAGAATCATAGAATCATAGAATCAGTGAGGTTGGAAGGGACCTTTAAGATCATCAAGTCCAACCATTAACCTACCCTGATAAAAACACCACCACTCCTAAACCATGTCCCTAAGCACCTCATCTACCCTTTTCTTAAACACCTCCATGGATGGTGAATCCACCACCTCTCTGGGCAGCTTATTCCAATGTTTAATAACCCTTTCAGTGAAAAAATGCTTCCTAATATCCAATCTAAACCTGCCCTGACATAACTTGAACGCATTTCCTCTTGTCCTATCACTTGTCGCCAGGGAGAAGAGGTCAGCTCCCATCTCTCTAAAACCTCCTTTCAGGTAGTTGTAGAGGGTGATAAGGTCTCCCCTCAGCCTCCTCTTCTCCAGGCTAAACAACCCCAGATCCCTCAGTCGTTCCTCATAAGGTTTGTCCTCCAGACCCTTCACCAGCTTTGTAGCCCTTCTCTGGACACGCTCCAACACCTCAATGTCCTTCTTGTAGTGAGGGGCCCAAAACTGAACACAGTACTCGAGGTGAGGCCTCACCAGTGCCGAGTACAGGGGGATGATTACTTCCCTAGTCCGGCTCACCACACTATTCCTGATGCAGGCCAGGATGGTGTTGGCCTTCTTGGCTGCCTGGGCACACTGCTGGCTCATGCTCAGCCGGCTGTCCACCAACACCCCCAGGTCCTTTTCTGCCAGGCAGCTTTCGAGCCACTCCGCCCCCAGTCTGTAGCGCTGCATGGGGTTGTTGTGACCCAAGTGCAGGACCCGACACTTGGCCTTGTTGAACCTCATACCATTGGCCTCAGCCCATCTGTCCAGCCTGTCCAGATCCCTCTGCAGAGCCAATCTACCCTCAAGCAGATCAACAATGTTTATGTGTAAAAGAAAAGGGAATAAATAACTTAAAACACAACCTGATGAAGACATCTATAGCTATAAACATTTTTCTGTTCATAGACAGAATAAGCGTACTTTATCCTAACTCCTTATTTAAACTTGTAAAAGTAAGATCTTTTGTCCATTACCAATCACACAGAGACTGGCAACGTCTTCCTAAAACAGGAATAATAAAGTAATTCAACTCAGGCACGACTGAAGTAAGGGTTAAAAAGCAAAGCTGGGGAGTCAGCTATCTATCCTTCTTTATTAATATTATTATTGTTGTTAAAGTCCCTGTGGAAAATTAAAGAGAAATCAATGAGTATAAACTGATACATAGATTTATGCAAACTCCTTTTATATGATTATAGATATTTATAAGTCTACTTGTACTCTTGCACATAGTTTAAGATTTTCTTTTAAGTGGCAAAAAAAGCCAGGAATTATTCAAAGAATCAAAAACCATCGTTTGGTACTCTTTTTCTTGGGAGTTATTAAAATAAGGATGGAAAACATCGCCACATTCCACGTTGTGCGGAATGTGTGCCCAAGCTTTTCTTCCTCTGTGGACATGGGAAGAAAGAAATGGAAGAAGGAGAAAATAATATGGTAAAGGCACAGACATAAAAAACATAATTGTGAAGCAGGAAATTTTATCAACTTCCCACTCATATAAATATATTTTCAGTTCTTGTGCAATTTTAGTGAATACATGATAGGAAGGTTATTTACTGTTGAAACATTCTTCTCATATAAAATGACCAAGTTATTTAATAAATGTAACTTCTCTTTCACTTTGCATTTATCTGCAAATAAAGTTCGTCACTTTAAGCTGACATATGTATATGTATCATGTTCTAGGACATTTATGAAAAAAAAAATCTCTGCTTATTAGATTCTGAAATTTTCTCTGAGGCATTCAACAAAAGTCCGTTGTTCTTTCTATTTGTTTGGTCATGAACATCACAAGAGATTGCTCCAGTTCCCAGGCTGGCTAGCAAAAGAGACAGAGAGAAGAATTTAGGTAAGCCACTTCTGGTGTGATGATTTCTGCCAGCATTCATGCACATTTTTTACTGTTGCAAATTCAACTTCCTTGGGAGAACTTGAAAGAAAATGCACCTATCTAGCTTATAGGTTGATATAATCTTTACTTTTTCTTGAACCAAATGTTACTGTTTTGTTGCTTGCAACTTCTAAAGTATAGGACAGATCATTGTACCTTTCCCACAGTGTCTGATCAACTTTTCTGTATTCTGCCCGTCCTTTTTTATGCAAAAAAAACCAAAAAAACCTCTCTGCCTATTAGGTTCTGACATTTTCTTTTCCCCTTCCTTTTGCAGAGTTTTAATCCTTTCATTTGTATGTTTCAAGTGAGAAGCCTTATTCTTTTTCTTTTTTTTTTTTTTTTTTTTGTAGCTTTATCAGCTCTTGCCCATTCCATTATTCTCTCTGATTTCTTCACAGAAGTTATTAAGTCTTTTTGGTCTTGTCTTTCTCCTGAATCTGCGCAATTAAGTTTGAGCCAGTTGAACACCTCACATATTCTTTAAATAGATTTTCTAACATTTCTCAGCAGTGAACATATCTGAAACTATGATCCCATTTTCATCTGTCTAGCGTTCTGCTCATTTCTTTTTTTCTTGAATAACCTGAATAATTTTATATCAACTTCAAATATAGAGATTTTTCTTCTAAATTACTAGTCAGACATCGCTGAGCTTATTTCTGGATCTTGTCCTTGACACCCTACTGCTAACAGCAACTTGTGAAGGACTCTTGGACTTGTGGAGTCTCTTTCAAAGTGAAAATGGATTATGTCGTCGGGTTTCTCTTCATCCACCACTTTACTCTATTAAAGGTCTTTAAACGTGAAATGAGACAATGTGTGATTTTGTTTTTATCCATACAGTACTGATAGCATGCCATAGTATTACGTTTATCTTTCTCATAATTTCACTCTCTATTAGCATTTCAACTAATGGTGCTTAATTAAGATTCACTAATGTTCCCAGAAAACAATACAAGGTCCATATATAAAATTTTATGCAAGAAATCTTTTTTGACATATAAAAAAAACTACATACATATAAAACAGGAAAAAGAATAGACTGTATTATGGTTAGTCAGCTCAGGAAGATGCTTATTTTGTGAGCTCATGCTTTGTCTAGTGAAATTTAAAGAATGGCAATAGATAAGTCAGGGCACTAAGCTAGGCATAAGCACATATGCAGTAACATAAAGATATAAGGCAAAAGAGTGACACCGGAAAATAATATTGCCTCAGAAATCAGAGCTAGGCAGCTACTGTCCTTGGCATGTTTTAAGGAAAGTCTATGCAGCCTTCCCCGCATTGTTTTCCTCCTAATTTAAAAAAAAAACAAAACTATACAATGGCTTTTAATTTTTATTACTGAATATTAAAACAGTTTTGTCTTATTCAAGAATGATACATATTGCTGTTGCTTTGCATTGTGTTTTAAAGAGCAATACTAACAGTCTGCTAATATTCACTGGAGGTCTAATGTTAGCTTTAAGTACTTTAAAAGAAGTGTATATTTTTACATGAATTTTGAAGCTTTTGACAAAAACCTGCCATTGTACATTCAATGATGAGTCCCATGTTCTCATTCCCAGACAGACTGTTTTCTCTCTAGATGTCTGGGGGCTGGTTCCAGTCCAGCTTACGTAAATAAAATATGTCATCAATTAAGTTCATGACTGTGGTGTAACTTCCACTGTTACCTTTGATAAGCAAATGAACACTATTAACAGCAAAATCACAGGTGAAAGGGAGAATACGTGAAAGCTCTCTAAGAAGGTAATTCACATTTACATTATTAAGACTTTTACAGATGTCTGTAAAACTGACAACTCAGTCCTACTGGAAGAAAAAGAACCATTCACTGCCTCATGCCTGCAGCTAGGCCACATTTCTGTATTTTCAAAACCAAACTTAGCCTTTCTGTCTATATGCTTATACATATATATAAATGTATGCACGCATTTGGGTTATGTGGTCTTTGCGATACGCTTCCCTTAACTAAATCATGGAATCATGGAATTTTCAGAGTTGGAAGGGACCTCTAGAGATCATCTAGTCCAACTCCCCTGCTAAAGCAGGATTGCCTGGAGCACATTACTCAGGACTGCATCCAGGCGGGTCTTGAAAATCTCCAGAGAAGGGGACTCCACAACCTCCCTGGGCAGCCTGTGCCAGTGCTCTGTCACCCTCACCGTAAAGAAGTTTTTCCGTGTATTTGGACGGAACTTCCTGTGTTCTAACTTGTGCCCATTGCCCCTCGTCCTGTCGTCCTGAGTTCTGAATGATTCAAGCCAATTCTGCACTTTCTAAATTGGCCTGGATGCATCTTCAGGCTACGTATAACTTGAGTGTAATAGGTATTTCATAAGCCTCTTCAACATACTCCGCACACCGTGCGTAGCATTTCTCTCGCCATGTGACACCAGCTCTCATCAAGGGCTTAAGAGGGTCAGTTTAATTTTAGGGTATGAAACATTGTAGCGGCAATCTTACAATTCTTTAGAAAAGTGATATTTCTATGTGTAATCGACAAGCTAGGTGGCTTCCTTGGTGCACGTCCAGTTTTTGATTCGATGGCAGGAAGCTGAAAGCATGTGCTGTGCGTTGAAAGGCATGGCGGCCTTCCCGCCTCTTGGAGCGATCCTCGGACCGGTCTGCAGGGAGCCCCTCCTGACTCTTATCTGCAGGCAGCCACAGCTGGTCCACTCCAAAAGGGATTCCAGGAGTGATTCTGCATGCGTGAAGTGTGAATAATCAGGAAGAACAGGTTTCTGGACTGAAAAATTGAGCGATTCGAACTGACAGGGTAGGCGCAGCCTTTGAGGGAGCAGCATAAATCCATAGCGCTGGCATAACAGACCCCCTGCATCGCACGGCGCTCCTGTCCGAGCTTGAAGGGAGGCTATAACGCGTGGCTCCAATCAGAATTAAAATGGTGTAAAGTTCTCCTCGAGTCTTCATTAGAATTCGCATTACAAGTATATATTTAGCTATCATTGTCTTGCCGTTTGCAACAATTACAAGATCTTCTCCCATAGAATCTATAGTGATAGACACAATATCTGAAAATTAACTATCCCTCTTTTAAAAATATGGTGTTATAAATATAGTTACAACAATATTTGACATTTATCCGTCTTACAAATGAGGATTAATATTTAATTTCTAAAAAGGTGTTATTCTTTCAGTTATGGTTATTCAAAGAACATCAATGTCCACAGCAGTCAGCATTTTACACCTTTCTAAACGCTTCCTTCTCAGAAGCAGGACAATGACAAACTGGAACTATGGAGTAACCATGAAAAGGGAAGAGGAATTCAGTCATCTGCTGCAGAAATACACAGCAACCACTCTGAGCAGCTGAGCAGTGCGTATTAAGTTAAAGGCAATTAAAATCAAATATTTTCAACATTTTTGAAATGTTGAACTGTTTTCACCGCCTGTGTGTAAACTATTCACACTGCACAGCAAAATGTGTCTAAGAAACAAAACCTAAGCTTAATTAAATTGTCCTGGCAGCTTCTTTAGCTTAGAAGCAGATACAGATTAGAAAGAGATATTTACATCTCCCATTTTCTCTTGGTCTTCAACAGCTTTATAGACATATTGAAGCATGCACAAATTTTTGCACATTATAGTAAAGGTCGCATTTTAAAATCACCGGGGGAGGTGGGAGGGTGGGGTGGGTGGTGAGTTTATTCAGGCAAAGAACTGAAAACGTGTCCTAAAATTTTTGACTCAAAAATTCAATGCAATTAACTGGACTTAAGTGAATATAAAAGTATCAAAAGCAAACAAAAGAAAATAAAGCACACATAATTAGTCTGTAAGTCACTGAAACATACAAAGATTATCAATGTATGGATAAGTTAAACGCTCTAAAATCTGAAAAGTAGGGTTATCATGAAACTCTGTGACTACAAGAATATAGTGGTTTAACAAAAACTTCGAAAACCAAGAAAGAAATATTGTATTGCTTTGATCCAACTGAGACATAGCTTGCTTTGTTTCTATACTCATCTCATGAATCAGAAATGTCAGACTTTTGAAGACTTAAGAAGACATTCTAAATGAACAGAGACATAAAATCCTGCCAAAGGTGGTGGCCTGAAATACTTATTTTCTGTTCAGTTGAAACCTGAAGAATATTGTTTCTAAAACCACATCTCTGGAATAAATAACAAAGATATCATTCAGAACAATTTAAAAAAAAAAATTAAAAGTCTTTTAAAATGTCTTCCTGTGATTGAAGTTTAAATTAACTTTCTGATGCACTGGCAATAGAAACCCTGGGCCCTTTTAATGTTAATTTGGCAAATATAAATCATCTAAGTAGTAAATGTCACTATTTTGTACAGCAACTGGATCTCTAATGTTGTTCTAACGTGGAGAAGTTGGAATGGTTCCTTTTCCTTTCAAAAGAGCACAAATGTGGATCCTTACCCAAGGATCTTGAATGCCATCAAAATCTTTATGTTAGTATCTTCAGTTGCTCTAGTGATTTTACTTTAGGAGGTGGTATAATATATATGCAATAATAGTTTATGACACCACCACCAACAGCTCGGATGGGTGGGTGGGGTTGCAGAAAAGCTAATGGATTCTGGAAGATGATTAACTTGATTTGGGGGAATCAAGAAGAATATGTGTCTGGTGGCATCAGGAAATTTAAATGAGATCGTTTGTCCTGCTCCATTCAGCAGAAATGGGCTGCTCAGTTCTGAGATACAGAAGGCAATGCTGTCGTATCGACAGAGGACCTGGATGGCCTGGGAGCACTGACATCTTCACACAGGTACCATATCTGGAAGAATTTATCTTCTGTATCTTTACTGTTCCTTACCTGACTGGAAAAAAAGTCTGTGTATTAGGAAGTATTCTCCTCCAGGCCATACCGCTAGATAGCTCTTGCCCCTGCCACGCATGGATCACAGAGCCTGATTGAGTAGGTACAATACATCCATAATTGCCTCCCTCAGAAGACAGGCAAGTGGCAGGGGGTAAACTCTATTCCAGTGTGCTCCGTGTGTGTGTGTGTAGGAAACACATTATTTTTGAGTTAAAGACCAGATTCTGCAAAACTAAATGTCTGTAGTAATTTCAGCCTCAGACAATGCAACAGAACCAAGAAATATTGCTTCTACCAGAACGTGTTGTCCAGTCTGTGTAATGGCAACCATCTTCTATTCTCTTTGAATATTAGCCGTGATCTCACTTGCACATATTCGTGAGTCATATTGCGTTAATCAGTTCCAAAGTTCACAGCACGTATAAGGATACAAGAGCTATTTTGTAACTGTAATATCTCCCAGTGGACGTGAAGAAAACACGGATGAGTACTATTCAGAAAGACCTGTAGGTTCCATCATGTAGGAGCTCACTCCTGTTCAAGCAAGGGTGCAAAGCCACCTAGAAATCCTACGGTAATATCTGTTTATTATTTTTATTTTACGATCAGACTGGAAACTCAGTGATTCTGACTTTAGACCACTCAAGTTACTTCCAAAGCATAGCTTCAAAGCAGAGACAGATATTGAAAACCAATCTCCCATTGCCCCTTCCTTTTTTCCTATATTTTTCCCCGAGATTTCCCATATCTGCTTCTACTGAATGTCTTCACGACAGCCTGGAGATGCCAGTTCCTGGCATGTGAGAGCTTCTTGGCTCCTAAACCCAATCACCTTAAGCTGCGCATGTTCTTACCTGAGCTACAGCAGTTTGTGAATGTCATAGATATGAAAAATTGAGAGTGGTAAAAAAGTGGTATTATTTTTAGAAATATGTTCCAGTTGGTTTTCTGACGTAGAGTCAGTGAAAAATGTAATTTTAGATTTGATGGTCAACTTTTTGCTCCAAACTTGTAACACAGCAAAGCAGCTAGTTGTGCCCGTCTCTCTATTTTACATGTACGCATATGACCCTGTGTTGCAGCAAGTTAAATAGTTAACATGACCGTTTCAAGAGAGAAATACAATATTACATTGATTTGTCTGACACATGGCACATTTGCTTTTCAGACTTACTCCTTTTTCGTTTTGATATATGATACTAAAATAACGTAGGGCTGATACAACAATCTGAAATTCTCACGTCCTGTACCTAATGGGCATCTGGAAAAATGGTGGTGTCTTCCTGAATCTGCTTCAGCAGCTGTCTGCTCAGCAGGAGGAACAAGTTTCCACGTTCCAGTAACTGCTAATTACCACTGATGCACAGCCCTTCCTTGCCGCACCACCACCTCTTTTCAATGAAATGCGGGAATGGCCGCGGACAGTACCCAAAGGGGCGTTATCTCTGCCTTTGGGTGAGCATTGCGTGTCCACTGAGTCTCAGCTGGGGACATACCTTTTGCTGAAATTCAGGAGCTTTATCTGGTATGGATAATACGGTTCGCCTTTAGATTTCTACTTGATATTTCATGAGTGTGTCATCCGATCTCCTCACGGCTTTACAGTTCTTTTCAACATAAAAGTATTTTTTCACTCCTCTAAACCCTATATCAGGGTTTCATGTTTAATACTTTAATATATGTACTAGCAGCCACATTCTTTGGAAGAAAGCCTTCTTCTACAATTCGGAGTGACACACCATCGGTACCTTAAAGTCCACTCTGCACTGTCTTTCTTTTCTAACCAATCCAACATGAAGCAGTCAGAAGTTATTTAGCGACTGACATTGACATAACTTTGCCACAAGCAACCGAAGCAATTACAAGACCTGGGTTGGGTGCAGCTGAAACACCTTGATAAGAAAGCAATGAAAAATGACACATCACACAAACAGAATGGTTTCATCAGCCCAACACTAAATCAACATGTATGTTTCTGGCACTCCCCATTCTTTCGATAATAGAATAATCAAACAGAGAGGAGGACTGATATCCCCAATTTTTCCTGACAGGCTGGAAATGAGCTAAAGTAAAGCATGCCTGGGCACTGTCATTTGACTGTATTTTAACTCAGACGGTTTCAATTTAGTGCTTCATAAACCACTTCATATTTTAGTCTGGCTTGCCTGCGGTTGGTATAAGAAGATAATCTGTTTGTTGGATTTCTCCTTCATTCCCTAAAAAAAATCAGGATTTACGAGGACCGTTGAAATCGGGAAAGATATCACAACAACAAAAAGAACAAATAAAATTTGGAAAATAGGTTACCTGATTTTCTGTGCCCTGTGCAGGCAGCGTGTCTGAACAGTGGTAAGAGTTGATGAGAGAAACACAATACTGTGGCTGCTTTGGCAGAAAAGGCATCTCTATACAACAGAATTAGCTGTTTCCCCCTTTCTAGTGAAAGAATGAGATCTACCCACAAGAAAGTTGTTGGTGTTTTTCTCTGGGACATTTGTTTACAGAATAATTTGGTATTTGTTAATTTATTTCTCTTTCCAAAGTTAACCACAAGTATCATTAGATGAGTAAGCTGATTTTATACTTCTCAGAAGAAATTTAGCATTTCTAATATTCCACTGTAATTTTCCCTTCCTTTTCACTTACAGTATCAGCAAAGTCCCTTTGATAACATATCTGGATGAAATGTCTTCCTATCCCTCAAATGCTACCACATATGACAATTACAGGAATTTTTGTGAAGCAGTAAGGTAGTTTATTCCAACACAAAAGGCAGTATTTCCATCTCTTGCCAGGCAAAAGAGATCTTCCTATTTATGCATTTCTATTACTGTATCATTATGCAGTGATGTATCAGCTACAACAAATAATGAAAACCCTATATTAGAGAAGGAGGTTTTCAAAGCTGTGAGTGGTGGAAACAATGCAGCACGGCACGTGTGTAGTCATCATTCCAAGCTGCAAGGATAGAGCCTGATAAATGGAGGAAAATCTAAGTAAGTCTATAGAATCTATATACTGAAGATAAGCATTTAAAGAGAGAGTGCAAGAGAGGGGCAAAGTCTAGTAAGAATTTATAGTAAGAAAGGTGAAAATTTCCATTTGATTCAATGTCTTAATAATGCTCCTACACAAATCTTCATTAAAGAATCCAAAAAATGCAGCAAAGTATTCTGACACTACAATTTTTTTTTTATAACAGTATTTTTACATTTTTTTTTCTTTTGAAATCAAGTGTGCAAGTCTTCTAGGTATTGCAGTAAGAAAGTGCATGGTAAACACTGCGCATATTTTGATAGCTATCTCTAACAAGGTATTTTCCTGCTTATTGAATTATGCTGCTATATAGAATGAGAAAACTGCCAACCTTCTTATAAGGAGAGTAATACTTCAAATTCAAGAACGTAAGGCTTAGAAAGTGCCATAAGCAAAGCTGAATAAAACTTTTAAAAGACTAATATCTGCCTTTAGCAGAAACCGAATGGTTGATGTCTCACAGCTATTCAACCTACTGAAAACACTGATTGTAATAGGAACCTTTAGCACCAGCGTCAGCTCCATCTACAATAAAAGCAGCCAGCAACCATATACTTCCTAGTACTCAGATTATTTATATGTAACATCTATATATTTACCTTTGTCTACATAAGCAGCTATTGATTTCTGCTGAAGATTCACTGAACTCACATGCCCATCGCTTGGTCACTAAGCAATACAAATATTATATCTTCAGATTGGACAGGGGTAAGAGACAATCTCTGCCACCGTTTATTACATTATCAGTTACAACGGAAGGGTTTTCTTCTTTTTTAAAATGCTCTTGCCTCACTGCACCAATCTGGTATATAGGATTTATGAAAAGGAGTGTTAAAAAGGGGTTTTAAGAGAATATTTAACATCAAGGATGAAAATAATTTCAGCTATCATTTATTCCAGAGGCTTCTTTTATCATCATTATTACAATCTTTCCTTTTTGTGCAATGATTATGATAACATGTCGTAGTTCTAGTTCAACCCTCTGAGATTTACATTCACCACAAAGACAGCTTGTTTATATTTTCAGTGTTAATGATTTCACCGGTATGTTGAGCAATGTTTAAAATTCCTATTTATGCTTTATCTACCAAAAAATTCTCAGACAGTGATATAAGATATCAAGATATTTAAATTCAAAAGTAGAAAATCACCGTTGGACTGTATATTGAATACAATGTAGTTTTCCTTCATGGAAAAGGATCCCAGGAAACGATGACAACTACACCCAGCACCACAGAAGAAAAGTAGCTCAAAGCTACATGTAGGTAGATAATTCTAAGCTTGAAAAGGGCACAGAACAGGAGAAAGGAAGAATAAGGCCTCCATCCTATGATGGAGGAGCAGAAGAAACTCTCTGATATCAACAATCGCTTCAAGGGGTAGCCCATGCTCTATTCCGGCTAGTTTATAACCCTGACTGCTATGGGTCTGATCGCTTTGCTCTTGGCATAATTTTTGCAGCAGCACAACTCAGTTTTGGAGAGAAAAGTGATAACACATCTGAAAATGAGCCTGGACCTGACTCCTACTCATCTGAGTGGCCTTTAGGCACCTTAAGTCGACTCTGGGCATACTGTTTCCATCATCTGGGGACGTGTAAGCTAACCACTTAAAACTGAACTGGTAACCTCAACTCTCCTCCTAGCCTTCGAAGACAAAGAAAGAGATTGATCTAAAAGGCAATTAATTTATTCTAAAATAAGTGTCCAAAAGGTGGAAGGCTTTTAGAAATGCCTACCTTAAAACTCACAGCCATTAGCTGAAGTTCAGACATCAGACTTGTAGGCGCCTGTTAGGGTTGCTGACTGCTACTATTAGATCTAAGAAATATCCTTAAACACTCCCCACACAGTGGCTGCCTTCCCCTCTATCACCCTTATGCCGCACATTTTTTAAAGGACAGTTTATATTTATGTATACTTACATATTTATATATACACTGTCCCATGATATTTAGGACCAGAAACAGGTGTTTGGCATTGAGACTGCAGATCTCAGGTTTTCTTCCAAAACCTCATTCTCCCATGAATATGGAACAATACCTTCAAGTCAGATAATTCTGCATGTTGGAAAAATGATCAGTGCATTCATGAACACTATGAGGTAATGTGGGAAGAGTCTTCCTTGCCCTCTTCTGATGAAAATGTGCTGTTATTCATAAAGGTGATCCCCTGAATCAAGTACTTCAACACTAGAAAGTCATGTGAGAGACAAAACGTGGAAAAAATAGTAAGAAATGGCATAGTGCTAGGTTGCTTTAGTATAGCCAGAAATCTCTCTCGCTAACAGAGAAGCCATCCTTTGGACCAGACACTTAGTAGATACATAGAAAAATTGCACAGTCCATTACCACCCATTTATATAAAAATTCCTCTAATTTTCTTATCTATTATTACTTTTTATACTATTATTAATATTATCATCGTAGGCGCTCAGATTCACCTGAGCTGACCCACTGGAATTGTTTGAACACAATACCACGTTGATGCAACGTGGTACAGCCATTTTGCTTTGAAACTTCTGAACACAATTTGAAGAAAACCTATGTCCTGGTTTGAGGTAAAACAGAAACAATTATTTTAAACATGTATAACCATACATATAACCATATATTTAACCAGAACCATATATTTTAAGAAAACGTAAAGTGCATTTTTCATTTTCATAAACACTTTGACAAACATAGAGTAGGGATGTTATCTTTATACAGTTAATTAAGTATCTTAATGCCTACTCTGATAATTCATTATCATGGTATTTCCAGAGAATCTCAGATCCTTATCATATGTGCTAGGAGAGAATTTATTTTGGTCATTTAGCATGGGATTTCTGACCTAAGATATCTGCAACGTAGCTTATATCTGTGCTAGTAACTGCAGGATCCTTGTATAGTCGATGGGGAGAAACCGGCACTGTAATACTATAGTCAGATTTAGAAGTCTATTTTAGGACGCAGTGAATCACACTCTAGAAGTTCTGCTGTTCTTCACTGACTGTAAGTGGAAGTAAGTATGATTAACTCAGATGAAGACATTTATATTTTAGATATCTGTGTTCAGTTACATGAATTCACCCACAAATTGTGCACATACGCATTTACACATCTGGATATTATTCTAGACAACTGCATAAACCAGCCAAAACCATTTCATGACTTATTTAATGAACAGAGGGAGCTCTTGTTACTTTTCTTAAAGCGATATTTCATCATGCATTGATATTCTAATCTATGACAAACATACGTGTGAACACCCAAGTCATACAGTTTACTTTAGCATATCTGTCGTTTTCAGTGGAGCATGGCATAGAAGCATGCAAAACATCCCTAAAGGCAACCCATTATGTAACACTGGTGCAGCACCAGGCCAAAAAAACACCTGAGGTCCCAAAAGCAGTCTAAATTCATTAGCGTGGTCCTAATTAACTTTGCTGCCTAGAAGGAGTTTTGACGAATTCAGATGCAGTTCTATACCAGCAGGACTATATTGCTTCCAGTTGTGGAAGGAGTTAAGTCAGTGCTACTTTGCACCATACTCCCTGCTCCATACTTAATTGTATGGCAGAAGAAAGCTTAGTGACAAGCGCAGCAGAACAGCCCACTGCACTGAATCCTAGCAACCGACAAATACTTCGGATGATACAGCCCATGTTCATCAAACCTTTCTATGGTCTTAAAGTAAAAACTTGCACGTTGTAGTCCTATACTTTCATTTCTCCCGTATTTATTTAATCTTGGAAATGACCGAGAGAACATGTTTTCAACTGGAATTTTTTCAGCTGGAAAATTCTCATTGCTGTGAGTCAAGATCTATCCGGAGGAAGTTAACCAAAAGGGAGAAAAATTGATTCCTCTGTTATTATGAAGCCATCCATTGGCTCAGTTCAAATTAAATTTGAACTTCATAGCTCTAGAAAGCTTAGGTGTGGATAGATGGAGGGTAGAGGGTCAGATAGGATGGTGCCACAGAAGGGGCAAAGGGCATAGTCTGAGTAAGGGGAAAGGGAGTAGCTACTCTGCTTTGCTCTTCACTTTATTATTATAAAGGTATGTATGCACTCTGCATCTATACAGATGCAACATACACAAGCCAGCCATTGCTATGCTAAGCCTGACCTATCTCTTATTCATGCAGTTAATCGCTTTTTCTCACTAGGACACATACTCATGCTCATGTCTATCACAACTCAAAAGCACGGGAGGAAAGAAATGATGAGATTCCCCTCAGTAAATGAAAAACTAAACTTTGTACGCTAATAAAATGAAAGATGTTCTTATAATGAGACCTTTTAAAAATAATAGCTTCAGTTCAAACTGCTGATACAGACTTAAATAGCATTCTTTGTCTTTTTACAGAGTACTTTAATGATTTACAGTAGATCTGTATCTAACGTGCGTCTGTTCTACTGCATTTTGACAAAACCACTGAAGTTTTCTCTATATTACACAATTCCAAATTTAATTTGAACTGAGCAATCTGTATAAGCAGATTTGCAGAGCAGTCTGCGCTCTTAAAACCTACTGCAAATCTATACATCAGAGCAATTAGGAAGACTATTTTTTCAGAATAAATAACAAAATAATTTTGACAAGTAGAAATGGATCGAAATTCATAAACTCATGCTTTTATATTTTATTAAAAAGATTTTTCTTCCAAATGTCATTACATTAAAAAAAAAAAAACACCAACCCTTACTGTAATGGGTATTTAGCCTGGAAATACTCACAGAAGGATTGTATAATTAAGGCCTGCACGAACTTAATTATAAGACTGTTTAAAGGCTTCAATTACTTCTAGTATATTTTCTGGTCTTTTTTGAAGACTTCATTAAATTTATTCAGATATTTCAAGAGTAAGTCTATTTTCCTATACTTTAGTTTATTCGATACACTGTCACTTGACAGTCCCTTTACCTACAGTGAATTTGTACATCACCTCAAGAGAAAAAAAAAGCCCGGAAGACTTCCAGAAGACTCTAATTTGGAAAAATAGTTTGAGTGCTAAAATTGCGTGCTTTATCAAATAAAGTAATATCTTTATTTGCAGAAAAGCCAGGGAAAACCTCCCCTCTGTTCTTACCTCTGAGAACTCTTAGATCAGAAAAAGGGAAACTCTTAGCTCAGAAAAGTGGTTTGTCCTCTCTCTTTGCGATCATTCTGCTTGTCTTCTTAGTAGGTAAATGTCTTATGATCAGTGGCCCAATTTTAAATTCCCTTTGACTTTTTTTTTCTTATTGGAGTTTCACAACAGTGCATCATGATTGAAATATTTATTTATCTGTATTAGGGTTACAAATGAAAGCCACACAAAAGACAGCAGGTATAAAGTAAAAGTGATTTGCATAAGCATCTTTTTTTAATCAAAGAAATTTGATAAGGATTAAAAAAAATTTCCATTGTACAAAAATTTCACTTGATGTGAACTCAGTTTTTTCTGTAACGCTCGATGGAAAACAAATTATTAGGCATGTTGTCTACCGTTATGAAAATGTGTGAGGCAGAGAAAAAAGCAAAAGGGATAGGCTACACCTCCTCAAATTCTATCTGTCCAGAATGTAGGCCCGTGTGTAGGCTTGTCATGTATGTTACCATATATCTTGCCATATATTTTAGAAGTATTTCCAGGGATCATTTCTCACATTATCAAGTAGATGAGTCACTTTCTTGATTAAAAAGGCAGCACACAGGCTTCCCATGCCATATGAGAAGCCCTGCCATACCCAGAATCATAGAATCATAGAATCACAGAATTGTCTAGGTTGGAAGAGACCCTTGGGATCATTGAGTCCAACCATCTACCCTAATCTACAAAGTTCTCCCCTACACCATATCCCCCAACACCACATCTAAACGCCTCTTAAACACATCCAGGGATGGTGACTCAACCACCTCCCTGGGCAGTCTATTCCAATGTCCAACCACTCTTTCTGTGAAAAATTTTTTCCTAACATTCAGTCTAAATCTACCCTGTTGGAGCTCGAAGCCATTCCCTCTTGTTCTGTCATTAATTACCTGTGAGAAGAGACCAGCACCAACCTCTCTACAGTGTCCTTTCAAATAGTTGTAGAGAGTGATGAGGTCTCCCCTCAGCCTCCTCCTCCTCAAACTAAACAGTCCCAGCTCCTTCAACCACTCTTCACATGATTTGTTTGCTAGGCCCTTCACCAGCTTCGTTGCCCTCCTCTGCACTCGCTCCAGCACCTCGATATCTCTCTTGTATTGAGGTGCCCAAAACTGGGCACAATACTCGAGGTGTGGCCTCACCAGTGCTGAGTACAGGGGCACAATCACCTCCCTACTTCTGCTGGCCACGCTATTTCTAATACAAGCCAGGATGCCGTTGGCTTTCTTGGCCACCTGGGCACACTGCCGGCTCATATTCAGCCGCTTGTCAATTAGAACCCCCAGGTCTCTTTCTGCCAGGCAGCTTTCCAGCCACACCTCCCCAAGCCTGCAGCGCTGCATGGGGTTATTGTGGCCCAAGAGCAGAATAGTCAGATGGGACTAGTAGATATGATGCAGGACCTATAAAAACACAGATGTAGAGATATCTGGTATGAGAGCACGTATCAGAGGACAGATCAAGCGGCATCAGATCTTGTGGTTAGGCAACTGAATGGAACTAGGAACTGACCCTAGATTTTAATTAACAATGACTTAATTTAGACATTTAATTCAAACGTTCGCATTTACCTTTAGACATCTCTATCCAGCCCAGCGTAATGATTCACTGCAAGACTGCAGAAAGGAGTTGTTCAGGTTTTTAAAAGCAGGCTGCGTTTTCACAGAGGTGCATACACAGCTGCCTTCCACTACAGCACAGAGCTCTGTCAGTATGTTTTGCCTCTAAAAAGCAGTTTTCTTCCTTGAATTATATATCAGTATCACATGATACTACTCACAGAACATATAACAATGCTGACTGGACTTTTCCTGTTTATCAAGACAAATTTTGAATGATCCTTGAATAAGATGAAAAAAATCCCAAAATGTAGCCTTGTACAACATGCTTTTATATGAGTTTTGAGGTAAGGTGAAGTCTGATGGAAAACATATATTTTTAGATTTCTTTATATGTTGTGTTTCAATAAAACTCAAGGCTCTAATTTGCAGGCATGGAATTTAATTTCCAAGGCATGGAATTTCTGCTGGATTTATGAACAATCTAGTATTGTGATATCAAACTTCTAATATATGGCTTCATTCAGAATTGGTATGTAGCATTTATATTAAACAAGGTATTTCATATACGTTTAAATTTAGTCTAGTGAAAGCAGGGTGGGCTATGATTCCACATGAACAACAAATGATAGTATTCAAGAATAACAATGAAGTGGATATTCACAAAAAGGGATTTGATCTGTATTAGCAGAGCACATAACGACAACATTTAAAGCTCCTATAATTTTTCAATCTACAGTGTAACTGGATATAACAGGAAAGGTCAAATATGTAGTCGTTTACTGTCCTTAACAAGAATGATATAGTAGCTGCAAGGTCTCATCAACCTAAATGTCCATGACATTTCCATTTGAGTCCTGGCAGCATAAAGGCAAATGCTGATTAAATTAAAAGCCTACCGTTATTTAGAGCACATGCTTTTAATCTGAATAAAGAGGTCATACAGAACTGTCCCAAAACATACTTGCGGATATACGAATCATATATACCTCATCATCTCCTCATCATAGTCAACATCTGTCTCTTGTATTTCCCTCTTTGTAATCTGAAAATCACCACGCCTGTTTCTCCCCCCACCAAAAAAGACACCTCCTCCTGCAAACCACCTTCAAAAAGAGCTGCAGCATGCTCCTTGTGTATTACGTGTACTATTTCAAACAGGTTCAGAAAGCACATAGTTCTGTAAGGATGATTTTACGTAACCAGATTGGTGGAACTTATACTGTACCTTTTAATAAAAATGAATCCTACAGTGCCTATTTTAAATACTTATTTCCCATTTTAGAGAACATAATGTTAAGTCACAGATTATTGAAAATATAATATCAGAAAATAAAATCTGATTTTCACTTTTTAAAGAAATTTAAACCTCAATTTAATCCTGATTTTCATAAAGCAGCTACTTTTCCTGTAGCTGTAAAATACTGTATATTCAAATTCACCTTTGTAATTTAATTATAAATCTTTTTGTATAATATTTTGTGTTGATACTCTATGATGTTCATGAGTCGTAGCAGAGTCCAGTGGTTCCTGGACTGATGGAAAAGTCTGTCATTAGAAAAGATCTTGTCATTCCTTAAGATTCTGTATTATTTTTCATAGTCGGAGAAAACATCTGAGCTGCTGAAAGACACCATCTAACATTTCAGCCAGCTTAATTAGCAAAAACACCACCAAAGAATGAAATTATACCAAATAGGGAATGCCTTATTTCAGTCAAAAATATTCAAGGGGTTGAAATATCCAAATTAGAAATAGTTTTCTTAATACTATTAAAATTTCTTTCCATTCTAGAATCTTTTCACAAACAAATCTTCAAACTTAGACTATGTGCTCACTTCCTACATTGGCTGAAAGCAAAACAGCAATAAATATTTTAAGACTTTAATCATTTCCAGACCCCTTAAAATACCAATTAGCATATTAATGCAATGGTTCATTGGTCTTATCCAAGAAGTTAAACTTCTAAACGACTAAATAAAAAGCTTTTATTACATGACTCTGTGAAGACTGGTATTACTTGCAAAGGAACAGGACAGGAAAAAATACAAACCCTACATTTGATAAATCGTTCAGTCAAATCATTTCAAAGGTCTCTTGTCTTTCTGTAATTAGTCTAGCAATTAAAACTTGATCTATATGCTGAAAATTATATTTTACTTCATAATTATGTTTTAATCTGCTAGTATCCTATTCAGAAAGATCATGTAATTCATTTCTAACTATACTCATTATTATGTGAGCCTAAAACCATTCAGTTTATTTTCACTGAGTTCTCAGGAAAAAAAAACCAAGCAAACAACTGTACTTGTTCAGATTTGGTGGGCGAGAGGGTTTACTGGTACATGAGCTCAGCGCTGGCAGATAAAACGGGTGGGAATAAGAGAGAACTGTTGGAAATTTCTTTCCATAAAAGAAATGTAGAGTGTTCCCTAAGCCTCTGAGTTGCAGAAATCCTCATGAAACTGAAGACACTTTAGATGAAGACTCCGAAACTTGGCTGTATCTGGTCATACACAGTGTTCTACATGCCACCATTCCCCCATAGGCTGGAAGAGTGGCTGGCCAGTTTTCTGAGTGCACAGCCGGGATTTCCCTGAAAAAGTCTACCTCGGCCAGATCTAGCGGCTTTTGGTGTCATTCATGGCTACAAAGCTGTGCGTAAGAGAGACTCTAAACCCTGCAGATTAATCAACTGTACCATGACTTTTCTGTCCCAGGTTACAAAGGAGACATCGGGTACAGTGGTGCTACCTGCAAGAAAATTTCCTAGGGCACATGCTGCTCCAAGCACAGTACATTCACTGCTATGATGAATACATGTTAGCAACACAAAAGAATAAAGGGGAATGGCAATGTTTAAAGCTTAAGAGTTCATCTCCTGTAGCAAAGGAAGAGATGTAGTAGAAAGGGCAATTTTTCTTTACATGTGTGCAGCTGCAGGTAATAAAATAAGGCTAGTGCTGCTACTGAAGTTGTAGAAGGTGCTTTTGCAGACAGATACACCTAACAAGATTTCTCCCAGACAGAAGCACTTGATTCTGCCCTGATGCTTTATTGTAATATTTTTGCCATTGATGATTGAGAAAATTGGCGAGGCAAAGCAGGGTGCTCATGCAGGTCCTCATTGTCAACAAAGGAGAACATAAACTTGTAGCTGCAGGAAATGGAGAAGATGCGACCTACAAGATTTATCTTATAGTACACACATCAGACAGTCAGATATGGAAATAGAGTGGGTCAAAAAATTATACCTATGTATAAAAATAACTACTACAGTGAATGAAAATACGCTCAGATACAGCATGATAGAACATTCAACTCAAAAGAGGTTCTTGTCACTATCTTTCCACTAGTATGAACTAGATAACGTATGCAGTCTTGTGCAATTTATAGTATTTTCAAAGAAAAGGATAGTACATTGTAAGCATATGTGTACTCCCAGTGTCAGACTTTGTTGTTGAAATTCCACTTTGCTTTTTAATAACCAGATTGCTTTTCCCTTTCCCTTAAATGAAACTAGCAGGTCTGCTTCACTGGTTCGTCATTGAGTGGTCTCCATATTTTCGTTCCAAGATATTATGTCTTAGATAGGTACATCTTTGGAAAATAAAGAGCTAATATTTTCAAATTGTGGAATAGCAGCAGAATGGATACTGTCAGCTCTAAGGGTTGTTTTAACACATACGAGTCTATTGAAAACAAACACTATCTACCAGGACTTGTAACAAGAAATTCAGAGATGGGAAAGGCATAATAGATTACCAAATCCAGCTAGTTTTTCTAATCTAATGAAGTCTCTAGGTTTTATAAAGAGTTCTGTTTTATTAGTCCTTAAGACGTCGTAGCCACAAAATGTGCACATAAGATGCAAATGCGTACAAACATACATATGTATAGTAAGCATGCAAGGTGAATACATATGTATACTACAGAGCCTCACAAACTTAAGTTTCAGTTGGTGTGGAATCAGGCTATTGTGGTAGGAACAAACAAACTTCACCTCTTGAAGGGCGTCCAAGTACTTGAGGTAGGGATGTGCGCTGTGGAGTGACATGACTGGCAGAGGGACTAGCTGGGAGGGAGAGGAGGGAAGGCTTCTGGGTAGGCCTGGGAAGATGAGCCAGCTGCGGCTGCTGATGCAGACATCAACGGTCCTCTGAGGCTACATTTAAGGGCATCAATAAAGGGTCAAGCAAATTGTATCATCAGACACCAGATTGTCTTATCATGGTTAGTTTACTTTCTGATTCCATTTTGGGCTGCTCCAAACAGATTTTTTCAAGACTGGAATGACGCGGGAGGTAGTGAAGTTGTAGGCAGGACAGCTGTGAGGCAGTCTGTGTCACTTGGTCTCAGGAACAAGAAGACAGCTGTGAGGCAGTCTGTGTCACTTGGTCTCAGGAACAAGAAGTGGTTCTCTTTGATTTAGCAGTATTGGCCTGTCCATAAGGCCTAATCTAGCTCTTCCCCAGGACAGGGAGATACCCTGTCATATCCCGCTAGGGCACTACTCATCGTGCTCTGGCTCTAAGGCGTGTTGTTACGGACATATGAGCCTGATGAAGAAGGGTCTCAGTGTGACTTTGACTGAAAGTTAACCAACTTCTCATTTGGTTTTCATTTTACAGCTTTAAAAAGACATCAGTGCAGGATTACTTATGTTTCCAAACAGCTTATGAGGGAAGGTATGATTCACTGTCGGAAATTAATGAATAAGGCTGCTGGAATTGCTCTTCCGCCTACTCTTCTCCATTACAAGCTGCAGTGAAGCTCAGAGTTCTCCATAAAATCACTCCCTGCAATACGAAACCTGTCGGCTCTGTCTTCACACCTTTCCTAAGGATGAAGATAATCTTTGTCTAAATGACCACTCTTGTTTGAAGTAAAAAAAGAACAACCTACAAGTCCTTGGCTAGCACGGTCTGTTTTAAAGGTTTCTATAGTCAAGTGTGGAGAATCCTTATGCTAGGGGGAGAGTTGCATTAGACAGGAATTAAAAAAAAGACAAATATTAAAGCATATTGCCTCTATGACAGCTTACTTTGCCACAGAAGTTCAGCTCCTCAAAATCCTGTGACCATAATAAAAAGAACAGCTGGCAGATAAATAAACGGGAAAAAATAATTATGTAAAGAGTAATAGTTAGGTGAAGAGCGGGTACAGCTCATCAGAAAAGGAACCCATCACAGGGACTAATTGACATGAAAAATTCATGAAACGGCTAAAGAGCAGCAATTTCCAATATTTCTATGAAGTTCAGAAATCTTTGAATTGTTAGGGACTTTGGTTTCAAGTTCTTTCTGTAGCAGAGTTCAAATAATACACAAATTAAATCTTCTTTTTTTTCTTCTTTTTTTAATTTCCAAGCACTTTTTTCCCCTCAGAACAATGAACATAAGCACAGGTTCATTTTTTCTGATGGTGCTTACATATATTGAGTCCTGGGGGAGCTAACCAGTTTTCTGTTAGTACCTGATCCTTCTCTTTAACGGACACTGGATCAGATCCTTCAAGAATAAAGACTAATCCAATACAGCCACCATTTTAAAGTACCAGATTATAAAATAATACAGGATTACGTGTTTAAAACAAACATATGCCAGACATATAGGTCATGCCTGATTAGTCAGCACCAATTTATTCTCTGTTTCAAATTAATAGCCTTTCAGTGTTAACCTACATAAAATTTTAAATGCATTTTTCAAGCCCCTATCTGTCTTTCCAAATGTTAAAGATAAGCAGAGTATGGAAGATACCTTCAAAAAACCCAGTATTTCTGTACCAAGTTAATCTACTTCAGAAATTGCCCAGCACAATACCATACCATAGTAAAATATGTTGGAACACGAGATGATTTTTCATGTATGCTAATATTCCCCAGACTCTTGTCATGTTACTTCCATCAGTATACAACTTGCTTGCCGTATAATTTCAACAACAAGTGCTGTAAAGCTTTCAGGAAACATTTAGTAATCTAACCTATTCCATGAGGAGATCATATTTAAACTTTCAAAGTGTCTTTTCTTGGTTTCAAAGGAGTTTGGTGTTTGAAGGTAGCTATAACATAGAAACATCTGTACCACTCTATTTCAAGAGGGACATTAATTTTTATCTTCTTTGCATCCTTCAGGAATACCCTACTAGAGCTTAATGTGCTTGCTAGGCAAATATAACTCAGTTGGCCAAAAGTCTGAGCTCTCTACTATGCTTGTTTGCCTAGTATTTCAGGAATATAGTATAAAACAATAGCAGAGAGCATAGCAAAGACAGAAGCAAGACATCTGTAAATAGTACTGGCTGTCGCAAATCTTGACAGCATCCACTGACCTATAGCATTAACATATTAGCTTTTCACTTCTTAAGACCTGAAGTGTTAAGAACAATTTCCAAACTCCGTGTTGCAAAATGATAGGCTCTATTCAGCCCACAGGGGGAAAATGACAGTTATCCAAAATGAAGGTCATTGCTTAACTCTGTCATTTTGCATGCACACAATTCAGCTGCTGAATAGTTGCCTATTCCTGTTTTCTTATCATTATAGTCAAAGCACATGAATAAAAAACCTGGCGTAGACATTTGATTTTGTTATCTTCTGTCAACTATGCTTTCGACTGACTGATTGATTGCCCTGATGTAATACACAACTGCACTGTGTCAAGGCTAGCATTCTTCATTTAATTGATTCACCTGCATCTAACCCTGTTCATCCACCTGTGAGATTTTCCAATACACATCTTCAGGTTTTCTTCTTCTCTCCTCCAAACATCTGATGAACTATGAGGACCAGACCACACGGGAAATTTCCATTGCCTGACACTTGCTACTAGTAATATTAACAGCAGCTAGAGGTTTGCCAGCTCAACCAATCTGAACCTTCAAAACACATGTAGATTTCAGAGGTACTTCTGGGAGTACGTGTGTAGCCAGAAGAGACTTATTTTCTTCCTATTTCTCTGCCAACAGAAAGATTCCAGCTACTGACTACTGTATATGAGGCATATGCTGTAGTGGGCTTAACACAGAAAGCGTGTAGAGTTTTTCCCAACTTGTTTCACAAGGACTGTTATCACCCAGCCGCTACGCAGCAGCACATTTCATGCTGTCAGTCTGCTGATGCCGTTTTCGGTCAGCAGGAAAAAATACAGGCTCGCAGTTGCATCTAATTAAGGAGAACATGAAAATAAATGTGAAAAACATTTTGGATGCTGGTGTGTGCATGTTGGACTAAGGGCAAAGCGGCAGGAATTGGAAGAAGGGACTGCTTTAAGTCACTTGATTTTTAAATTCATGAGGCCAACTAGCACACAGGTGTGCAAAACCCCTGTGGTTCCTCCTTGTGTGAATAAGTCTCACTCGGCACCACTTTTTAAGTATACCAAGCCGCTGCCTTTAATTTCAGAGTTTCAGAGGGGAAAAAAAGTTGCACAAGTTTGTAATTTTTCATAAAGAACAGTTTGATATGTCAAAGACCTCTGGTCAAAGCCATCCTTCATTTCATGGCGCCTAGGCATATGCATGTCCCCATTTTCCACTCGGTGATATATTTTCAAGGAAAACTGCATGATACTATGTAAATTTACTACATCTGCGTTGATCTGTGTTGAAGGTCATGTTGGTTCTTTCTGACTCGGGGGACTATTGGTACAAAAGGGCTGAGTACAGGAAGAAAGAGAGAGATGCATTGAAAAGAGAAAGAAGGAAAAAAAGGTAAGAGTGATTTCAAATTATCAGGCCACATCTGCAATAAAAAATGGAACTGAATATCTTTCTAGATGTCAGAACATGTCATTTTAAGATCTCTTACAATACAAATCAACATGAATGTTTGGTTCTTCATTAATCTTCAGCACTAATTTGATTGAACATTTCTATCTGACTATACATTGTGTATGTGCACATGCCTATACAAACCAACAGCATGAAAGTGTGGGCACACTCTTAGGAGAAACAGCACATGAACTGAGAACATAAGCATTTTATTTTTTTTTTAATAGAGTAAAAAGGGAATCTATTTGCCATCAATATTTATCATTACTAAATGTCCTCAGGACTGAGTAAAAAGTGAGGAGGCTGAAATGAAAGCCAGTCAATTCCCAGTGACAGAATTTTGAAGAGACTGGATGATGAAGCAAAATGCATCATTTCAGGGGGAAACAAGAAAAAGTGTCTTGACATTGCCAAGACATAAAAACTTCCTCTAAAGGAAGTGTAGGGCATGTGATTACTTTTTCACAAAAGAAAATAAGACTGACAGAAGTTGAGTTGGGGATATAAAGTGTTAATGATTTTGAATACGCCCTTATTAGTACACCAGAATTTACTAGAGGTTGATGGGAAGATGTGGTTTTGAGCATAACTAAAGGATGCTGTTACCTCTTGTTACTCTGCCACAGAAAGTAAGACTTCGGTGTACTTCTTGAACTTAACATCTAAATCTGGTGATACTAATAACAGTGTGATCACGCTTGGCCACATGCATGAGTATGAGATGATGTATAGAGTACATAGTGTACGCAGTATGAGGCAAAAATTTTACAAAACAAGGACGTGGGAAGTAAAATGCCATGTCTTTTGATATAACTTCAGAGCAACTTACTTTTGCCCTTTTCCAGCTTGTAAAAAATAAATCTTTGTTTTCTTACCACTTTTGACTTCCGTATTTCGTTTGATTGGGTTTTTCTTCGTATTGTTGGGTGGGGTTTTTTTTGTCTTATTTGGAATGAAGAAAGTAAGAGTAGTTCCTTTTTTAAAAACTAGATTATAAACATACAATAAGAGATATTGATTTCACTGTAAACTTCTTATGTTTCCTGCATAGGCATGGAGGAAATCAAAGGATACCGTCATATTTCTGCTGATGATTTAAAAACTGCTGCTAATGGATAGTGCAGTGAAATTACATTTTCTCTCCCTCTTCCTCTTTGTCTAAGTACTATGAACAGGTGCTGGATTTCTTCAGTAGGGAGAAAAAAAGACCACTATAATGAATGCATTAATTTTTTATCATCTGACTTGTTTTCTTCTTGTAAAGCTACGGTTTTGGCAATGATAAAAACATTCCTAGCAGTAGTGCACAGTTAGTGAGCATTGGAATTCATGGGGAAATACAAAGTTGAGCATCACAAGAATTTAGATGTGTTTGCTATACACAAACATAGATCCACATCACATATTTTCCCTATGTTTATATACACTAGTGATGCTTTTTAAAGACATTAAGTGGAAGTAAATTGTATTAATATGAAATAAATTAGTCCAGTATAAGGCTTGTCAGAGAACAGAATCCTTTGCCTCCTTGCCTGTTATGGAGATAAATGCCCATTTCATAGAATCATAGAATCACAGAATGGTTTAGGTTGGAAGGGACCTTGAAGATCAATGACTTCCAACCCCCCTGCCATAGGCACAGACACCTCCCACTAGACCAGGTTGCCCAAGGCCACTTCCAGCCTGGCCTTGAACACCTCCAGGGATGGGGCCTCAGCAACCTCTCTGGGCAACCTGTTGCAGTGCCTTACCACCCTCAAAGTGAAAAACTTCTTCTTCTTCTAATCTGAACCTGCCCTCTTCCAGTTTAAAGCCATTCCCCCTCATCCTATCACTACATGCCCTAGTAAAAAGTCCTTCCCCAGCTCTCCTGTAGGCCCCCTTTAGGTACTGGAAGGCCGCAATAAGATCTCCCCGGAGCCTTCTCTTCTCCAGGCTGAACAGCCCCAACTCTCTCAGCCTCTGCTCATAGGAGAGGTGCTCCAGCCCTCGGATCATGTTTGGGGCTCTCCTCTGGACACGCGCCAGCAGGTCCATGCCTCTCCTATGTTAGGGGCTCCACAGCTGGATGCAGTACTCCAGGTGGGGTCTCACCGAGAGAATTACACTGATCTGATATCAACACAACAAAAGACCATTATATTTAAGGTCCTAAGGTCCTAAAAATCTCACCTACTAGTTCTTTTAAACTCCGATCTGACTATTAGCAAAATGCAATCTAAACCTTAATTTCACATTAGTCTGTAGTCCATCTATACCACTGCACAAATACAGCTTCTTGGTATCAAAAGGGAACTCACTAATCAAATAGGAAAGAGGACACTTAACTGCTACTTTTCACAGCTGAGAAAAATGTATACTAGGTAACACTACAGAAAATTTGCTCTATCAGTCACTCTCTGTGACTTTTACCATATCTCTGTTGATTCCAGCATGAAGTCGGTATTTCAAAAAGTCCTAAGAGGCAGTATAGCAGACTGCTTAGAAATTATCCAAATGTCAAACTTCTGATTTACTGTAATGCAAATGCTAGCTTTTAAAGTTGACAGGTGAGTGAATCTGTACGTGTTCACATGTAAACAAGCAAGTCTCCTACCTTTATTAATGACATATAGTACTATATAGCTTGTTGAAAACAGTACACTGCTGCATCCCCTGTTCCCTCCTGGTTGACGAGAAAACATTTCAGAAGCCCTGTAAAAGCTACAAGTCCGCAGATATTCAGTAGAAAACCTTGCATTTTCTGAAACCAGACGGCAAATGTTTCCAAGGGAGCCAATTGCACCCGTGGGAAAAGAATTGGGGTTACACCACCACTGACCTCATTCATCACTTCCTTAAAGCGGCCTAGATAAAGTTTGCAGTTTTTCCTGTACCTGCTGCTTTGTGAAGTGTAAATGCACCAGGTGCAGTGCCTCGATTTCAGACTAACACATTCTTTCAAAGCAACATGTAAAGTATACGGTTTTCAGTAACTGCATGCAATCCACACGAACATACAAAAATCACGTGAAGAAAGCTATGATTTACATACGTGGTGGTAATTACTTTGTTTTGGATTCATAGCATATGATTATATGCTTTCATTATACATTTTACCTGTACCATGTCCTAGATCTGTGCCCTACACGCTGCTTCTGTTTAACCAGGATGCTCTTGGATGTTCTGATTTCCTCAAATGCTTACACTATTTAATTACTTGGATATCACCAACAACGGCAATATAAAGAATGTGTAATTACATATTTACAAACGGCAATGAGAACAAAATGTGTGTCTTTGCCCAGTTCCCTAGAACAACTGCATGACAGAAACAGGATTTTCTCCTCTTTTCTCTTACCTCCTTATCACCCCAGAAACCGGTCATAGGTTATTCTGTAGTTCTTTATGGAAGTGAAATGGAGTCCTGCCCACACTGATGTATTTTAACAGCAATTATATTCGTATTCTTACACTAAAGCCCATCATGATGGTATCCGAGTATTCTCCAAAGATTCAAAGTGACGTATGACAAGAAGTATAACTTCCACTTTGCTGACTGAATATCTTCTTTGCTGATGGAGTATTTTTAACTTGCTTTCTCTTTTCCTTGTGCCTTTTTACTTCTATTTTGTACATTTTTTTATATTTGAAGTGTATTAAAGGAATAAAAATAGAAGACGGCACTATCCATTTTACAAGGATATCTTTGTTCTCCGTGCACAACTAAAAACACTTAAAGCAGAGAAAAAATGTGACTGGAAAGGATGTGAAGGCAGCTTGCCGAACAGAATGTACTCAGTCAGAGGTGAGCTCATGCATGTGTTATAACTATAGCATTTTAACCACTAATTGGTGCTAAAGGTAGATAAGCAGATAAAAACTTGCTTATTTTGAAGAAATGTGAAGACAGAATTTGTGTATGAAATAAGACTTTATTTTTAAGACAGTGGGATTGGAAGAATGCCCCGACATCTCAGATCAAAATCTTTTCTTGATCTTTCCCCACCAACTTACTTGATTAAACGTCTATGACAATCTGATGCTGAAATGTTCCTTATATAACCTATAATCGGCAAAATTGCTGGTAAGTATCCCCATAGACACTTTTCTATACAAGAAAGGTTTACAAAAGCTAACAACTCTTAAAACTATGCCTTGCATCAGACTGTAATTATACTCAGCCACACTAAGCATGGTATGCTGTTGTGTTAAATGTTCCTTATTACTGCTTTCTCTCACTGCTCTCTGCTTCCATTATTTAAAGACATTTTCAATCATTATGCGTCATATGTTTTGTTGCCTCTGTGTTACAATTATCTTGCAGATAAATAGAAGACTTCGTTCTTTAAGACTATCACTTAAAGTCTCAGGAGCACCAGGTTCATCAAAAATTTGTAAAGGGGGAAAAATACTCACACAGTAATTGAATTCACTGTGAATTTCACTTCTGATGTAGCTACAAATGCATTCTGATTTCCAGTCCTTTGTTTCAATAATCATTGCCAAATTCAGTTGGAGAATAGATATGAATATACAGAACTCGGATAAAAAATAAGATGATGATTCCTTACTTCTATTAGAGCTCAAAATGTAAACTGCGCATATTTTATGTAACAGTGGAGGACATACAGTTGTTAAAAACCACCTTCTATTCTGAAAGTCAAGATGCAGAATACACAACTTGAACCCCTTTGTTCACTTCTCAACTGCTTTTTACCAGCTCAGGCTTGTCAGTGATACACAAGTTGTGTCAGCTAGCGACTTTGCATCATAAAAGGTAAGATATCCCAAGAGAAATAACATTTACATCGAATGCTCTTGCTTGCAGATAGACCCTCTTCTCACTACAACAGCTGTGATTTTCAATCTTTTCAATAATTTCCAACCTATGCTAATAACCAGAGCCTTGAAAAGCACTGCTGGAAGCAGTGGAAATGCATGTCCAGTACCAAATGATTATTATACTGCTGTTAGGTGATTTGAAATGTCAGCTTTTCGAGTATTGTGCAACAACTTGAAAGACAATAAAAGTGTGGACTAAAAAGCAAAAAAAAAGCAACCTAAGTCCCAAACCTTGTCAGGTAAGCCAGAAAGAGACATATATTAAAAAATTTTCTCCACTTCCAGCTAGAGATGTTCATAAAAATATCATGTGCTAAACCAATGGAGGTCATCTTCAAATGCCAGAAACAGAAATATTAGAACCTGATGATATGCTTCTCTTGGTGTATGCAATATGACAATATAACTCATCCTTATTATTTCAGTGAGATGGATCTTGCTCTTATTTGAATGTTATAAAAAGAAAAATAATAATTAATTGCATTTGAGCAAGTTGTAACTACTGACAGTGGTACTGCAAAAAAGTTTTGTAGAACTGGAGGATAAGGCCAGTTTATCAACAGGTTTCCTCTGAGTCACATAAACACTCGACTTCCATAGCCAGTAATTTTTATAATCTTCAAACTTTCCATAACATTTTTTCTTGTTTTGCTGGCTATGAACTCTACAGTTTTTTGACACTTTCTGGCTAAGTGACAGACTGTGACTAGCACAAAGTGACTGCAGAGAGAAAGAATGCAGCATCCTTTATTTATTTATTTTTTTGGTTACTGAGAAAAATTCCCCTACTTCTTCATACTCTGTATTAACTTCCTGTTCAAAATCAAGGTTGTTAAGATTATTTTCAGAACAGTAAGTGGGGTAGCTGTAAATGCCATCTTCAAAACTGTCTGATGGTCAAAGAAGATTTTGTGATCTTTAAAATCAGCGTAGTTGCATGAATTTATAAATGCTTCTTCACTTTTGGAGAATGTCCTGGGTGGTAAAAACAATGTAATGTATGAGGTTCTGTTTACTAGTATTCCATTAACTCAAAAGGATATTGTCTCTTTAAAACTAGAATGCAAATTCAGAATAAATTCAGTCTAATCAAGTTATCTTAGCACCTTCAAAAGCCAATATCACACCTTCAGCTCACGGGGAAGAAATATTTCACTTTGCTATCAGCTCATCATCAACTGACAATTCATGGAAGGCAAGCAATTTCTGGGGGCTGTTTCACTACTTTTAATCTCTAGGTATTGTGGCAGCCTTATCTGTGAATTTTCCTACATTGCCTAGTTCCTTAAAACCTTTAACATGATTTTAGCATAGATTTTGATTGATATTTCAATTTCCTTTATTAAAATATAATATATAAAAGGAAAGGAATCTTTTAAGCTCCCAACTGACAATGAAATAGTACTTACATTTTCATAGGGAGCTAACTTCCTATTAATACAATTGTATTTGACATTTCCATTTAAAAAATCTTCCAGTGGTGTTATATTATTATGTCTTTGACAGCTCACTGTGGGTTCTGTAGTTACATAGTGATTCTAGATTATCGCTTTACTGCATTTTTTTCAATGTACATAAGAGGTCCACTTTAGAAAAAAACATTAATTTATTTTTGTTCTAAAAGGGTACTAAGAAGATATTTACTGAGTTCAATTAAACTTTTGCATAATAAGTGTATGTGATGCTCTTCATTTAAAGAAATTTTAAGAACCCTTTGCATAAGGGAGAATTGAAATTAAGCTCTGGAAGTAGCATAAAACACTTTGCTAATTTGATGTCAGTTAAATGTAGGCTTTTGGACAATGTAAAGGAAAAACTCTCAAGAGACACGACGAAACACAGGAAGCCAGACATACATGAAAAAAGAGCATGCAAGGAAAGGCACTGGACCAGCTAGACAAAACCCCAGAACCAGCTAAGTTTAGCTTAAATTCTGAAAAATATTATCATATATCATGTTCTCATCACAAAACTCTTTTAAGGATACATAGCAGCTTCTGAAGAAAGCCCAACCTTCATGCTTTAATAATCATTAGACTTTTAAATATATGTGTATAACAATACAAATGTGACTATAGTAGCAACATATGATTTCAAGGCCTACCCCATAACGCAATTCAGACGACAATTTAAAGTGTTAACAGTAACATCACAAGGTCAGGTAGGTATCTCGATAGCAAAAATTAGTTTTCATAGAGTATCATTTATACACAAATTATTTATTCAGGTACATGATATATTCTGTCTGGGAGCTTGACCTCTGCATTACCATCTGCTGATTGTAAATTTTGTGAAAAACATTGCGCCAACCTCAGATTTTTGCTTGTTCAGAAGATTATCCTTTCTACATTATTTAACTACCTGTCACTTGACCTTGTCTTGAAAATCATTGTATGCTTCTCATGTCACTGCAGGCACTGTTGACAGCTGCTGTTTGTCACCAGAAGCTGTGGGGGGAAAATTACTCAGCGTACAGCCTAGCCCACTCACAAAAGCAGTTCGAATAAAAAATAAATAGCAATGAGGAGTCCCTAAATACCAGCAGCTAGCACTTCAACAAATACGGGGGAGGCACAACGGTTATATCAGGTGTCATTGTACAGCTGCTGTCAGCATTCCCACCCCTCAAGAAAACAGCTGAAGAGATACCGGTGGTTTCTAATATCAGAAAGCGCTAGCTTTAAAATACGTCAAAATGCAGCACAATAGCCTGCAGTACGCCTATTTTCTGTGGTAGGCTAAAACCTAAACAGGGTAGTGACTGATCACTATTTGCCCCGCTCTTGTAATCATCCATTACTGGCAACCGTCAGAGACAAATTCTGGGCTAGACGGACCTCTGCGCTCAGCCGGTAGCGCTGCTCCTCTGTTATGATGAAAGGCCTGTCAGACGCAGAAAGTGGCATCAGGACGGTGACGCAGGGGACAACGTATTTCAGGTGTGAAATACAATCCCAGTCCTGGCCAAGCTTGGTTAGTCAAACTATGCGACATGTTTTCATTTAAAGGCTTCAGTTCTTGTATGACAGACAAATTAAAAGAATTCACCCTTTGGTAACTGAAAACACGCTCGGTTGCGTTTTGATGTGTTAATCCAGCTGAGTTCCTGCCAATCCTTTTGCACTGATGACATGAGCTGCTGGAATAGCCACACTTCAGTAGAGGTATCATAGACAGTTATATTTAGTTTTCATATTTATATGTTTATTTTATCTTGAACGCTTATTAGTGTTGTGTAGAAACAGAAAGACTACGCATACAAAGAACTGTTAATATATAATTTTTCCTAAATTGTGCTTCCTACACTTGGGAGGTCCCTCTGCTTCATTTGCACAAATTGACGTCCACTACCTTCTTTAAAAAACATTTTCCTCTTTTTACCTTTCTGTCATCTGACAGCTGTGAATGGCATCTGCATGGGGCCAAAAATTGATACAAATGGGAAACCATCAAGCGACTTAATGTAAAGACATTAAGTTTAAGACTACTTCTATTCTTCCCTGAACATCCAATTCACCACTGCTAGGTAGGTCTTTGGTTTGACACACTAAAGCTTTTGACAAATTAAAGAGAACATGAAATTATATTCTCTCCAACAAGCTTTAGTCTCACTTTCTTGACTCATCTTACTTGTTTATACTTTCCTGCCCTGAGATGAGATCCTGCAATCATGAACTAAATGGACTTAACGAACTTTTGTACGTAAACATAAATCGTAGATGAGTGACCTGCAAGTATCCATCTATATCTCCATGTGCGTGTAGGTTTGATAGATAAAAGTAATAGCGATCTGAGCAAGATGCAAGTGGTATGGAATAAGGGGTGGAATGTCCTGGTTGGAGGTAAACAGGACCAATTTTGTTCAGTACCTTTGCTTCTTAGCTGGGCCTCTTCTAACTACTGAAATTAACAGCATATTGTGCAGACAATGTCCTCAAACCAGGACACACACCTTTATGATTTCGACTCGCAAACTGTTTATGGCAGTGAATCCTGCCTTGCTTATAAAGAGATACGTGCACTGCATCTACAGAACAACAAAAGACTAATTCTATACCCAACCATAAAATTAATTAGGCTTAATGAAAATTTCTTGGATTACCACACAAATAATTAAGCTGTGACAGACACAAATCACTTTGAACACGCAAAGCTGTGAAACTGCAACAGGGTTTGCATTGCGCAGCTTTCACGTATCAGTATTAACTTTAAGGGGTTCAGCCACTGAAACGGGTACTCCTATATAAAATAGTACTCGTGCAGCCTGCAGTCCTGGTTGGTGAGTAAACCTAGAACAAAGAAGGCATAGAGAAATGAGTGATGACTATTCTTGCACATTAAAGGCTAGTGGGTTCACTCACATGTGACTCTTGATAGATTTTTCAATCTTGTGGATTGTGGGCTTGTGGAAAGTGAACAAGTGGCACAGAACCTAATTCCTGTTGTAGGAAACAATAGTTTTAATTGTTCTTTTAAAGTGCGGTCATCCAAACAGGATGATATTTAGGATGGTCCTGTGTATTTGGTTCTGTCCTTAAAAATGCTAAAAGTATTCCATAAAGGAGAAAATAGCTATTAGTTAACAAGATTTTAAAGAAATCATTGACAAAAATGTCCCACTGTTTTTTCAGTTGCTCACAGCAAAGAAATTTTGGAAACCTGCGTCACTAGCAAAAAATTTGCATTTCATACAATGCTTCAAACATACTTTTAAAACAGGAAATAACACTTGTATGTTTCCTTGAAACAAATTTAAGTCTTCTCAAATAACAGTTTGATTAATTACATGTAAATGAATTCTAAGAAGTCTATAAAAGGATTTCTTCAGTTGTCAAGGTGATTTTTAATTAAAATAAAATGGGAGTCTCTGTCCTGGTTTCCATCAGTACTTACGAAGCTACTGGAGGAGCTATAGATCATCTTCATAAGACTTACTTAATGCTTTAAGGCTTTATGTAGCTTAGTCACATATATGAATTAGCAAAATAAATACTACAGCATTCGTCTGTTTTTATGTAAGAACTAGTACTATCAAATCACAGCTTCTAATCTAACTTCAGCTTGGATGGACCATGAGCAACATAATTCTAAAACATCTAATTATTGTTCCTAGACAAACCATGGCTAGGCACAGCAGCAAAACCATCCGAAAAGTGCAGGTTTGACCAGAAAGCTACAGCTTCCTGACGAAACCTTCAAATATCCCAGCTCACCTTCCTTCGAAATTTTCAACACGAAATAATTTAATTCAACTTAACAAAACACATCTATCATCTCATAATTTTGGTTATGCTATTTTCCTACAAGTACGAATCCAATATTTTTTGTAATGAACACAAGTAATAAAGGCGGATCTAGAAACTGATTTAATTAGATGACAATATTGCATACTGCTACGCTCTGACAATCAGCAAAAATCACTCTTTGTATGTATTTGGACTATACTTTAAAAGCTTAGGCGTGTGAGATGAAGTTAGTGAATACGAGGGAATGCTCGTCTTCTCCAGTGGACTAATATTTCATTCATTTTGTTTTGTGGGGTTTAGACTCAAGTGTCAGCTCCAATTTCTTTGAGCTCTTTTTTCAGTGGCCTCTTCACAGAGATTTAAAGGCCAGACGGAACTCTTACAGTCATCTGGTCTTTTCATAACACAGGCTATAAAAAAGTCATGCAATAATTCAGGAATTAAGCCCTTCATTTCTTTTAGGGTTATCACATGTGTCTGAGAGAAAGGCGATGGCTTGAATTTAAAGTCCCGGAGCAACTACCATATCACTGAACACATTTTCCCCGTGACTACATATGAAAGTATAGTGCCTTGATCTAGATTGATCTTTCATCTAGTTTCAGTTTCCATGCGCTGGTTATTTTTACTTCTGCTATACTACACAGCTGTTTATTGCCAGAAGTCATTTATTCATTTGGAGCCTTAGAATGAGCCACCCTTCGCTTTCTACTTGTTAAACTAGAGAACTACTTTAAATCCATAATATGAGAGATAAATCTGAATTTAACCATTCTTTCATTCCTCTAGTAATTCATCTCCGTCAACAGCTTTTAAAGCATCGTCACCAGACTTGAGCATAGTACTTCAGCAACAATATCACTGATGCTGCATACTAAGTAATACTTCTTCCCTAATCCCATTTATTGTCCTGGTTACTGGGAATCACTCCTACTACAGTCTATTTGTTATCTGTAGACGTGTGCTGGTAACTCATGTTCAACCTTGACCTCAAGGCTCTTTTCAGTGTCATAGAACTTGAGGATACACCTAGCAGGTACATTCAGTGTTAATTTCAAGAAATATTCTTTTATACTTAACTATACTACAGCGGATACTCCTCAAATGAAACTGCAGTTTTAAGTGATCAAAGATAACTGAACATTCCATAGTTCCTTTTCTCCTTTTTTGTATTTTCTCTCTTTTTTTTTTGTTTCAATTTCTTTCAGGTTAGTAAAAGGTATTGAATAATGTAGAGTCACACATGTCTCATTTCACAATACACCACTGTTGTAACCTCTCAGTCATCCAACTTCTAATCAAGAATTTATTAATACAAAAAATTGTTGTTGCTTTTTAAAATAAATTGCCTTTTTAGGAGGAGTGCTATAGCCCTTCTACTTGTCCAGTTCTTGGCAGCAATTTGACAGGACCCTCCATCCATGCTTTTCCTTTGTCAAAGCAATCTTCACCCTGAAAACCCTGCTGCTACTGCAATACCTTCTTCTGCCACGGAGGAAGCCACAAGCCACAGCGACCTCAGCCCCCCATAAATGTGGGAACGGCACTTCAACAGCAAAAAGCACTTGAAGCATTTTTTCATTCTCACTGATTCCACATTCTGTCAGAGCAAGACAAGTTTAGAAGCACATCCCCCACCCCCAAATTCAGGGAAAGAAGATATTTTTCCTACCTGGTGTATTGAGAGGTATTTGAGAGACCAGATAGAGATGACAATGAGATTCAAAACAAATGTCTATAGTTAAGTATATTAGTCAGCAACTAATCTGCTTGAAACATCACTGATTTCTTAGGGGAACTAAGCCTATACCCCATAGGCAGCCTGTCTGACTTTTGTTTTTTAAAGAACTGGGAAACAGTTCAGGCTTTTTATAACTATCTTAATTTATTATTTTTGTTTGATTTTTCTATTGGTCATTGTCAATGACACTAAGATCTATTTTGTTACATTTGATCACTTTGTCTAATTAAGCAGGAACTTTGTTTCTTTAAAAAATATGTTGACACCTTTTACAGTTTTACCATGCCAAATCACTGTTTGTACAGCAGTGTCTGTAGAGGGGGATCTACGTAGCCATGAAAATCTGACTGCAGGATTACTGTCCAATTCCACTATTTATTTCTTATTTTTTGTATTTTCTTGATTGCTTCTGTAAACCTCTGATCTCCAGATTTTTGGAGACCCTTTCACAAAACAAAATTAAAGAAATGATCCTTCTGTCTGTAGGCGTAACTTTTTAGGCATGTGGCCTGCTCTAAGAAATGTTAGGTATCAAACAATGGTAACAGTCCAACAAAAGATTTTGGCACCTATACATTAGCTGCCATTATGTCTTATTTCCAAAAGAGAATTTTAGGAGTTAAATAGGGGAGGCATTGCATTCACAGGCCCTGGTCCTCATGGGCAACTTCAACTACCCCGACATCTGTTGGAAGGGTAATGCAGCAGGGCATAGGCAATCCAGGAGGTTCTTGGATTGTATTGATGACAACTTCCTTCTCCAAGTGGTAGAGGAGACAACGAGGAGAGGAGCTATGCTGGACCTTGTCCTTAACAACAAGGATGGGCAGGTAGGCAGTGTCAAACTCAAGGGTAGCCTGGGCTGTAGTGACCATGAAATGGTCAAGTTTGAGATCCTCGAGGCAGCGAGGAAGGTGTGCAGCAAGCTGACCACCCTGGACTTCAGGAGAGCTGACTTTGGCCTCTTGAAGAATCTGCTTGGTATGGTGCCATGGGATGAAGCGCTGGAGGGAAGAAGGGCCCAAGAAAGTTGGTTAATATTCAAGGATCACCTCCTCCAAGCCTAGGAGTGCTGCATCCCTACAAAGAAGGCAGCAGGCAGAAAAGGCAGGAGGCCTGCATGGATGACAAAGGAGCTCCTGGATATGACCAAAAGGAAAAAGGAGGCCTATACAGGGTGGAAACAGGGGCGGGTAGGCTGGGAGGAATACAGAGGAATTGTCCGAGCAGCCAGGGCTCAGGTTATGGAAGTTAAAGCCCAGATGGAGTTAAATCTGGCCAGGGGCATTGAGAAAAACAACAAAAAAAATCCTTCTATAAGTATGTCAGCAAGAAAAAAAAGACTAGGGAAGATGTGGGCCCTCTCTGGAAGGAAATGGAAGAGCTGGTCACCCAGGACAAAAACAAAGCTGAGGTACTCAATGACTTTTTTGCCTCAGTCTTCACTGGCAAGGACTGCAACCGTACTATCCATGATGCAGAAGGCAAAGGTGAGGACTGGGAAAATGAAGAACCGCCCACTGTAGGTGAAGATCAAGTACGAGACCACCTGAGGAACCTTAAGGTGCACAGGCCATAGGACCTGATGAAGTGCAGGTCCTAAAGGAACTGGAGGACGAAGTTGCTAAGCCACTATCCATCATATTTGAGAAGTCATGGCAGTCTGGTGAGGTTCCTGCCGACTGGAAAAGGGGAAACATAACCCCTATTTTTAAAAAGGGAAAAAAGGAAGACCCAGAAAACTACAGGCCAATCAGTCTCACATCTGTGTCTGGCAAGATCATGGAGCAGATCCTCCTGGAAACTCTGCTAAGGGACATGGAAAATAAGGAGGTGATGGGTAGCAGCCAACATGGCTTCACCAAGGGCAAGTCAACCATGACAAATTTGGTGGCCTTCTAAGACTGGGTTACAGCAGTACTGGACAAGGGAAAAGCAACTGATGTCATCTGCCTGGACTTGTCCAAAGCGTTTGACACTGTTCCAGACGATATCCTGGTCTCTAAATAGGAGAGACGTGCATTCAACAGATGGACCACTCAGTGGATAAAGAACTGGCTGGACGGTCGCACTCAAAGATTTGTGGTCAATGGCTAAACGTTCAAGTGGAGACCAGTTATGAGTGGTGTTCCTCAGGGGTCAGTATTGGGACCTGTACTGTTCAACATCTTTGTTGGTGACATGGACAGTGAGATTGAGTGCACCCTCAGCAAGTTTGCCAATGATACCAAGCTGTTTGGCGAGGTAGACACACTGGAGGGGAGGGATGCCATCCATAGGGACCTCGACAGGTCCTACATCTAGGTCAGGGCAATCCCAAGCACAAATACAGGCTTGGTGGAGAATGGACTGAGAGCAGCCCAGAGGAGAAGGACCTGGGTGTGCTGATTGACGAGAAGCTCAACATGAGCCAGCAGTGTGCAATCGCAGCCCAGAAGGCCAACCGTATCCTGGGCTGCATCAGAAGTGTGGCCAGCAGGTCAAGGGAGGTGATCCTGCCCCTCTACTCTACTCTGCTGTGACCTCACCTGGAGTACTGTGTCCAGCTCTGGAGCCCTCAACATAGGAAAGACATGCACCTGTTGGAGGGGGTCCACAGGAACGCCACAAAGATGATCCGAGGGCTGGAGCACCTCTCCTATGAGGAGAGGCTAAGAGTGTTGGGGCTGTTCAGCCTGGAGAAGAGAAGGCTCTGAGGAGATCTTATTGTGGCCTTCCGGTAACTAAAGGGGGCCTACAGGAGAGCTGGGGAAGGACTTTTTACTAGGGCATGTAGCGATAGGATGAGGGGGAATGGCTTTAAACTGGAAAAGGGCAGGTTTAGATAAAACATTTCACTTTGAGGGTGGTAAGGCACTGGAACAGGCTGCCCAGAGAGGTTGTGGAAGCTCCCTCCCTGGAGGTGTTCAAGGCCAGGCTGGATGGGGCTTTGAGCAACGTGGTCTAGTGGGAGGTGTCCGTGCCTATGGCAGGGGGGTTGGAAGTCATTGATCTTCAAGGTCCCTTCCAACCTAAACCATTCTATGATTCTATGAAATATTTTTAAAAAAATCAAAAGCCCACAGGGCAATCCATATATAATCACATTTAAAGCAAAAAAATGGTAATCCAGTTCAGTCAAACCTCTGGAAATAAAACCAGCCTTGTGCTACCCCACATCTCCCAATTAAGTTGTGAAAGCTGTATGTTCAATGTTATTAAACCAACTAAAGAAAAATATATTATATATCACCCTCATTTTTATTCTAAGTTGTCATGAATACAACCTGTCTAACTGAGTGTGGTGGTGCATTATCTTTAATCCATTTTTAAACATAAAGACTTTTAAGGTCATTGTTAATTAGAGAAAGGTCCAAACTCTTCCTAACTTAAGGCTTTGGATGCATCACTGTGGTTAAACAAATTTACCTGCTTGGATTAATATAAACATTTGAGAATTAGACTAGCTTATCCCGCTGGGTTTCCATCATTTAACCAACACTTACTTCTGGGCAGGAAACAAGATAAACTTCTTTCATCCAAATAATAAACAGCATTGCCAATAAAAACATCATACGAAGTGAAACTAAGAGGGGGAATCTGTTAATCTGTTAATTTCTCAGAGAATTACAAAACTACTGAACGGAGTAAAATAAATGTCAAAGAAGGAATGTCAACAGTAGCATTATAAGGAGAGAATCAAGGAGAAAGAAAATGTCAAGGGAATGTTGTACCTCATATACTCCTTTTTAAATTGCTTCACACCTAGAAATTAGGCAATTCAACAATAACCTTAAATTATTTGCAAGAAACCTGACTGTGGGGCATTTTGCTCTTCATAAGCTACACACTAAATACACATTCAGCACAATTTACAGAGTACCATTCTGATTTAGCTTACTGAATAATACCTATAACATTACAGACAAGCAACTGCCACCTAGACATTGCCTTTCCACCCTGTAAAGTCACAGAATTCTGTGGAGTCTGTTCTTCCTTCGATGAACTCCATTTGGTTTGTGATAACACATTTTATATTTCCTCATTCCTCAGTGCCATGACTGTCTTTGTAAATTGCAAACCCATTTGGACTGGTCAGTTCTACCCAGGCACGGAGAAGTGGTTTTACCTTGATTTTGGTCTCAGTACTACAGTGAAAACAGACATATATCTTAGCAAGTATTTTCCCATGCAACCTCATTTTCAACGCTCAGTGGCAAGATTTACTTCATAATATAAATCAAAATTCAAGTATAATAGGAAAGTACTGGTTCAGCCATGGTTCCAAAGCCTTTCTTGCAAATATTCACCCAGGCTAGCACATGTCTCTGAATGAATTTCCCATTAGTCCCTGTCATTGCTACTTGTTGAAAAACAAAAATGATCAACTAAAAGATGTGGGCTTATGCAATGCAAGAAATATAGCAAGACTAATCATACACCTCTGGCTGTTGTGCCCAAAATGGAAGATCCAATGACCCTCTCAACCTCACTCCTTAGAGGTCTCGAGCCAGAACACATTTAACAGCAAGAACTTAAAATACAGGAAATACAAGGAAAGGTCAGCTGGAAGTCTGTGGACAAAATTCTGAAGAAGGAAAATTAATATAATATTCTTACTCTCGGTATTTGTCATGTATGATAGACCTATACATTCTTCTCCTCTGAATGATCGCACGTCTTTGCTTTGACATTTTTACACCTCTGAAAATACAGTTCTACAGTTCCTCTTGGTTTAATGAGGCATATATGGTAACGGGATTTTATCTGACTACACTAAAACTTGCATTAATTTGTAGAGACAAATGTCAGGTAGATTTCCTCTCCAAGGCATTCCACGCATCAAACAATTTGGATCAGCTTCAACAGAGGATTGATGACTGAATTCCTTCCATGGTATTATGCATAAATTAAAAGCAAATGCTTTGTGTTGAAGAAATAAACAACGAATATTGAAAAAATACAGTGTAGATTTTTTTTTTTCTGAAACTTCAGAAAGAGTCTTTAACTATTCACTGCTATGGATACTAAACCATGTAATTGAATATCTTTCTTCAATGAAAAGAATATGTTTCTTCTTTTCTATGGTCTACTTTTTACCACAGTGGTCGTACACTGACCAAGTTGATTGCTACAGTCTGTAACTTGAATTAGCGAGAAGGAAGTGACTAGGGTAGCCATGAAAATATTTACACTAATGTTATATAATTCTGGCAAAGAGTTGGAATCTATAGAGTAGAGTAACTTCTAAAATGTCCCTTACTGCTCCACAGTCTTTTCAGATGGACTGTTGGTTTCTTCACTTAGCGGTAAAAGCCAAGAGACTAAGGTAAAATGATTATGCTTCAGTAACTAGATTTTTGTATTTTTTTCAAGTATATGTTCAGCTTCTCAGTAGCATTATTTGTCATACAGCATTAAAATGCTCCCTTTCTCTTAACTGCATGTACAATAAAACAAAATGGACAGTTCTTATTTAAATAGAAACTACCCTGCAAGGAGACATGCTAAGAATGAAACGCCTTTAAAATCAAGTGCTCTCTTAAAACACTTTTTATGAACACCTAGAGACCAAGAAGCCATAAACCACAGTTCCCACAGTCAATCTGAATTTGTTTTTATGCTGCATTGTTCAGTAAAAGCAGAAATGTGCAAGAACTTTGAAGTCCATTATGTTTATCCCCACTCTGCTATATAGTTTTCTTTCATAAATTATTATTATTTTACCAAAAGAATCAAAATTATTCTTTGATGAGTAATCTTTCTGAATCAGATATATTGGCTTTTCATCAATCAAAACATTTCTTTTGATCTGTCTGGCCTGTTCAGACAACTTTTGTAGCTGTAACATAATGAAAAATCAAAAATACACGTTGACTGAGTTCAGTTAGTAAAAGTACATGGACAGAAGCCTATTTCATGCTGAAGGATGTTTACGCAAAACAAGAGTTTTCGCTTTATGAGGAACAAGAATGAACGCTAAAGCTTTAAGCCATTTTTATCTTAAAACTCAGGAAATTTACTAATATTATTCTAAACTGGCTCAGACAGTCAATGTCTAGCTTCAGCTGCGCTTACTTATCATGCTTCATATCCAAAGGCACAACTAAGACTTTGAGTTCTCATGTCCTGTAGAAATGTGGAGTATTTTACAAGTGACATCTTTCCCTCTCCTACTTGCAATATTTAAAACTAGAACTAAAACTAAAATAAAATTGCATACTCCCTTCCAACAACAAAAAAACCCTACTGCCTTACGTCTAGGATTTCAAAGTAATGTCACCAGCAGCCCCATTGGGACAACAGTAGGTTCTACATTATGAATGTGCTGCGGACTGTGCACTGAAGCAATGCTAGCCTTGCCAAAATTAATATAGAAGCATATGGCTGCCCAGCCCCCTGGCGTTGCCAGAATACACGTAGGAGGAGGCACTGAATTAGTCCCAGACATTGCCAAAAGTCCAGATGAGCCAACATACCCTAGCACATTTACACCTGGACTCGGAGACCACAGCAGTAAATGTCAGGGGTTTGGAAACCTTCCTGAAACTTCATCAGACTTACCCAACTTTACAGTTCTGAAATGAAACGAAAACACGAAAAGTTCATAAAAGTACCGAAGAGCTGTCTTAAACCACACTTGTAACCTTCTTTGTTTAATTCTACACCACACGCAGACCCCTGAACTGTTACTTTCAAATTTGGAGCAGCAATCCCTTCATTTTTACAATTCCCTCTGTTATCGAGTAACTATGGTCCCCAACATGACTAACTTCATCCAGTAGAACATAACAGTACACTAAAACGAATGCAGCATGGGAGATCAGGAAGAGGCATGCAGATTTAATGCATGTCTGCAAATTACATTTCGGTACAGCATTCAGGAATATCTTGCTACCTCGTGCTAGGTACACGGAGGGAATCAGGAGGCTGCCTCAGGTTCCTTTTGGAAACATTGGGTGGCTGTTGCCAGCAACTGCCAAAAGAATAGTTTGTCAATACAGTATTTCTGGCTTATCATAATTAGGATGCTTGACACTTCATATAAACACCCTAAAAAAATCAAGGTCATACTGACTGCTAATTTGGGGTCTGGAAGGAATTTCTTCCCCTCTTTAGGCAAAAAAAAATCAGATATTGAATTCAGATATTTATTATTTCTTTTTTTTTTTTTACCTTTATTCCAAAAGGCAAGATGTGCCACACTCAAATCTTGCACATCTCATCTAAATAATCTTCTTCCTTTGCTGCACTTCTGGGATATAGCTCAGCACACAGAGTAAAAAAAAAAAAAAATGCTTACATATATTAATTCCCTGCTTACATATAGTAAAACAAATACAAATTGCATTTAAAGGGAGTGGGAAGAGACTTAATGGAGTACAACTTCCTCCTTCCATAAAACAACCCAAACAAAATGCTTATGAATCTATATTTATCTCCTGCATTAAGGTAAGAGAGATGATAGTTTCCATGGTTAAAAAGGGAAAAAAAGATTTCCCAGAATGATTAGATGGTACCAAATATTATGTAAAGTAAAATGTGCAGTGTTCCAAGACTTACAAACAATAACAGAAACATTCTAATATATTTCATAACCAGGAGTCAAAGGTCAGGGCTTCAGAGTGAGAATTTAGTCCACCCGGTGTTTGAGCAGGATTAACACAATGAAGTATCTGATTTTCATTGACAAGAGGTGTGAAATACATGGGGACAACACAACTTATACAATCACCAGTAGTTTTAAGATTACTTAAGAATTTAAAATATCGCTTTGAGTACTTATAAACTATTTCTTTAAAAGGGGAAGTATGACAGATTGAAAAATAAAGCATGATTTCTGAACGATGCATCATCTTTCAACTGTTTCTTTTAAGAGCGTCACATCAAAGTAAAAGCACAATGTTTTTTTCTATATGGTATAATGGACCATATGTTGGCAGTGACCCAGTCTTTATGTTGATATTCTGCTGCATCTGAGAGCTGACGACATTTGGAACAATGACAAAACTATGATAAAAAAACGGATGGTGCTTCACAGACCTAAATTGCATTCTAATTCAATGTATCTTTGTTGGATGTCCAGGATGAACGGACTTCAATTGTGATGGTGATAAAAGAATACTGCCATATATGATGACTGGGCAGCTGCATGCCGTTACCATCTTAGGAATACTTTTTTGCTCTGTCCCAGATACACACTATTCTTAGTACCAAAACAGGATGACAGTGCCATGATGACACGGAATTCAGAACACAGCTTTCACCCTATCTTAATTTTCTCTCCCCGTGCTTTCTTATATGCTTTAATCAACCACCATATTGCTAAGACTAAGGTAAAAGAATGGTCATGAAAATGTTGACATAGTTATTATCTCTTTATCTCAGAATTTTTGATTACACAAAAATATTAAATTCCGATTTTATTTCTTCTGCACCACCCCTACTTCCTGTGTCTACTAGGATGAAGTCTGGCAACCTTACATCCCCATTTTTCATAATGATTAAATATTCGTACAAAATATGCCACATCTATATGGTATATCCCCAGAATACACACAAGTTATCAGACAAGACAAATTTATCCTTGGTCTTACCTCTTCTGATTTTCCTCAATCCACAGATTTGCATTGTATTATGCGATAATATTAGGAAAGTTTTAATAGCAAGCTTCTCATATTATATATCTTATCAGCCTTCACAACATGTTACAATATAGTGTGTGACTTAACCGACAGATCCTCTATTTTGATGCAAAATGAATGAATATATACATTCAAGCTGCATACAAAGTAGCTACTACTCAACATATTTATAATAGTAATAATCTGACAGTTTAAATCATATCTGTTAATTTCCTTGTTGGGGGGATTTATGACACCTCAGCAGCCCAATATCTACAGCTAGTCTTCTGCCCCGTTAGTGATATGCTAATTTGTTAGAGATTTTTTTTAACTAAACATGAAGACTGAGTTTTTATTTATTTAGAAAGGCTTTTAATTGCCATTAAGTGCATTCTCACTTTTAAGAAAGCTCAAATCTATAAGCCCATACCAACTGAAAAACTAAGATACTGACTGAGGTCCTCATTGCTCTGCAGCTTTCCAAAATGGCTGCAGACTCCCTACAGTACTGTAAATTTTTAATTACAGACATGATTGCATCTGATGACCACCCTAACAGCCACTGAGTTGCAAAAGTAATCTAAAGAGGCTGTGTTATTTATTGGAATTACCACTGAAATGACCCCACGTGTGGCGAGGAGGTGCGGCAGGGGAGCTTGCACCAGTGGATGGGAGCTGCAATGGGTGGACACAGGCCGTTCAGGAAAGATCAGCTGGGAAAGTGAGGAGGAGAGGTGAGCTCTCTGCAAAGGAGTGCACTGAATGCCTACGGCTTGGCCTTGGGACTGGTGATGAGCCCATCCAGACCTTACAGGTAAGGATCAGAGGACAGACTGACACTGTGGTATGCTTCTGCTACAGAAAGACCACCTGACTGAGCAGAGGAAACAGATGAAGCTGTCTTTAGAAAGCTGGAGAAAGGCTCATGATAACAGGGCCCATTACTTATGGTACATAACAACTCTCATATTTGCTGGAAGGGCAAATAGCTGGGAATGGAGAGGAGAGGAGAGGAGAGGAGAGGAGAGGAGAGGAGAGGAGAGGAGAGGAGAGGAGAGGAGAGGAGAGGAGAGGAGAGGAGAGGAGAGGAGAGGAGAGGAGAGGAGAGGAGAGGAGAGGAAAAGAAATTGAACAGTTGTGCACATTAGGTAAACCCTTGAGACTCCTGGAATGTGCTGATGGCAATTTTCTGACACAGGTGAAGGACAACTGGACTAGGGAAGATGGTCTATTAGAACTGATACTAGAAAGCAAGCAAGAAATGTTTGGAGATGGGGCAGTCAAGGGTAGCCTTGATTGCAGCAATCATGAGATTGTGGAGCTTAAAATGCTCACAGAAGTGACTAAACCAAATAATTGCAATACTGAACTTCAAAAGAATTTGTCTTGCTCAGGGGTCTGAGCAAGGGCTCAGGACAGCTGGTGCGTCTTTGAGGACAACCTCCTCAGAGCACAAGAACGGTCCATTCCAATGTGCAGAAAGTCAAGCAAGAAAGGCAGAAGGCCAGCATGGATCGACAGGAGACACCTGAATAAGTTCAAAAGCAAAAACAAACTACAGAGAAGGTGGAAGTGGGGATGGGCTACCCAGGAAGACTACAAGGGCACTGCTCAAGCATGAAAGAATGGTGTTAGGAAAGGGAGAGCTCAGCTGGAGTTGAAGAGTTTCTGTATGTATATTGGCAGCAAAAGCAAGGCTAAGGGAAGTGGAGGTCCACAGCTCAATGAAGCAGGAAAACTAGTGAGAAAAGACATGGAACAGGTCAAGGCACTCAATGACTTATTTTTCTCAGTTTCCCTTGTCCAGGTTTGCTGTCAGATGTCCCTGTGGGAGTGAAGCAGTACCCACATGGCACAAAGTGCCACACCTAGCTTCCAAAACAGCAATGAGGACCTGGGAAACAACAGGCTGGTCAGCGTCATTCAGTATTTGGGAAGGTTATGGAGCAAATCCTCCTGGAAGCCATTTCCAAGTACATGAAGGACAAGAAGTGGTCTGGGAACTGCCAGCTCGGGATCACCAAGGGTGAGTTGTGTCTAACCAACCTGACTGTGTTCCATGATGAGAGCACTGGCTACGGCTCGGAGCTCAGCTATTAATCTAAAATTGTTTATTATAGCTCCCCGGCATAAATTTAAAATGAGAATAGATGCAATTGCCTGAATACTCTGCAGAAGCATGAGAAATAGGAGTTCTGATAGAGAAAAAAAGATATGCTAGTATATAGAAATAGAGGAGCAGATTAGCCGATGTTTATATGGACTGAAGTGCCTCTAATCAGTAAGGTACATTTCCTTAAAGAAATTGTAATTGAACTTCAAAGGTCTTGAATATTTTTATACGTTGGATTCCTTCTGTTGCATTATCCGTAGCAGCTGGTACATAGATGATGCATAGTCTGCTACTGCTACTTGTTACTACACTGCCTGAAGCTGAAGCAGTTTGTGGCGCTGATTGGAAAAATGCTGATGATCTTAATTCATTATCAACGCAGTTATAGCTGATCAGATGGCAGATTGTTTTGTAAGAAGTTAGAAATATGCAGAATTCTATTAATCTGGAGTATGCACACCCCTTTGTGAGCAGAGTGTCGTGGTTACGTATCCAAGCACTCAGAAGTTTGTCAGAAAAATTGCCTATGCATATGCAACTTTATAGCCTCTTTGACACATCCATCACAATATTCTAGTTACATGACTCATTATATTTCTTCCTCAATGCTTCTAGTTGCATTTATTCTTGTTCAAGGTGGTGTTTTTTATTGTTTTCCTTGTTCAGTGTTTTACCCCATACCTTATTTAGCAACCATTATTCAAACTTTGTATTGAAAGTAAAATTATTTTCTTCATCACCGTTTCCATGGTGTTTTTGCTATAGTGAATGAATGCTTCATAAATACAAATTCCTATGATTCAAGTTATTACAGCCATTTTTCAGTTTGAAAATTAATCACAGTTGTACTAAGATGCCCGCCAGTTTGGGGTATGCAGTTTTGATCACTTGAGACCTGACTTCTTCATACACTAATTTATAACATTGTCCTCATTCAGAGCAGTCTTAATTAAATTTATTTACAATTGGAAACACAACAGTTCTGCAAATCCGACCCCACATTTTTCATGGTGTATTCAAAAAGTAAGAAACATAGTTACAAGAATATTTCATGCACTAGATGAAAGATATATTTTTGAAATTCAGGTGTAGGTTGCAGGAATTTCCTTCTTCTCTTTCCCTCCAGACTCTGCCATGCTTTGCAGTTTTGTCTCTCTCTTTCCCCTAGGAGATAACTAGTCTATCACCTCTCACTTTCTCCTCTTGTGGCTCTCAGCTCTGTAGGCAACCTCTTCCTACCAGAGACGGTCTAACTGATAGACATCTGAGCAACTGTTCTCAAAAGGGGTATTCAACTTTAAAGTCTGCTGCTTCAAATCAAGAATGGGAAAAGGGCATAGGTTCCCAAAAGCTTGTCTCATTTTCCCACTTTTAAAGACACTACTTTTAACATGGCTGCATTAACAACGGTATCATCCTGTTTCAGAGTCATCAGTTCCATCTCCGGTGTTACACATCTTCAAACCAGAAGCAAACGAATCAGGCAACCTACAGTCAGCATTTTCTTTTAATGCAGCCTGAAAGAATGAGGCATCGGCTTAAGACTTCTGTTAAAAATGTATGTGATCATAAAAGCAAAGACTATATTACCGTTCATGTGTGCAGACCTTAATTTTAGCATTCCCTAATGTTACGTATTCTCATTCTAAGTAAAAATGCAGCAATGTCCCCTGCTATAGTTTTTTTTAAAGTGTTTGCATATTTACATGTAAACATATATATCACAAAGTATATATGTACCTATACTCTCATTTATACATTTATGTTGGTCAGCTATGAACAACAGCAAATCTCACTGAATCACTTGGAAGTACATTTTAAAAGATATTTTAGTATTGCCATTCCCATTGGTTACTATGAAGCACTTTGTCTTTTGAATGAATATTAGTACATAAATAGCAAATGGTTGAATCTAGAAAAGAAAGTCAAAATACACTGATCGGTAGCAACAGGGGACTCCTGTGTCAAAGAAAAAAAAAAAACAACAGACTTTCTACTTGTACCAGGTACTTGTATATCTGCTAAATAAGAACTAACTAGATCAGCTGACAGCCAACCTCCTGCTAACTCTCACCTGAATTTATATGTTATTTGGTCGTGTCCCCGCCCCCCCCTGCCTTCCCCCACATACTTGTGATTCTGCTGTATATATATGACTGTTTGGACTTCTTAGACTTCTGAAGGTACAGAGGCCTGGTAGACTCAGACTTCTAGATTTCTCTTTTAATCATATGCAGATCCTTGCTTCTTCTCCATGACCATCTCAGAAACCAGGCAAACTCAGTGATTTACAGAAACCGAAAATATTTTAAGAATCAAGCCAAAACATGGCATGTGATTTCCTCTGGTGAATGCTAACTATTACATCATAAAATAAATCCTAGAGGTTCTCAGAAGCAAAATCGAAGACATCAAGGGCTTTCTTCACAGTAGACACCATGTGCTTGACAGGCTAAAAACTCATTAAAAATCTCCAGCATACCTGTGTTCCTTAAATGTGGACTTGAAAGACAGGACGGTGTCAGTCTGCTGAATTTGGATCATAAGGTAACTCTACAGTCAGAGCTATAGCTGCTAAAGACTAAATCCAGCTGATAATGAGGACATTTCAAATAACAATGTGATGCATACATGCCTAGATGGAGAATCAACCGGTGACATGTGACAAAAGGTGGTCAGAGAGCGACAGCATACTGGACCACTATTGTGGAAGCATTTATAAGGGGAAAAAAAAAAGCCTCTTTGAAGTCTTTAAGAAATTTTATAGAAGGCTGGTGAAGAGATTTTTTTGAACAGGTGTAATGTAATGAGACAGACTGGAATCAGAGAGGATTTAAGCTGCTGCATTTGGTATTAACTGAGTCTCAATATGCCAATATTTTGAAGGTGGGAAAATGAAACTTAAGAGATGGCAAGCACCAGATTCTCAAAAATAGATTGGAAACCATAGCATTCACAGGGACTTTTTCACACCTAATACATGGATATGGTGTTTTGAGAGGATATTGAAAGTTATTGACTGGGAGGGAACAGAGTTACTGCATGTGAAATGAACAAAAAGATGTTTGAAGCAGAGCAACAATTTGCAACAATTATTTATTAGTCAATTATTAGTTCCATGTCTGGAACCAGGCCACAGGTAGGCAAGACGATCAACTAGGATGAAACGGGGTCTTAGTAGCTGGAATAGAATAATTCTCTGTATTCATCATTTACAGTAAGAAAACCCGGCTCACTTGCATAAGAGACAGTTTTTGTCATAGCTCAGCATCAGAGATAGAAAAACAGGAGGCTGAGACTTCACCCATCCACTTTCTTGCAGAGGTGCGTGTTCCAATACAGGTTTTGGAATTCAGATTGGTGTGTGATGACAAGAACCTCTGTGACAGATAACCTAAAGCTGACCTCACTATCGACTCAGCTTCACGTCAGCTTTAGCTGAAGCTGCTGGATTCAGCCACGGAGTGAAATGTGTCATACAGAAATTCAGACTAAATGGTCTAACAGTGCCTTCCACCTTAAACGATGGGACGGGTTAGTTAGCCCTAGTTTAGGCATCTCCAGATCGGCCATTAAGTCTCAACTAGTCATTCTAGGCTCCCTTTCCAATCCACAAAAGGAAATTAATCTCATGCTAAGAAAGGCATCTAAGAAGAGTAAAAGAAGTAAGAAGAGTAAGAAGAGTAAAATTAATTACTCTCTAGAATGCTTATCTCTGCTGACTTTAAAAGAAGCCTAGGGAACCGGCTGAGATTTACACATCTGTGCTTTGGATGCATCAAGGCTGGGCAGATTAATCTCTCTTTTCAAGTTTGGTTTGTTTGTTTGGTTTTTTATTTTTTTTTTTTCCTTGAGTTTGTGTTTAAAAACATAAGGAAGTGTTTCCATGTTTGCTGCTGAATCCTATATAACCTTAGAGAAGGTAAAAATAAGTGAAAATCCCATTCATGTTTCTTGCTCTTTCTAAATAAACTGTTTTGCTGGATCTTCCTTCCCATCATTACAATACACATAAACTGTGAATATATTAAATAATTCCAGTAGCTGATTGAGGAGAGTACTGTTGTCACACACAAACACACCAAATGGATAAACCACAACAATGAAAAGGTAAGGGCCCAGTATAAGAAATGCAAAAAAGAGGAAGAGAATAGAGAGAGAGAGAGCTTCTTTGATTGCCCTCTTTTGATGACCCTGGCACTCTTCATGGGAAGGTTTAATCATTTTTGGTCTACATGGTGTCAGCAATATGCAAATTGGAAACTTCCTCTTGAGGGAAAACTCCAGATACCTCCATACAGTTTGAAATTACTGATTTTTTCTCTTCCCTTTTTCTTGTTTTCAATTGTTCATTATTTTTAATATATGCTTGATATTATACCGACTCATACAGAGATGGATTTAACTGGGATGTCTTTCATCCAGAACACCAAACAGCCTGGAAATGCATACATATTACATATTAACAAGTAATATGCCTCTGCCAACATCAGAAATTAAATAATTCCAAGGAAGATAGGTTTGCGATAGCGTCTTGTTGAGTCCAGTTTTTTGCAAATCTAATAATCAAACAGACTCCCAGAGGAAAAAACTGCCCCAGCAATGGCCTGATTACACAAATCCTCTCTGCTCACTGCTGTCACTCGTCTGTCAGTCGACAGGCTCCATTGCTCAATGGACGAGTCTGGTATGCGTTTCAGCATGGCGTGTCATGTTCTGTATTCTTGCACACTTCTGGTATGAGTCATGTTGTTGGACAAGCTAACTACAGGTACGTTTTGCTTTTTTGATACAGATATGGCACATCTTAAAGCTCTCTTGCTGTTTCTGCCACCTTCAAAACCAAAAAAAGTTCTTTTTACAAGAGATGATAGTCATTGGACATGGATACACTTAGCACTGATATAATTATCTAAAGATTATGTTACAGTATGAATAGGAATAATATAGGTACAGCATAACTGTACGTAAATGTGTAACAGGGGACTACACAACTACTGGATAAAGAACCAAAACCAAGATTCAAATACAAGACCTCAGCTTTCTTCCAAGTGCTACGGAGTGCTATGGGTAATGAATACAAAGAAGGGATCTGTTCAGATAAAAAATGGGCACATACTACTCTTTAAGCCAAGCCAGACTGTAGACAATTTTTCCATGGTAACCAACTAATGTCACATTAATAGTTCTAACAGATGGAGGATTATTAACTCGTCAAAAATAGCTACCCTAAAATAAAGTTAGGCTCGTAATCAAAACTGATAAAAAGTAAATTCTTTTTAAATAAGTAAACAAGTTGGCAAAACGTGAAGTAAGAGAGCAGGTACAACAGGCGATACTTTGGAAGAAGTGCCCTTCAGCCACCATGCTGTCTCAGCTTATGAGGTCTCCCTGAAAACCAACCGTGCAAGTAACATATATTCTGTTTGTCTAGAATGCTGTCCTATTATTTTTTAGTTTATAATTATTATTTTAAGATTTAGACAGTCCTTGATGTAGTGTAAACAGAATCTAGTCTGGAGACCAAAAATCTGCATTTGTTCCTTAAGCAAAATTGTATCCTGAAACTTATTTTTTCTGCATCTGCAGCCATAATCAGGCAAGGCTGCATCCCCCTTATTCACTGATCCCTAAAAAAAGAGGCAAACTAACTAATTACAGTGAGTTTCTTAAAAAAAAAAAAAAAAATAAAAATTGAAGTTTCAGCTTTTAACCAGATCAACTTGTATAACTTTTTATTCATGCACCTATATAATTTATCATTAGTGGGCTATGTGGAAATTATAACGGAAAAACAACTTTATAAATGCAACAAAATTACTCAAGTGTAGAAGAAAATGTCTGACATTTTTATACAACTTGAGATCGTTTGCTTGTTAATCAAAGAAATTATCAGAACCTAGAAAAAAATCAGATTATTAGTGATTATGTTCTGAATTATTACATAATAAGCCACATTTTGGACTCATTTTTATTACAAAATGGGTAATACAAAATACCAACACACATCATAAGCTTCTCAGTTGTAGAAATCTTTTTATCCTGTGTATTAATGAGATAACTTGAGTAATATTTAACAACATTTCAGTTTAAATATCTTAAAATACTCAGAATTGTTTTCAGCATTGCCAAATTCCATATTGTAAGTTAACTTTTTTACTGTACAATAAAGTACTGAGTTTGTGTGATTACCACACAGCACTTGCAGGAGCTAAAAGTCAGCACTTTAAAGTTTGTGGGTTTATTTCACAGGGACTTAATATATTAGTATGTGTGGGTGACTGTCAGACTTTATGGCATTTTATTACATCCAAGCAAGAGGAGAGAAAGAGATTCTGAAATGTAAATTTGACAACTCATTCGAAATTACCACTACTGCTTTGATTTTTCAAAGTATGTGTCTTGTTGCAAATGTAAAACCTTCAAGAAAATTTGAAAAACACTAAAGAGAATACTGTGTGCTTTTGACATTTGAGTTCTCCACAGTCTAGTCTAAAGATACCACCCTACGCCTTATTGTTGTCTGTTTAAATCTTTCATAAAAGACTAACTTGCAGTGTCAAGGCTACTGGCTAACATCCATTTTGACACTGATGAAATTACCTGGAGTGACGCAGAGGCTCCTGAGGCACACTCTGTCGCAAGTAATGAAGTATGAAGGGACCACAAAAAAAAATTTTCTGGCTCTGGCTCTGCATAACAGAGCAGAGGAAGAAAAAGGTAAAAAGAAAAAAAGAAAGGGAAAAGAAAAAAAAAAAAAAGAAGAAAACACTTTGAAAAGTATCAGTGGAGGCATATTTGCCTCCAAAGTAATCTTCAAATTCCACAGAAGCAAGACAGATTTGCCAACAGTCATGGTCTGGAAGAGTGTGCAAACAGCATTTTGGCATTACGGTCATGGTATAATATTCTGGAAAGGCAGAGTAACAGATGATAAATGATTCTTGCTGAGTGAAAGAAGGAAAAGAATAACCTTCAAGACCACTCCTCCTTACCAATACCCGAGTTAAGTCTGTCTGTTTTTCTCAAATCTCTCTACCGAAGCAGTCTTCCCTTATAATGAAGCTGAGCATGCCAACAGTCATTAGACTTGCAAAAGTGACAGATAACCGATTGTTCTAATTTCGTTATGCAGGGACTCATAACTGCATACAAGTCAGAATGGAAATTGCACTGAAGTCAACGGGCTTCCAGTAACTCCAGAGGACTTTGGATCAAGCTGTATGAACTAGCGTCCTCAGGGGTCCCGAAGCCACAGACACTCTGAGGAGTGCCTCAGTTATCAAAGAACTTAAGGGACTTTCCCAGCTAGGAAAGCTGCATGCCTGTAAAACAAGATATGGATATAAACTGTTACAGTGATACCAGCATAATCTCAATGCTATGGACAACTCTATTCATGTATAGGAATCTTTTTTTTTTTTTTTTTTTTTTAAATGCAATTCAGGAGGCAAGAATGCCCCCTTGTACTAGAATACATGAGGAAGAGAAAGTGCGATACCTGCCCAATTAGCTAAGCTTTCCTGGGACAAGAATGACTAAATTCGTGCTGTTGACCTTCAGTTCAACTGCTGAAAGTTTTACCCAGCCGTCACAGATATACATAAGAAAGCGGTGAACAAACTCAAAAATGCAAGGTAGTTCTTTATGCAGTCCTGCCTTTTCCCTAGCCATTTAACCATCACATTTAAAGGACTATTATAATTATCATTTCAAAGGCCCATGTCGGCTTTTATCATCACTTTAATCGTTTACAGAGATCCAGTGCCTGAAGTATCCTGGTTGGTAGTCACCGAGCGTGCATCTGACCGTAACCTCCTATAGCATGCCTTGCAGCTTCCCAGTCGTTCGGTTATTTCCGAATATTGCATTGGTTCTCTTCATTTCCAGCACCTTTACCAGAGTAGATTTATCATATTGAAATATTAATTTGGTTCGGTTTAGGCTTCAGATGTGAGGTGGGGGTTTTTATTAATTTTTGATAATTAGACTGCTTTCCGTGCTTTTGGTAATAATATACTCATTCATTCCCTTAAAGCCTTTAAAACAATTGTGGCCAATGGGAAACACGACAGCAAGTGCAAAGCAGAGCAAGTCTTCAGCTGCTGATACAGTGTAATTCAGACACATACTAAGTACAGTGTGAGACGACTGAAAAATCAGTTTCATTCTTTTTACTTACAGTCCTTACAGGAAACGGATTTTATGCTATCACTTCAAAACCCAGAACTAACCAATAATATTCAGAGGGACTAATGTAACAAGCTTAAAAGCAAGCTTTTGTATATAGTTCTAGTTGGAAATATTATTCCTAGCACAAAAAATATGAATCAGGATGGAAAAATACAGTTAAATAATAAGTCACAAGCCATGTATTTATGCCTAACAATTACAGATTTTGGATACTACCAATGCATCACTGTGAATTTAAAAAAAAAAAAAAAATTAATAATCTGATAAGCCACTGTGCCACTTACACAAAATCTAGGTAGAAAATAGAAGATAATTTCTGGAGCCTTTATATCCATTGGGCTATATGAATATAGGCATTGCATCACTGGCACTTCAAAGAGCTCCACTTATTCCAGTGGTTAATCAAAATACCCAGTGATTCACAGTACTATCCACAAAGTCTGGTTTTGCACTGAGCTGCTAGCATCGTTATCAGGGACATATCAGTACACCAGTATATACTTTTTCTACTTATTTAAAAACTTGTAGTATTTCACACAAAGGGCATTTCATTTTTTAATGTAAGTGATGTTGATTTCTACCAAAGGATAAAATACAAGCAAATTTAGAACATGAAAGAATTTCACACTGCGTTTCTATATCTTAATTTCTAAAGAAACTTGGGTAAATTAATGATGACCGAGCTGTTAAGTTTTAAAGAGGACTAATGATTTGAGATGCCTTCATTTTAAGGGGCTCCAAGGTCTTTCTTCAGCATTAATAGGAAGTTTGAAAGTTTCTTAAATTCAATGCCCAGCCGAACGCCTGTAAGCTTTCTCTCGGAGTATTATGCATGTATAGCCCCAGCAACCACACAGATAAATCAAAGAAAAAGTGGCATACGATTAGGTTCTCAAACACAAGAGCATTTGATTTGAGGAGAACGTTACCTTAATAACTGACAGATGACCTCCACTCAGAACTCCTCTGGCAAAACAGGATCGTATCTTAGAACGGACATGAATTATACATGAATTCTATGTATCCTCATTACACTACCGACCCCTGCCACAAAAAAAGGCCTTCCAACGCTGCTTCACTGAGCATTTTTAGTGTTACATATCATTCCACCCTGAAATCTATTTTTTAAAAAAGTAATTAACCTATTGCAATCTATACAGAAAAGAAGATCATATATTGGAAGAAAATTTCCTGGCACTCTGCTTTTTCCTAGCCCAGAAAGCATCTTCTAAGTTCACCTAACACTATCAGAGGGAGAATTGCCCCAACTTAACAGACATCAGTGACATAAGTTGAAAAGTTTTACACTTGTCGGTCTTATCTCCTAAGCCATCGTGGTTAATTAGGTGGACAACTGAGTCATCAAAAGCTATATGCCCCATCACCGTTCATCCCAGGCTGTAATACATTTCAGTCACTGCACAGAGTGTCCTTGTAGAAGCCACATAGTTGAAACCAAATGAATGCCGATTCTCAAAAAGAAAAGCCAATTGGCAGAGGACAGAAACATCCAACTGCCGGAGGAAACCATTTTTCACAGAACAGTCCCTCTATCGCTGTTCCCTCTGCCCCGCGCCTCGAGTGAGACCTATAAAATACCTTCAACAGATGAGCCTGGAAACTGAAACACATTATTATACTGGACAGTAAAAGTTATGGACTGAATAAAGATATTGCACATTCCATTTTTTCCCTGTGACACCCTGCCGACTACCCCTGCACATTTCATAGGCACTCGCCGCCCACTTCTGTCAGCTCCACACAGAATAACGATTTTCCCACCTCTGCTTTATTAACATCCCCTTCTTTCACCAACTGCCAACCACCCTTTTTTCTCAAATTGCTTTACTGATTAACAGAATGAAACACAACTGTTTCTAATCGGTCGCTAATTTTTCACTTTTCTCTTTCTGGTCCACATCTAAACAATGTGCTTTAGTGTCCTGTTTCTCTTCAGCTCAGTCAGTCAATGTAACAAAAGACAATTTTTTTTTTTTTTTCTATTTGTAAATTGTGATGATATACGGACACAGAGTGCCACAGAATCTTCCCACTTTAATAATACAAGGTATAACCCTGCAGTTAGCTCTGTTCAGGGTAGAGTAAATGGGAGTTGCAAGACACGACATGAAGTGCCATGCAAGAAATACAGAACTATCTAATTTTCAGTATTTTGATGTATAAAAAGTCATTTCCTTTGCAAAACATGTCGGCATTATGCCTAACTATGTTTGTACTGATTAGCCTGGACTCAGGTGCAAATACAGAACTGTATTTGAAACAAAATGCTTCTGTTTAATATTTTTTGATTGAGGGCCTCAATATGAAAAAACATACTGAAATGGCTGGGAGTTGTGGATACTTGGCAACTCTGAAAATCAAGTCCTTCTTTATTTATTACAGTTGGTAGTCATCTTTAGAACCATTTAACTATGTTTTGAAAGTGACATATCAGATGAGAACAAATAAAATGCCCGCATCCCCATTATCAAAAAAAAAAAAAAAAAAAAGACGTTGCACCAGCTGTCTCCAGACAAAGGCAGATATAAAGTAATAACTTTCTCTCTGCAGCACCTGTATTCAATTTCTAAGGTACATCTGTCATTTTATTTTAACAAACTCTAACAAGATCAGTTCACAGCCATCTGTGTCTCCCTACCTTTGCAAGCAATTCAGGTTGCATCGCTTTAAAAAATACCATTCAAAGCAAAGCAAAAGATTAGAGATGACATTTTGAAGTCCATTACATCTTACAATAGATATCCCCATGGACTTATAACTGTAAGACCCGTGCGTTCAAGTGTAGGTGAGCTACGCAACGACACAGCGCCAGCAGAGGACTGCGACTCCCTCTTCAGCAGCAGCTCTATTGTGTTACCACAAAGTTAAACCTACTGGAAGGGCTTAAAAGTTTTTGACATCTCATGGTGCTCACATACTCTTTTCTTTAGTCATCCCCTGCTACGAAAGGGAACGAGAAGGTTAAGTATAATCACAGCTTATACTTCCAGAGAATCCATGTAATGGAAAGTTAGAGGACAGAAGAATCAGTCTTTCCACAGCAATGTAGCAGAAGTCGCCAAACAATGAGTCTACAGCCATAAGTAACTGGGCTACAGGTTGTTCCTAAGCAGTATAGGTAAATAAAATGCAGAAAATATACGTAACGCAAAGCTGCCTATGCATGGTTTTCCAAATTCCCACTTAAGGATAAAGTGTCTCAAAGAATGCGTATCAAAGCATAATTATTTAACTAAAAATAAATGAATAAGGATAAGCCTCTGAGTCTCACTGGATATAATCTCCTAGCCTTGTATAAATAAAAGTCTACTCTGATCCAAGTCCTTCACACATGGTATCAAATCACATCGCCCAGAACAGCAGCAGTTTGGAAATACAAACTGCCACGGCATTAGAAGCAGAATTTCTGATGCAGAAATTAGGACCGAGGGAGAGACAGCACATTAATTCAGTATTAAACGGAGCCAATTTAGGGGAATGAAAACAAAACAAAACAAAGAACCCAGAAAATTATCAGATCAGAGCCAAACACTGTGGATTTATTTTAGTCCCTCTGTAGTCAAATAAAGTATTTTTTTTCCTTGTTTGTAGACCCAAACTTTGCTATTAGTAAAGAATATGAGTCGTGGTCTAATTTTAAAAATTATATTTCTGTCTGAAGACAGTTTGTAACCAGGCGATTCTCTGTTCTGGTTTATGGTCAATTATGAATGCTGGTCAGTCAGAGCCTAAAGTCACCGACAGATAAGCAGCTATGTATAACAGCATCCTATTTGTAGAAGGGAGGAAGCTGCAGTCAGGAACCAAGCTGTCGCACCAAGGTAAATGCTGAGTGCCACAAACCTAAGGACAGACCGTAAAGATAAACCGTCCAAATTGTTACTACATACTCGGTCCGTAGGAACGCAGCAGACTCAAAGAAACAAAACCTACAGGGACGAGGGATTATGGAAAACACTTAGCAAGGCAGTCAAAGCCAAGAAGTACGGCAAAGGCAAGAGGCTGTTGAGAACCTAAGACACTTAGTGCCGGCTTAATTGCAGTGAAACAGGCAGCAATTTGAAATGTGGAGTAATAGATAGGTTATAAAAGCATTCCAGTAGCTCTACACTAGAATGTAATGAAACAGTGGACTCTTCCAAGCAGCAGCAGCGAGGACTGGAGATAGGACAGGACTTGTCTGGCTTACTGGGGGTAATAGGTCGTGCTCAAGGATTTCCCAAAGCAAAAAAAGGAAAAGAGCATCTCGGGTTAGAATTGATGCTGCCGGAGATGCGGTGGCTTGGCAGTTCTTCATGGCAGCAAGTATTTGCAAAGTATTTGCAAAACCCACTCTGAACCACAACAGACCAATGTCCTTCTACTCTAATCTACTTTTATGCATATCATCACCTGATTTTTTTCTCCTTTCACAAAGGGTCTATCTATACTTCTACTTTTAAAGCCAAAATCCCCTCTTTGCCAGTTTGTTCGCCCTCTCTAACTAGCAAAAAAGAGCTATTCTCGGTTAGTTGACACCATAATGCTACTACAAAGGCCACACTGTATCACAGGAAACACGTGAAAAACCAGCATGTGCACTACAAAGTACCCATGGCTGTCAACATTTAGTACAAACACAAATTCTTTTCTCTATAAAACTTATTAGTATAAATGCTCTTTAGTTTCAATACCTACTAAGAAAGTCACAGTTCATTTCTCATAAGTTCCCAGAGGAGATTCAAGTCTTTGCTTAAGTAATTTGATGGAGAATGCCACAGCAAATACAGCTGAGAATGAAGCCGGCAGCATTTCGACACCTCAGTTGGTGGGAAAACAATTACCTGTCCTTCCACTCCTCACCCTGAGGTGAGAAGTACCCCCTTTAAGTATTCTAGATTACCACTCAACTTTTAAAATAGTAACATTTCTGTGATGAACAGCAGTTTCTTCCTTTTGCGTCCTTAGTGTCTTGATTTGATTGTTTCCCAGATCACATAAAATCTTGGCTTTATAGTAAACAACTATGTGTATTGCACATCCGTTACATGGTATGCCTATTTTCACTGTGAAAATCTTAGTAAATCTTACTTAGGGGATACCTGACTTATCTAATTTATTAGAAGGATAACACTTTAAAAATTATAATTATTATTTTTTATGTACAGATATATAAGGCTGATTTTATTTCCCTCCCCCTCCTGTTTCCAAATGATCCGAGGTCTTAACAATCTTACATTTATAAACCACTTGCCATTATACTTCAATTCAGGGTCACTTTCAGATTCTGAAGCAATGAAGTGTTATCACTTCATTGACATACATATTAAGGATTTCCCACAGTTGCCTAACCTAAAGTGTCTAGGGCCCTTCGACATACCCTATTTTATTTGAGATATTGGCATGATCCTGGTCGATGCAATGCAAGATCTATGAGAGATTCATGCCCTTCTGGGCTCGCAGCTAGAGGACAGGCAGAATACCACAGGCATCTCAAGTGGCACAGACAACTTCATTAGGGCAAAATAAAACAGAACGGAAGGATGAGAAAAAACTCTAAGGTAAAGATACCTACATTCATTTACATGCCCCGGTTCCCACTATCATCATCAGCGATACAAATTTTAATTAATTCGCCTGAACATAAGTATCTAGCACCATTTGATATTCTCTTCCTGCCCTTCAACTGCTACTTCAGAAGTGACGTAAGCTTTGTCTCGTATCTGGAAAAATGTCCCAGAATGCCCACAGTGGCTCAGGTAGCACGAAGTACGTATGTGCAGGAACCAGAAGGTGTCCTTGGCCAATTCAGTCAGGGTCTTGAGAGCGAATCCCTGATCTTCGTTCAATTACCTAAGCAGTGCCTACTTCCTTCTGAGATGTCAAGCATGGACATTGAATTGAAACCAATAAATGAGTTGTTAGGCTCCGTTACCTGTGTTTATTAGACCGCCATTGACTACGATAGGAATGTAGACACTTGGCTCACTTGTAAGCACCTATCTAGTATATAACTAAATTTAAGCATTCTAGTTTGAAACTGAGACCCATCCAAAGAATACTCTTTCCTAAACATAAGTTTCTCATGACCTTGTATGTACAGTACCATGCGCCTTGAATTAAGCACCTATCCTTCTCCAAGATTGTAATATAACTTTGGTGTCAATTCAGGTACCCAAACAAAGATGCCGAGTGTTATTTGGGATGTTCTAGGATAATCAAGACATGAGGCCTTATGTCATGGGATATATCAAGGCCTGTGCTTTTCTGAAGGGACAGCTGGAGGTGAAAACAGTATCCCATGGCATTTCAAATGGTATTATATATAGGCACTTTAATTAAGCCATCTACGATTTCTTTTTCAGCATGATCACAGATGTTTTAGTTTAGACCCCTGTCAAATCATACATGGCTAAGAGTTGAGAAGCCAAAGGTTCCAAACCAAAGAGAGAAAGCCCATGGAGAAGACCAGCAAAGAAATCTATATTTTCTCTATCTTATACTTTCAAATAAAACTACTTTAAGAACATAAGCTCAGTCTATTAAAATACAAGAAAAAGGACCTCAAAAATCCCCATTTATTATAAATTAATTGATCTACAATCACTGGTTATCCATTCTGAATGAATAGTTAGGACCTCAATGTAAACATCTATTGAGATTAACTCTACAGCTGGATGAGCTCTCTCCAACTATCACCCTGCCCATTTCCTACCTGGTATCACTTCACACGGACACATTTTGTTCAGGCGCTCTCAAATTGCTTCTTTCAGAAAACATGGGTTAATTAATTTTCTTGCATGCTCTAGCTGAGCTGCAATGATACGCCTAGTGGGCAAGGAACCCATTCAAAGTTCTGTGAAACAATTTATAATACTACTTTTGAACTGCTTTACAGAATTAAAGCGAGGCAGAATTTTGCTAGTAACAGAAGTTAACCTATTAAAAAAAATAAAAAAACCACCAGCTAAAACTAAAGTTTTTGGTACACTCACCTCATATCACCATAACCTTTTACTGATAGAATAGTTTCTCCCTTGGTCACGCGTTTTACTGGCTCCCAAATATTTTAACCTTCTAAGAAGTTAAAGGGTCTGCATAATGGACACTTCTTGATTTCTTATCCCATTTCACCCCATTTTGAAGACAAATCACCCAACCAAGAGTGTCAAATGTAGCAGAAGCACTAGCTCCCTCCATTCCCAGAGGCTTCAAGAACTCTCTCAATTTCATGCTTCCTTGCACAACTTTATTTACACTAAAACCATTCTGCCATGTGCTTTAGAGCAAATACTTGGTCTCGATCTCCCAGCAAATCTTGGCTGTATTATCTGAACATTCTGTGAAGACTTGTGTCTTTACCATAGACTGTGGCTGACATATCAGGTGAAATACAAGTGAACTGCATAATGGCAGTTAATGTCCCGTCAAAATGGGGTCAACAGGATACAATCAAACATGTGTATATCATCTACTCAGAGTGTGCAAGCTTTTCTTCAAAATAGTATTTAGATTTGAAGTGGATGCTGTAACACAGATACTTGATTTACACTGGTGGGGTGCTGCTAACTATCTTTTTTTAAATTCAAGTTGGTGTCTGAGAGAGATTATTTCAACAACTGTTCAGGTTAATAATAATTTTAAAATCTGCAATACTTGTGGTTTCTCAGCAATATTTGCACAAATAAACACAGCTACAAATATAACCCCAAATACTACTGAGGTTGCATTTGGCAAGCTTCATTACACGGGCTTTTTAAAAAATTACTTTTGTATCGTTGGATTGTCTCTGTAAATTATCAACTCAAACTCGAGCATAGTGTCTCCATAAAAAACCTTCATGCGTGTATGTGAAGAAATAGATTTTCTTCTGGAAAGATACTCTCTTTAACACTCAAAGCTTTAAAAAATTCAGTAAACACTGCTGAATACCTATCTTTTATGCAGAATATAAAGCCACTCTTCAAAGCTCTTATTTAAATATGTTAACTACTTAGACACTTTTCTAATGCAAATTGGCACAAATTGAAAGGCACACTGAAAAGCATTTTTGCTGCATGCCATTCAAAGTTAAATGTACCTGTTTTGTACTTCTGTAGAAATACATCTATTTCTTACTTCCCTGGAACTTTTCTCACAAGAATTTAAATCATGAGATGAAAGAGAATACTTGTATTTCACAGTGTGATGGAAGGGACCTGGTTCATTTTCTGACTTTGCTTGTTCTGACCCAGTAACAGCTATGTCATTCAAATTACGTGGACAAAAATCTCAGCTATACAGGAAACAACAGTACAAAATGACAACTGTACTACAAAACAGCGCTAAGCAATTTTCATTGCTATCCATACAACTGCATTTTCCTAAGTTGCTTGTCAAAATTGAAAAAAGCTGATGAAACTCAAACTCGGTCTTCTAAGCACTGAAAGATCAATAGATGGTTACACACTCCCATCTATGTAGAGCTATACTTGGGTTTTCAGATCTCTTACAGCAATTTTTTTCCTAACTTTCACAATCACAGAGAATTTTTGTAAACAAGTGGCAAAACACTTTACTTGTGGAGATAATAATATTTTTTATTTAAAGTTATTTCATAAAATACCTTCTAGTTCCTTGTCCGGATGTAGGAATTTTATTCTAAATCAGCTGTGTACAGTTGGCAAAGACTTCTTACAAAAGCTTTTGAAAACTCTTCAGAAATTTTACTGCTTTTTCTCAAATGAAATAAGAGGCTGCTTTAGCAATGTCAGACAGTATTTTGTCTAGATTTATTGCCGTACTAGAAAATAAGTAACACATTTATTTATTTTATGTTACTTACAACAATATTCTCAAAACAGCTTCACGAAGTATTTAAAGTGAACCTACTTTTATACATACTGTTCTGTGATTACAAGAGTGCTTTATTTGTGGGAGGGAGGGGTTCCCCTTTACACTGCTATTTTTTGGTTCATTACTGTTTTAGTATACAACTTATGAACTTTACTCTCCCCAAATTAAGAAACAAGAGCAGCAACAGGACTAGTTAAAATCAACAGATGCTCTGCAGATTGTCATAAAGCCCTGGTTGATAGTAAAAGCTGAGTTACCTCAGTATTCTTCTCAATTATTCTTCAATTCTTAGACAGTTGAACAAGCCACCAACATTAAAGCACCATGAACTTCATTGAATCTTATGTTTTTTTCACAAGATCAGAGAGTGGCTGAGGTTGGAAGGGACCTCTGTAGGTCAATTGGTCCAACCCCCCTGCTCAAGCAGGGTCACCTAAAGCAGGTTATCCAGGACTGTGTCCAGCCAGCTTTTGAATAACTCCAAGGAAGGAGACTCCACAACCTTTCTGGGCAACCTATGCCAGTGGACGGTCACCCTCACAGTGAAAAAGTGTTTCCCGATGTTCAGAGGGAACCTCCTGTGTTTCAGTTTGTGCTCATGGCCTCTTGTCCTGTCCTTGAGAAGAACCTGGCTCTGTCTTCTTTGCAGCATCCTTTAAGGTATTTGTACATGTGTATAAGATCCTTCCACTTGCCCCTCGCTGAGCCTGCTATGCTCCAGGGGCCAAACAGTCCCAGCTCTCTCAGCTTCTCCCTGTACGTCCAATGTTCCGGTCTTGTAATCATATTAGTGACTTTTCACTGGACTTGCTCCCGTATGCCCATGTCTTATACCTCCAGGTGCTCTTCTGCAAAGCTGTTTTCCAGCCGGTCGGTGCTGGGGGTTGTTGCTCCCCAGGTGCTGGACTTTGCACTTCCATTTGTTGAACTACATCAAGTTCCTGTTTTCCTTCATTCTTCTTAAAACAAATTACATTGGGACAACACTCTGGAGAAATACAACCAAAAGGTCAAGACTATCCGAAAGCTTAAACTTCTTGGAGTTTGAAGTACTACGGCCCTTTGAAAGAGATTAAGGGATTTTACTTTGTAAACTTTGTATGTTTGTGAAATTTCTTTCTTCAGTATTAAATCCATGCCTTCCTCCTACTCTTATCCGAAAGTGAGACTGTTTAAATGTGAAACTAAATAATGAAAAACTTGAGTTAAGTAATGGGAAAAGAACCAAAATCCAGTGTCTGAAATAGCACAAATATTTGCCTTTTTCATTTTGTCTTAAACTGACTTTTTTTAAGAAAAAAACTTTTCTCTACAAACCCATGTGGTATTTTTAAAAGTTACTCCACACATTTTCATTTTGTTTTCCTTACCTCGATATTTTCAATTTTCTTTTTTAATTTCTGTATGAAACCATGTGATCATCATGTTATTGTCATATAGTGCCACATGACATATTCATCATGAAACAGACTTGCATCCAATCATATGAAGGAGACAGAAGCCGTACTAGAAATCTTCATTATTTATGTAAGATAAGTGGTGGGCAAAATTGTCATACTCTTTCAAATCTTCCTTAAAGCAATCTAACTCCATGCTCTGACTTCACCACCTTGATCTAGTAAAGACCAACTCCAAAAACAGACTTCTCTGTATCTCTGACGGATTTTTTTCTAACATCTGCTCTTAGTTCTCTCAGCAGCAGACCTGACAGAAGATTTAGGAAAGTTTGCAAGCGAATCCTCCCAAGCAAACCCAGGAGCAGGGAGGAAGAATTTCCCAGCATCAACTGTGGCATTCTGCTAGTACAGAGCTGAGATGCCAAGATCTCATCACAACACCCCTTCCACCACCTCTTTCTTGAGGAAGATGAGTGGTGATGGCCATAAGAACCAGAGGAGCAGAGGAAGGGTGAGCGTAACCCCAGGGAAAAAAGGAACAGCTACACGTGTACACATACTGGGAGTGTGAATGTAACATTTTAAATTCTATTACTAGTGGGACATTTTTCTATAATTGTGTTCTTTTCTGTAGTTAGACCTGGACTAGCAATAATTATTTGATTAGACTGGTAAGATCTGTACGAGACTCACAATATATTGTTGCCTCTGTATAAAAAGTGTGTTCCTTTTTTGACCATAACAAAATTCTTCATGCAACACTGCATGTGTTTAAGGGTAATAACAGCCCCGAGCTGCCATTCTGTGAAAGGCTGTGAGTTTACGTTTAAAGAATAATGTTGTTCACATAGGGTTTGGGGTAGACAGGGTATCCTTCCATAAGGTTTTTTCCAAATACCCACTAAAATGTTGCCCTACCAAAACAAACTGAAAACAGATCCTTAACTATGATCTGTGTTGGAAGAGGTGTACTACCTTTAATTATTTTTATAATTGCAAAGTATTCCTAATGTTATATTCCAAAGATGAATTTATATTACATTATTTCAGCACCCATATTCGTTTCCATATAGATAGTTAATTTCCTTATATTTGGCACTACCATTTGTGCTATTAAAATTATACTTCACCATTCTGTATCTCTCTTTCCAGCCAGGGTTTCTGATGGCTTATTTATTTGCAAAGGAGAAATTATATCAAATAAACAACATATGATTGGACAAATTGACTATAGAATTACTGTTATTCTCTTGCTTTAAACCTCTTTTTACTATGATTTTCTGCACCAACTTGTTCTGGTGCTCATCTGTGTTCTATTTCAACTTTTGGAAATATTGTGCATGCAATGACAACACTAATTTTAACTATTTTTTGTTCCCAGTGAAACTCTGAATTTCCTTCACAGTGTCTTATTGCCCAAATACCTGGAAAATTGACTTTGGGATTCAATGCCCAAATTGTCCATAAAATGTTTAATTTTAATTGAAATTTTCATTTGAAAGCTATCAATTCTCAAGTTTTACTAAAAACTTGCAGAAAACATACTGTGTATTCAACTGATACATCCTCCCCTCTCCTATTCTGATTTGTCTAATCAACTTTCATATAAAAACCGTAAACTTGATCATGATAGGATAGGACAGGACCAGAATTATATCTTCATCTTTAAGGAATGCATGCAAGCAATACTTTAACTTTAATCACCTTTCTATATCCCACTGATTCCAGTGAGATAAAAGAAATAGAGATGCACTCTGTCCTAGATCTTTTTGTCCCTGCGCAAACCAAAACATCTTTAAGCATCCTCATTTCCCCAACTCCTGATGTCTATATAAAATAGTCTACATCTATGGATTAAAAACAAAAACTAGAAGAAGAAAGAAAAATCATAATATCATCACCATAATTACGATAATATTAAAAATAATTTCCACGACAGTAAAATATGAAATGTCTATTAATTTCCATTCCACTCTTCATGGAATGGAAGAATGTCTTCTCCCAGCAATGAAAGGAAAAAAAAGGCCATCAAAGTATTAAAGAAGTAGGCCGGAAAAATATTGCTTCCATTGGAATCTGAAAGTCTTCTTATTTTCTGCAAGAAAGTTATTTAATACACTCATTTATAATAATTTCACAGCCAATGGGTTACTTGTGGGAAAACTTTTAATCTGGCAATATTTTAATCTGCTTATATGCAGGTAATACACAGGTTAGTTTATAAAAAAATGAACAGATAATGTATTAGCTCTTTCTACTCCTAGCAAGAACGTAATCCGATATAGTGGCATTTGGTGTGAGCTTCCCAGCCCTTTCTTTCAACAGAAAAAGCAGAGTCCTCCCCTGTCTAGAAAAAAATGGCTGTAGAGATGTTTCATGGATAGTTAGAGGGATGTGGATTATGTGAAACACGAGTTGCATGTTGAAAATAGTGTTTCTAACATATTCTTCCAGATGTCTGTGCATTTGTGTGCCACATATATATTTCCATTTTCTTCTTTGTCACTGTTTCTCACTGTGGCACGTCTTGGTTTTAAAACACACACAATGTTCTTCAGAAAAAAGAAAAAAAAATCTTTTATTCATTCCTACAACTATTTTCACTCAGCACAATTGCACAATTAATTTATCGATGTCTTGTAAAATTACGATTTCTAGACACAATTGGTCAATTTCAATTTTAGGCTGGACACAATTCTGGTGACTTCCCTAGGACTGCGCTTACTTTTCAAGAAGTTAGCATGCAGAGGAACATTGACCTGTGGAGGACTTAGTTGCCCAAACTCAGTATTATTTCAGGCAGTGTGGTATCCTTCCTGTCCTCCAGCTACCTCCCCAGAAGAATGCAAGTCTTCCGGAGACCTTCTGCTCAGTTTTGTACCTCTCAGCCCCGGCAGTCTGCTGTGAGCCAAGCTTGGTTTGGCTCAGCCTGATGGAGAAAATTGTTATGAAGGTGTGAAGTCCATTAATTGCATCATGCAATATAAGGAAAGCAAAAGCAGAGACAGTGGAGCAATTGCTTAGCAATTGGTTGGCAGATCAAGGATTCAAGAAGAACACTGACGCAGGAAGGTACAAAATCCAAAGGAAAAAAAGGAGAAATGGAAACCCAGCAATACTGAGCATCAGCCTGTGCCTCACCTGACTGTTGAGTGGTCACCCAGCTGAGATGTTTTGGGTATCTCACTGCACATTCATATGAATGTTTAGCCTAGTAGCTCATTAGCCCCAGTTATCTGTTGTGTGTATTAGTCAGCAAGTAACTGCTTTGCATTCATAAGTTGTGTATATCACTCTTTTCTGAGTCTTTCTGGGCACAATAGAATTTTCCCATACAGGAAAGAAATGATGCCTGGACTTAGTGTCTAGAGCACCTTGAGGTGCCTCAAAATATTATGCCTAGCTTCCAGCTGCCATGCCAGAATGCTGTGGATCTCCAGTGTATCCGGGGTTTATCTGCCAGTCCCATGATGATGTGGCAGATATAACCTAGGGAGTTTCAATGGCCCAAATGGACAACTGATTCTGCCCATCCTAGCTGTAGTTTACCTGCATATCATGGAGGAAGAAACATCTACTTAATGCTCCTACTCTGAAATTCTCTTTGGAATATCCTACTTTCCTTGTCAACTGTGTTGAATTTTAGGGAACATAAAGTCCTGCATAAAGTTCCTACATTAAGTCACCAAATGCATTTCTTGTTGCCCACACCAAGCATTTCCTTCAGATAGTAAAAATCTAAATGTAGGTGCCTCCACAACAAGTGTTTGGTGTAGTGTATAATTCAAAACATCCCAACATATCTGAGACATCTTATGGGAGTGGGAAAGTCTCCTCTTATATTGACTAAAGATCTGGAAAGCTGATGGGTCTCAATTTAATTGCTGAAAACCAGTTGCTAAAAACTAATGCCATTGAGATAACTGGAGATGTATCTTGGATCACACAAGCAATCTCACAGAATTTGACACAAGCAACTAGATAATTGTCTAGTGTTCGTATATGTGCTTAAATAACTACATTCAGGCAAATGAATCTGGATCTGGAGAGCTACTGAGTTTATCCTACTGGAGAGCTGAAGAAATGCCAGCATCCACTGATGATTTTGGCTAGATTACAAGCACTCAGTTCAACTTTTTTATCACAGGCATCTAGTGTCATTTGAAACGCATTACTGTAATCTCCCTGGCCTCAAACTGTCACACCAGAAGAATGCGGGTCTCCAAAATGTCCTGTGTCATATCTTTCTACTGCAATTAATGGACAAATTCCTGTCAATTGCAATAAGCCGGGATCAGAGTTCTCATGAAAAAGACCAACATAAAACAAAGCAGACTCACCAATGTCTCTAACCAGCTTTGCGTCATACCTGCTACTCCGGTAGATACATTTGGGGTATTCTGGGTTTTTCTCCAGTGAAACCAGACACTGATGGTTAAATACCTGATTTGTGCCTCCTTTGACATTAACAGAAGCTAGCTAGCTAGCTAAAGCACTACTGGTTGTGTTGTTGAATAAGGTGTTTTTTAACAACTGACATGGTTTCCTCAAATTACATGATAAAAGATGTTTTTTTAGGACGGAAGAATAAACATCAAAACCCAACCTACCATAAATCTTTGCTGGCGCAGTTGAATAGGAAACTAACATTGCACATTCCTAGATAGATTGTCTTTTGCATGCTTTCCAGAAGAATGTTGGCACCACTTCTTTACAAATTAGTCTCTAAAAAACCTCTAACCTACACTTGACTCATGGAAAAGAAAACTTCTGAGTGTAGGGAGAGTAATGTTTAATACATTACATATTTGAACTTACAATCACATCAGCAACTGGAAAAAGGAGATCCCCTCACATTCTAAAGAGAACCAAGACTTGTACTTGGTTATGAAACCAGATAATTTTGTTTTACATTAATTATTCTGCTCTTTCTCCCCTAATTCCCATAGCCTTGTACACATTTCTACTGTATTTCTGCAGTAGAAACTACCTATATAAAATTAATCTTGATGACATCATGTGGAGCTAGTTAGTCAGAACATTTAAGGAGGATAAAGCACTTTAGCCTTAAGGACTCTTAAAATGAGAATCATTTATTCTCTGTTGTCTTCCGTGAAACGGATTCTTGCTGTTACTAATGTAAAAACCTGCTGCTAAATGTTTTGACTGTACATATTAGCCAGCTGGTGGTTCAGTTCTTACTATTGAGTTGCCCAGAACTGAAATAATTAATTTAGCTAAGAAAAGTATATTGTGTTGTACCTTTTGGATTTGTGACTGTAATCTGTAATCACCAGGGAGTTTATTCGGATTTGCAATAATACTGGAGTTGGTAATTTATAACAGGAGAACGGGAGCTCACTAAGGAGAGCTTATGAAGCTTGGAGTTTTTCAAGAATAAGTTGCAGAACATTTTATAATACAGATGCTGTTAGCAGCTTACAATTGGCTAAAATATTAATCTGTGTTATCCTAACAACCTGAAAGCAAAACCCGTGGATTTGAAAGGTGGCTTTCTAAGCACAGGTATCCTTAATATTGTCTCTTCATACCTGTATAGCAAGAAATAAATCAAAGCTCACTGCAGTCTGTGGAAAGGCTCCTGTTGACTGTAAAAATACTGGACTCGAGTTCTCAACAAAAAGACTACTTAAACCCAAAGACATCGATTAATGCCAATTTATAGGATCTTTCACTGCATATTTGTTATTTCTGTTAACTTCTGCTAACTCCTTGTGTTACAATAGGCTTCTAAGAAATGCAATATGTCAAGACTACCTGATACTTGAAAATTGCAGTCAGGCAAATAGTGCTATTCAGATACATTCATTTATTATTTTATCCAAACACTAGTTTAGATTTTTAAAAGGAAGAAAAGAAAAGGAAAGGGGGGGGAGAAAAAAAAAGGGGAGAACCATTTGACACTGCAGTTCTCCAAAAGATTGCTGTTAAGAAGAATATTTGTCATACAATATTCATCATATCAGGCATTGTGTTTGTCTAACTTTATTTTTTTTGGTTTTGTAAAATTTCCTTCATGGTCCAATGAGACATTTATTTGTCTTTCTTGCATAAGGACTCCCTAGAGAATGGACCTTTTCAGATATCTAATGGAGCCAGATGGTGATCCTCCTATCCTTGAAGAATACGAAAGAACCAGAGGATACTCTCAGACTCTAAGGCTGTCAAAGCCATCTATTGAAGACTGTTTCCTAAATAAAATGTATCTCTACTTGCAGGAATGGGTGGTTGTCCTGGCGATTTATTGATTTTACATTAAAAGGATTTGCATTAGTCAAGTTTGGTGTACGATAGATTCCAGTACTGCAGATAGATGAAGAGTTAAAGAGCATGGAACATCATATGTCACTGCAAAATAGAGAAAGTGAAAAAGCTGTAATGGCATCAAGACTAATCCCTCTGAAAGGCAGCTGGGTTTTGTTATTGTTATTTTACAGCAGTGATGAATTTTATAACTGTGTATTGCTACAGTTGTGTTTTAATGGCACTTTTCTATTTTTTAAATTCAATGCTAGTCTATTAATGTACAATTATTCACAGATGTTTAATTACTGTTACAGATGCAAAACATCACATTTTAGAAACTTGATCCTCAGTAGTGATCAAAAAGTGTGTTTTTTGAATTGCTAAAGCCAGGAAAAAGGTAACAGCAATAATTAGCAGTCATGCGCTTAATAAAGTTGCTAACTACTACCCCAATGTAAAAATCGCTAATAGAAACTGCCAGGTATGATTGTGAATGTCACACAGAATGTGTATCATAACTAAGAATAGAACCATAGAATCATTTAGGTTGGAAAAGACCCTTAAGACCATTAAGTCCAACCGTTAACCTAACATTGACAAGTCCAATACTAAACCCTGTCCCTCAGCACCACATCTACGCGTCTTTTAATGACCTCCAGGGATGATGACTCCCACAACTTCCCTGGGCAGCCTGTTCCAGTGCTTGATAACCCTTTCGATAAAGAAATTTTTCCTAATATCCAATCTAAACTTCCCCTGGCACAACTTGAGGCTGTTTCCTCTTGTCCTATCACTCGTCACTTGCAAGAAGAGACCAACCCCCACCTCGCTACAACCTCCTTTCAGGTAGATGTAGAACGCGATAAAGTCTCCCCCGATCCTCCTTTTCTCCAGGCTAAACAACCCCAGTTCCCTCAGCCGCTCCTCACAAGATTTGTGCGCCAGACCTTGAACCAGCTTCGTTGCTGGTTTGGATACAGGAAGAGAGAGTCCTGAAAACAGTACCTTACTTTAATTTTAATATTCCAGAAACTATTACTGAATCAGATTTTTTATGGCAAAAGGAAATAAGAAAGAGGGGTTGTACTAGATGATCTCCAGAGGTCCCTTCCAACCCTGACCGTTCTGTGATTCTGCGAAGGAAGAGGGGCACTGCTGTTTTATTGCTCTTGAGCGAATCCTTTTCTGGATTCAACAAGGCAGAGTAGTTCGTTCTTTAAATAAAAACTTAAGAAAAAAAAACCCACAAAACAAAGGAACAAACAAAAAACGTCTGTCTAGTTCAATGTATTGTCTCCCAACAGCAAATATACAACAGCAGTTGTCCAGAACAGGGAAATTAAGTGGAGGGAAACTGGGATTAAGACAAGCAGAGTCCTTGACCCATACTGGCAGCCACACCAATGGTCATTTCCTTGATAAATGTCTTACGTGAGAAGGACACTGAAAATTCTTGCTTTTTTTTTCTCAAACACAAACAAAAAGCAAACTAAAGAGTTACAGACTTATGTCCTACCTGTCACAAATCGCTTTTCATAACTAAAAATGTCTTGCGTAGCACTGCTTTTAGACTAGTGCAAAAATTTTGCATTAGAAGATATATATAGTGCAGCTGAAGTTTGGTTTAAGTGTTTATTCATTTTACCCAATAACAGCACTTTGATGCTGAATGAACTCAGAGATACCCTTGCATTCATTTTTCAAAATTTACATTTAAATAAAATATACTGGTTTACACTTCATTCAGTATTAAGAAGTGTATATAATAATATTATCCTTGCACAAGAAAATGAAATTTTCCTGTGATGGTGTTGAAAGATTTCTATTTATATGCAGATTCTGACTTTTACCTCAGTGAAAATGCATTCTTTGAAATAAGAGCAGGAAAATAAACATTGTTTAAAAAAAAATCTCAGGAAGAAAAAAGGTTAGCTCTAATCAAGCATGAATTAGTTTCCTACTGATGAGCAACCCCACCTTCTCAAGAGGATTTCTTTTATTGCTATTTTTTTCACCGACAGGCAAAAAAGTCTCAAAGCATCCAAACTGTCGTCTTCTCATTACTTTCCTTCTGCCTCATCACTATTGCTTATTGCTCTAGCCCATATATCCTCCTGACCTCTAAGGCTTGTGACTTTGAGATCATACTTTACTCTCTCCGTATTTAAAAATGGTACCTAATTTTTCCCTCTCCATCCTCCACAATATAGCAGGAGGCAAAATTTCCTTGCCTGTTCCCGCTCTTGACCGTAGCCTAGACAACTCCAGCTTTGATTCACTCTAATGTCCTCATCACCGAACTCTTTGGTATTCATGTGATTATTCCACAGACATCAGCTGAAACTACCACACCTTTCGCGCTCACCAATTCAAAATATAAATGTCAATCAGCTTCCATGGTGCTGTGTCTGCCATGCACTGGTAAAGTGACCTGACACACCTGACTGCTCCACAGACATCTCCCAAACTCTTTCTACTGTGTTTTGAGCTGCTGTGCCTTTTCTTTTGTCATTTGATCACAGAAACACTGCCTTTTCTGTTCCTCTTTAAAAAAAGTCATCATTCCTAAGTTTCCAAGCCGTATTTCCTTGCCTTAGACCGCCTTCCGCACTTGAAAAAGCTGATGGCTCACTTCAGTAATCCATGCAGATGGGTCTGGTACTGCTTGAGGTGTTTTAGGGTACACCAGACGTCCTCACAGAGCTAACAAGCCTGGCATACAGCCTCTGGGCCAACCATGCCCCTTGCGAAGGAGCAGCTGAAGGCCAGGCAGCATAATTGGGGGCATTTCATAGGGCACCAGGTGTATTTAGGAGGAAATGTTGCTCATAAGCAACATTCAGCACATGAATCAGTTGCTGAAAGATAAGGGCGCAGTATTATTTTGAACACTGGGAGATGGGTCCTTCTGGCATGCAGCTGCCCCTCCACACATACTGTATCATATTTGCCAAATATGCATATTTGCCACATCTGCATGTGTCTTAGGAACGCTGAAACATCTGAAATGGCAAACGTCTCTTTTTAGGTGAGTGAATCGGTGTGTGCAAACTGGAGGTGAACTAAGACACTCAGAGTCTGAAGGAACAAAAGCTAATCACAGGCACGTTTTTCTCAACAAAGTAGTTTAAACACATTTGATTGACTTTGATAACCATTTAGAATAACAGAAAACAGCAGATAACAAGAAAATGTAATTACAATATATAGTTCCTAAATCCACATTTTCATTAAAAAAAACCCAAGAATTTTGGTTTAAGGGTAAATAAGTTAAATTTCCAATGTATTAATACATTTTTTTTTAGAAACAAAAGAAGGATTTTTGAGGATCAAATGAGTTAAAATAGCATAGGCTTGTTTTCAATTTTATTATGACAAAATCCTGTTATGTTAATTTTGGAGAAGAGAGGTAATCAATAAACTCCTCTAACCCCCTAATCACAAAGGAATAAACGGTGAATATAATAATAGGTAAACATATTATCTCTGCCCTTAAGCAAATTTTGCTTCCTTATAAATTTGATTCATTCTTCATCGGCATATCATTCTTTTTGAAGGAGAACAATCACATGCGATGGCATAATACATGTAAAGGCCATGTAAAGCAGCCTAAGACTGACCATAGTGAGATGTTACTGGCATAAGTTCACAACAGTGTCTAATCTATCTAATAGCAGATGTCTGGCATGCAAGTACATATTTCTGAAAAGACCAAACTCTTCTTTACCCATGGTGAATATGCTGGAGAGGCATTTTGGCTGAAGGCAGAAACAATGTAGTGATTTGTTTTTAATTACGTTTTTATATATTGAAAAGAAAGAAGTAAGGGCTGCGAGACCAGCGTCAAGAAAGTTTTCATTCTGCTTTTCAAGGGGAAAGAGACAAAAGTACCATTTTCAAAAATATGTTGAAACCCCCATTTGCGTGTGCTGCAAAGGAACACCCGACTGTGGTTAAGCAATAACTTCTAGTAAAACAGTATGTCATAGTCAGAAAGGGAAGGGAAAACGGGTTTCAAACTGGGGTGTTAGTCATAAAAGCACCTTTGCTATTTAAGAAGTGATAAGGAAACAGCATCTCGATTAACTTGAGTTATAACATCTTTGCTGTAAATACCGACTTATCACTTTACCTATTATAAAACACTCATCACTGTCTACTATAGTGTAGACTTTGAAATATTCAGTATCTGATCTGGAGCACAAAGCTTCTGCAGCATTGTCCTGCCGTTTCCACAACGCTGACCACCCTTACAAAAAAACAAGGAAGCCCTCCTAGACAGAATGGGCCACAGAAACCACAACAATAATTTTTAAACTCTTCAATACTTGCCACCACCACTGCTTGGGGGCTTCACATTTGACTGAAGCAGGTAAGTTAAAATACCATAGAATAGGCTTATTCTGTGGGTTTTACGGAACCAGTTGTACATGAAAATAAACCCACAAATCAGAAATTATTAATCTAGGCAACACTGCCATGCAGAAGAGAGATGGACATGGATTCATGCAGACAGGGACTCCGGGAAGAGGGATTTTTCTCTGCAGTGAAAATCAAAGACAATATGAATGGACGTAGACACTTCCTGAGTATCCATAAACAAAGTATTGGGCTAACCCAAATATACGACTGCATCCTTGTTCCTGAGAAAGATATAGCTGAAATATCTCCAGTATGGCTCATCCAGCACTATGTTAGAGCAGCATTACAGTATTACATTCTGTCTACTGTCATACTCAAATTTTTTGATCAAGCAACCAAGTGCAAAATAGGGAGACCTGTGGCAGGACAAGTAGCATCAGACCCTTTAGTCCTAATATCTCAGTGGGATAGGAATGGGACATCGAGAAAGGTATAATCTCAGAGGTAAAGTTAATACCATTTACTAAAACAAATGAGAAATTTTCCATTATAGGAGATCAAATCAAAGCTGGGACTCTTTAGCCTGGAGAAGAGAAGGCTGAGGGGAGACCTTATTATGGCGTACAAGTATCTCAAGGGTGGGTTGAAGGAGGATGGAGCCAGGCTCTTTTCAATGGTTCCCAGTGACAGGAACAGGAGATTGTTTTTTATTTTCTGTGACTTGCAATTGTCTCTGACTGTCCTGCTCACATGAAATTCATAAAAGGTAGAAAAAACCTGCTTTTATCAGGCTGTTTTGTAAAATGCAGTGTGAAGAGAGCTAAAAGTTTCTCCTTCACATTTAACTTCACATTTAGCCTTTTTTTACACTGTCACTGAAAGTGACTTTAATTTCAGTGATCTAAAACATACAATAACTTGCAGACCAAGAATTGTTCCAAGTTTATCTTTTCAATTCTATACATTTCAACAGATATGAAAGACAAATGTGTCCATATTTGTGCAAGATTACTTAATAATACATATGTTTATGCTCACATATGCATGCAAATTTCTTGGGCTGTATTTTGTGCTACAAGCAGGATTATCAAAGGATGAAAACATGCCTGCAATAAGAACGGAGAAAAAAAGGCGGTCACCAAATTAAGAAACAAATTTTAGGTCAACCTTTCCTCTCTTAAATTGTAGTTTTAATGAAGAGTAGGAAACCTGATACCTGATGATCTTACATCTCTAAAGCAGATGGCTTCATTATCGCTTGTGATTGGAAAAACTCATCTTTTAAGAGTCACCAGAGATTTCATGAATATCTGGAAATAAAAAAATTGGAGGTTTGCTGCTATGTCTATAAAATTAGCCTAATATTGATTTTCTGGTGCATTAAAGTCGAAAGTGAGCCAAGTTTAAATCTGAGGAGGCTGAAAATAGTGCTACAGCATTGGCTACTTTATTACAAATCAAAATATTCTAATTATATTTCCCCTGTATTTGGATTTCTCAACGTCCTCAGACACATATAAGGAGAATGTAAGTGTCTGAAGTCTTGATGCATTTATTACTATAGTCCAGCTGTGATAAAGAGCCATTAAAATCTCATTGGCCGTATATTGCTATACTTAAAACACAGCAGAAGCATTTTGTGCCAGCCAGTAACATAATAATATTTCTCAGATTGGGGAACATTGATGGTGTTCAACATAGCAGAGGCCAGTAAGTTAACCTGAATGTAGAAGATGGAAAGGAAATAAGTGGGAAAAAAAGTATTAATCCGTTCTGTTTCTGTTGGGTAAAATCTGCATCTGCAAATTGAACAGTGATGTACCCAGCACTGTGATCCTTGGATCATTTTTGTGAGTTTGAAAAGCGGTTTCAGTGCCTGAAATCTTCTGATACATGTACACACAAGATGCTGCACAAAAAGGAGGAGAGTAATGTCCCTATACTCTGTGTCTGTAAATAAAAAGCTTAAAAATATGGGGCAACACAAAAGCCAGCACACAAATTTAGGTAGAGGAATTTGAACACGGAAGGGACAAGCCCTTAAAACATGAAGAAGGAATAGCTCCTATTACCATGGGATAGTGGCAGCATCGTTCTTTCTGGCTGTGATCACTCTGATTTATTATGATATCACCTTACCTAACTTTAGATACTCGTGACATGCATCTGAGAGGCTTCATCTTCATTTCTCGTATAGTCAATAGAGAAAAGGAGCCACATATAAGATGTATTCATCTTACCTATTCTATAGTAGGAAATATGTTGTGCCCTGAGAGTTCCTATTTCTTTCCACTGACTATCAAGGGAGTTGAGACAATTTGCTCAGATGAAGTCATCCATGCACTGGCTGACATCCCTATTCAAAAAAGAGAGAGAGAGAGAGGAAGAGAGGGAGAGAGGGAGAGAGAGGGAGAGGTACCAAAGATGCAGAAAAGACCTAGTATCAAGAGGGTGACTAATACTTAAGTCCTATGTAAAGAATAAGGAAAATCGTCAGGAACTGAGAACAACAGCAACCAACATAACTATCTCAATTAATAGAAAGTGAGAGGCCAGTGTTTGAAACGCTAGTGGAAAAGGTACGGACGGATTGACATTGGGACATAATTCAGAATGAAACAAGGTGATGAATAGATTTAACTGCCAAAGGCAGAGAGGAAAACACTGTGAATAACTACGTTACCAAGCCTGAGGAAAGCAAGAAGAGAGAGGTATAAATGTGCACAGAGCACTGAAGCTAAAACAAAACAGGAAGGTAAACTTCCCCAGCTTTCTACACAAGGATAACTCTTCTGGGTCCATATAGCTCTGCTACATATATGGTTAAGAATATCCTGCTTCCTTTTTAATATATACACCATTTGCTTGTTGCTTCTAGTTAAAATTTTTAAATCTTTAAGATATCTGAAGTTTTTCTTGTTCTGGCTACTCAAGATATTGCCACCAGACAAACCGGAGAATCTCTGAAATGCTGATTGGAAGTGACCTTTGGAGGGCATTTAACACAACTTCCCACTCAAAGCACAGCCAACTGCGGCCTTGTCTAGCCAGACCAGGAAAACCTCCATGGATGGAGATCCCACAGCCTCTCTAGGCAACCTGCACTAGGGCTGTGTTGCCTCCTAGAGATTATTTTATTTTTACCTACAGCTTTCAAGCTGCAATTTGTGGCCATTGTCGTTTGTTATATCACCTGGTACTTCTGAAGAGAGTTTGGCTCTTTTATGTTTGGCACTAGATATTCTTTAAGGAATTATAAGAAGCTATTCCAGCTCCCTTTCTCCTCCTCTTTGTCAGACTAAGCAAACCAAATTCTCTCTGATTTTCTTTGTATAACATGTACTATTTGTCCCTGACCACTCTGTACCCTTCTACTGGACCCTCTCCTGTTTCTCCACACCTCTTTTGAATGGATGGAGTATTCCAGATATGGCCTCAGCAGCATCAAGTAAAGGAGGGTTATAATTTCTCTCCGCTTCTCACATATCCCAGTACACGTGTTTGTCTCAATAAGGCAAAAAGCAAGCTGTTCGTATTCAGCCTGGCATCCACCTTGACCCCTAGGTCCCTTCAATAGGGCTAATTCTCAAGCAACTGCTTTCCAGCATGCACATGGCTCATAATTCCTAGGTGCAGAGCTTTTTTCTTCTCATTGAATTTCATGAGGTTCCTGTTGACTGAGTCCTCAAGTTAATCCAGGTTTGCCTTGATAAGCCTTTGGACCAAAGTTCACATTCCTCACGTGAGCCGTTTCCCCTAACTTTGGGCCATGTAAAAAGTTTGTTCTGTGCCACCATCGAGGTCACAGATGACGATGCTGAACACTACGGGCCCCAGCACTCGTCCCCTAGTGTGCTGGGTACGCTCTCTTCAGCATCTAGCCACTGATCACTGCCCTTTGAGCCTGACAGCCCAGACAAATTTCTACCCACGTAGCAGTCAGATTAGGCAGCCGGGGTCTGCTCAGCAACCAAATGAGAACACTGTGGGAGACGGTGTCAAAAGCCTTACCAAAGTCAAGGTATATTACCTCCATGGCTCTTCTCTGATCTGCAGGGCCAGTCGTTTTGTTGGAGAGGCAATCATGTTGTTCAAGCGTGATTTGCCCTTGAATGCCTGCCGTGAACACTCGCAGTGCCTGCATGCAGCTGGCCTCACAGCCTTTTTAATTTTAACACCTGCAAACTGACAATCTCAGTCCTGCAAGGCTGTTGAACCCCAAACTGATGTTGAAATGACACAGCCAGCACCTGCTGCACTTCAGGACGCCATAGATTTGTATTCATTTCTGCAGAGTGCCATTTCTAGGGATGGCAATAGGCTCTTTAAGGTTGTACTTGCAAATTAACAAGCAATAATAGAAATATTAAATTCCTAAATGCCTCCACATCTCATTCGTTGGGGGTGTCTTTTATTTCCCAAATCAAGCCTTAAAACTAAATCAAATTAACTTGAAACTACCGAGTAATAAACAGAGAAAGTGTTTTCAGAGTCATTCAGATGTTCTAAACATTAGTTACGAGACATCAGATTAAAAGCATTCCTTACTGCAATCTTCTGTGAATAAATGTAACATCTATTCATGTTTACAAGGGTGTACAGCCATACACAATACACACACAGCTTAGACAGGTTTCCAGGTCACATAAAGGTATATTCACAGTGATTACTATTACCACTTTTGTCAACACTATCATCGCTATTAAGATATTCCACAGGCCGCGTTTCAAATACCAGGTTTCATTGTTTCCATTTAAAAGAGCATGTTTTGAAATTGCGGCAGAGCTACTTTCTAAGACACGCATTTCTGTCTTGCAGAGGCAAAGACAAACAGATCAGTTACCGAACAGTAAAGGTCAAAGCATAACTCAACCATTTCACTAAAAAGCTATCTTCGAGCAATAGCTGTATGAGGAACAGAAGAACATTCAGCTTGGTATTCTCTGCACAAATATTTCCAGAGAAAAGGCTCAGGATGACGTCCTGATTCCCATCAGTCCTCTGAGAACAGAGCTTCAAGGCGGTGGATAGCTCAGAGGTCAGCGCTGTACCAGGCAGGTGCTAGGCCAGCCAGCAAACTAACTACAGGTGTCGTATGCTGTCAGTTGAAGGAATGGACATCTAAGTGTAGTTGTAGCATTTGCAAACAAATTTCCCATCTCTTCTTCCAGGTTTCTGGTTGTTTATATTTTTTTCTTCCCGAATACTGCTGACCATAGGACTACGCTAGGCACACCTCCGCTTTCGCCTCTGGACTCACTTCTGGGCCTGAGGAGACGCAACGATTAGTTTCTCCTTTTCTGCTGTGTTTTACCTGTACATATTTTTGCTTGCTTGTTTGTCTGTTTGTTTGTTTTATAAAGGTATGCTGACATTCTGGGTAGGCAGTCACTACTCTTGATATCATATCAAGTAAACAGTGATTGTAATAGTTGATTCTATCAGAGAGTATTCTTATCATCCAAACACCATAATTTAGCAACAGCTGCCCCTTTCCATGTGATATCATGTCCTGGAGGACAAGTACTGTGGCATAGCCAGAGAGGAGGGAGAAAGAGTAAAAGCTGGAAGGTGCCACAAAATGAATTTGCACTTTACTAAGCACATGTGTTTTTAAGCCATACACTTCTTCCTCTTCGGAAAGTTATGAGCAAAGCTGGCTCTTGGAAATCATCACATGCCAGAAGAAAGCAGCGTAAAATCTCTCTTCAGCCGAAAAGGCAGTGTTGTCCTGCTTTTATGAAGAAGATGTAGTCTTAAGAGGAGGAACAAGTAGGTATCAGTGAGCTGAACAGTTGTTCACTGTTAGGTATGGCACAAGGACAACATTGGTTTTCTCGTTCTGTATAGAAATACGGTAAATATAAAGTAGTTGGCAACTGAAACAAAATTTCTAATAGAGAAACTGTATTTGAAGTCCTTACCTACAGAGCCTATGGTCAGGAGGCTCTGCTTAACGGTGAAGAAGCGCTGCAAAACATGCTGAAGTTTAATAGTCACAATTTACAGTTAGCTCACTAGAGAATGGTGCCCTGGACAGAATTTACTGGCTAAAATCAAACCCCAGCCAGGCCTAGTGAAAGAATGAGTTTAGTTTTTGTTCATTTTGGAGAAAATTTGAGGAAATCAAGGATGAGTAGTTATTTAATGTTTTAGACATACACTAGGCACCTTACTACCCAGTGAGATACAGAAAACGGAGCGGTCAATGCAGTAATGGTATCAAGGAAACAATTTTAGTGCCCGCCAAACTTAAATGTTTCTATGAACACTGAATCTAAGAAGGCCGAAAGTCTACTGTGGTTTGGTAACAAATCTGAAGAAAAAGGCTGGCTTTGTTTCATAAATAACTGGGGTTCAATGATCCACTCTAGCTGTGGGAAACAGGCACGAAGTTGCCCAGCAAAAATTTGATACAATGAGAGCACTGTTTCGAGAGATCAAAGATGAGAGGAGGTTATGGCAGAATTACAGCGGTTTAATTAGTCATGTTAGTAGTATATCCCAAAGAGCTTGTCTCAGATAAAGAATGGGTGTTGTTTTCAAATGAATCATCTATTAATCACCTGGAAGGAGTAAACAGCACATTAATTAAATTTGTAGATGATTCCAAAATGGGAGGTGCTGCAACAACTAGTATACAGGTAAGACAAAAAACTTGTAGTGATTGAAAATAAAAATTGGCAGTCAGTAGTGAAGTAGGTTCTATCTAGAAAAATACAAGTGAATGCTTTTAAGACAAATAAAAAATTCAACAGGAATACCTGGTGAAAAATGACCTGAGTGTAACAAATGTATTATGAATGTGTAACACAGTGTTGCAGCAAGGAAAAAAATCTGTTTCAATTCATAAGGCAAAGGACATTGTAAACCAGAACCCCCTACTATGGCAACGTGGTGCACTCACTGAATATTGCGTGTAGGTCTGAACACTTCCACACCAAAAACCTGAATCGAAAGGAATTTGCAAAAAAGTAATAAAACTGACTACGAGAGAAAATTAAACTTATGAGAGAAAATCAAAAGAATTCCTGCTTGGACTAATGAAAATCAAGAAAAACTGTGACTTTCTCTAAAAATTTTATGTCATTAACATCAATAAAGTTAAGGTTATATCTAAGGGTCTGAGATAATGCAGATGAAAAGCAGCCCTTGTTCCATTTGTCATTTTGTTGCTACCAAATCGTGTGACCTCAGGAAAGTCAGATTGCCTTTATGTGCCTCCGTTTCTTCATCATCTTTATAGGCATATGAATATTATAGGAATATTTTCTTAGTTCACAGAGAAGTTGTAAGACTTTAATTAACCAATCTTGATAGAAATTACTTTAAAAAATTAAGAGAAAATATAAATAGTTGAATGAAAATACATGGGGCGAAAACCAAAACATGTCTGAGATACTTTCACGTACAGAGGAACTATCAAGATCTGGATAGGTTAAACTGCTTGAAAGAATGAGTTAGCATCCTTGTGGGTCAAACGTTTAGGAATGTGTGATTTACATTCTCATTTAACACCCATGGTTTCCATCCCCGTGATTCTGGGACAATGATCCTTTGCATATTCATTCCCCTGTGAATAAAATGTGAGGATTATCAAGATATAACAAAGCTATGTAGGGGGAAAATGAGAAGGGCCAAAGCTCAATTAGAACTCAGCTTGGCCACTGCAGTCAAAGACAATAAGAAAAGGTTCTTTGAATATATCAATAGAAAAAGGAAGACTAGGGAAAATGTAGGCCCGCTGGTGAATGAGACAGGTGCCCTAGTGGTGGAGGACGCAGAGAAGGCAGAGTTACTGAATGCCTTCTTTTCTTCGGTCTTCACTGCTAAAGCTGTCCCTCATGAATCCCACCCTCTGAAGGCAAAAGGGGAGGTCTGGAGAGTGGAAGATTTTCCCTCAGTTGAGGAGGACCGGGTCAGAGACCACTTGGCCAAGCTGGACATTCATAAGTCCATGGGCCCTGATGGCATGCATCCGCGAGTGCTGAGAGAGCTGGCGGATGTTATTGCTAGACCACTCTCCATCGTCTTTGAACGGTCATGGAGAACAGGAGAGGTGCCTGAGGACTGGAGGAAGGCCGACATCACTCCAATCTTCAAAAAAGGCAAGAAGGAGGACCCAGGGAACTACAGACCGGTTAGTCTCACCTCTGTCCCTGGGAAGGTATTGGAGCGACTCATTCTGGATGTCATCTCCAATCACGTTGAGGAACAGGAAGTTATTGGAAGTGGTCAACATGGATTTACCAAGGGTAAATCGTGCTTGACCAATCTGATAGCTTTCTATGATGTTATAACTGGTTGGCTGGATGAGGGGAAAGTCGTGGATGTCATCTACCTTGACTTTAGCAAGGCTTTTGACACTGTCTCCCATGACATCCTTATTAGGAAGCTGAGGAAGTATGGGCTAGATGAGGTGACAGTGAGGTGGATTGAGAGTTGGCTGCGGGACAGGACTCAGAGGGTTGTGATCAGCGGCACAGAGTCTAGTTGGAGGCCTGTAACCAGTGGTGTCCCCCAGGGGTCAATACTCGGTCCTATTTTGTTTAATATATTCATTAATGACCTGGATGAGGGGACAGAGTGTATCCTCAGCAAGTTTGCTGATGATACCAAACTGGGTGGGGTGGCTGACACCCCAGAGGGCTGTGCTGCCATCCAGCGTGACCTGGACAGGCTGGAGAGCTGGGCAGAGAAGAACCTAATGAGGTTCAACAAAACCAAGTGCAAGGTCCTGCACCTGGGGAGGAAGAATGCTAGGCACCAGTACAGGTTAGGGGCTTACCTGCTGGGAGATAGCTTGGAGGAGAAGGATCTGGGGGTTGTGGTAGACAGTAAATTATCCATGGCCCAGCAATGTGCCCTTGTCGCCAAAAAGGCCAATGGAATCCTGGGCTGCATAGGGAAGAGTGTGGCCAGTAGGTCGAGGGAGGTCATTCTCCCCCTCTACTCGGCACTGGTGAGGCCACAACTGGAATACTGTGTCCAGTTTTGGGCTCCCCAGTTCAAGAGGGACAGGGAACTGCTGGAGCGAGTCCAGCGAAGGGCAACTAAGATGATTAAGGGCTTGGAGCACCTCCCTTATGAGGAAAGGCTGAGAGAGCTGGGACTCTTTAGCCTGGAGAAGAGAAGGCTGAGGGGAGACCTGATTATGGCATACAAGTATCTAAAGGGTGGGTTGAAGAAGGATGGAGCCAGGCTCTTTTCATTGGTTCCAAGTGACAGGACGAGGGGCAATGGGCACAAGTTAGAACACAGGAAGTTCCGTTCAAATACACGGAAACAGTTCTTTACGGTTCGGGTGACAGAGCACTGGAACAGGCTGCCCAGGGAGGTTGTGGAGTCCCCTTCCCTGGAGATTTTCAAGACCCGCCTCGATGCAGTCCTGAGAAATGTGCTCTAGGCAATCCTGCTTTAGCAGGAGAGTTGGACTAGATGATCTCTAGAGGTCCCTTCCAACTCTGATAATTCTGTGATTCTGTGATTCTGTAATATGTGTGAAGTAGTCTTTCTATGTGGCTAGAATTATAGATTTGTTTAAAATATGACAAGGCAGGACAACTATGCAAAATCTGACTACAAATTTTCTTTTCAAAGTCTCTTGAGTCTAATTTCAGAAATGTTTGAAGCAGATGCAGATTTGAAAACAAGCCCCCTTATTTGGAGAATGAATACGCAATTCATAATTGTCTTTTTTGGTAGTGGATGGGGTAGGGGATAGCATTTTTCAGACCATGCTAATTTATCTACTGAATACTAATTGCTAAATCTGTTTGCAGCCTTTCTTTGCATCTTATCTATGAAGAGATGTCAACATTAACAGGAAAGCCTGACAATCCATAAGCATGTTCTATGTTCATCACTTAAAATATGACAGATAGATTGGCACTAGCATCAGAAACAGTTTGATTTATTAATTATCTGTACGACTAATCTCAGAATCATGTTTTCACAAGGAATGTGGCCTTAGAAGTGCTCTACTCTCTAAACATTTCTAAACCATTCCCCAAATTCCTTCCCAAATAGTACTGAACTCTTGGAAATGAAACCAGATTCTTTTCTTTCCCCTAATCATAGAAACTGGAATTGTCACTGTGAACTTTGAGCTGCCCTGGTTTACTTAATAATTAAGTTGGCAAACACAAAGAAATGAGACTTATTCGGAAGATAGCTTCCCTCCAAGAAGGAACGGCATACTAATGTATAGATGGTAAAGATTCAGGGATAGAAAAGTTGTCATCCACCTGTATTATTTAATGAACAAATAACACTATCGTCTTGTTGACAACGTGGGCTGTTTCTATTGTAAAGCACAGTGCATCTGGGTAAAACCTAGATCCATTTCCTGAAAGGACTTCAGGTCAATGCCCCAGCACTATATAAACGTGATACTCCATTAACTCACACATGTTTTGCAAACAGAAGCTGAGAAGAAACCTTTTAGCTCTTGCAGAACTCGCTGAACTTGTTTGTAGATGGTCTATTAGCGAATTTGATAGTGTGCTGTTTCGCTGGGTAGCCTAATAAAGTCTTCTAAATAGACTGAGTGGTAAGGCACTGGTGGGAGCAGGGTCTGGCCCTTTCCTATGAGTTTGAAATCTGCATTGGTACTTTGACATTTTTATGTCACAGCTGAAAATAAGCAGACAGCCAAGCACTAAGTTATTGAGTTCCTCCTCAAAATTTCCACCTCCTAATTTTGTAACTCTCTTGACAGGTTTTTGTTCTTATCTCCAAGAGTTACTTACCATACTGCATGGCCAGACCACTGAATTTTCACCTCTCTCTCTCTTTCTATCCCTTCCTTCCCTTTTTTTTATGTGAATAAACTACAGCACATTTTTGCTGATTTAACAAGCTAAACCAGTTTAGTTGGTTTGAAGTTGGCTGATGCTATGCATGTCTATGACAGTAAGGTGGCCTTGTGGATGATGCTAAACTTTGACATCTAAAATTCTTGAACAATATAACTATAACCAGCCTAAGCATGTTCATCGTGTTAATAAAGGAAGTTTCAAGTGAGAAGGATATGTAAGGTCTGAGTAGCAAAAGGAGATTTTAAAACAGACAGAAGGAAAGAACCCACACCTGAGAACACTGAGGTCCTGTATTCCAGTTGCATGTAAGGAAAACAAAGGACACTCATTCAAACACGAGTAACTTCAGGCAGTATCTTTTAAATCTTTGCAAGCAGAAGTAATTTACATTTTTCCTTTTTCATTGGCAATTTATTCTTTTAAATTATTTTTTATATTTGCATCTAAAAATGTACTTGTTACAAAGATGCCTTGCTTTGCCTTTTTATCTGTGCACCCTATGGCCATCAGAAAATTATCTTGCTACCAGTGTAGTATGTCTAGTAATAGTACGACACTTAAGAGCGCAAGACCGATATTCATCTACTTATGTAACTAAATAAATAAATAAATGAGAATTCTGTAAACCACAAGCAAAAATACTGAGCAAGCAACAAACAAGAAATAACATATGGCCACAGTATTAACTTTTCAGTTTCACATGGGCGTGAACAGCACTGCGCAAACTCACAAGCAATATTATCACCTGAGTCTCAGTTTAAGACCTGCCAATAGAATGTCCAAGGATACCTTCTTTTGCACATCTATAGCGCTGAATTAGGGATGCACAAATCATCCCTGTAAATGGTCACGGGGTCTGTGTTTTTTTTTCCTCCCAATGCTGTATTTATTTTATTTGAAAGATTACATAAAAAGCCTCTCACATCATGGCGAGTCCTAACTTAAATATGGATTATAGCTTTCCTGGGTATGCTTAATGTAGCAAAAATAAATAAATACAATATAGATTATCGATATGAGCATTGCCAGTCTGCACAGTAACACATTTGCTATTAAGGGAATTTGTAAAAAGTAGCATTAGAGAAGCAAATTAAAGAGATTAAGACATTTAGAAATTTTAGTCAATCAGGAATCTGCTATTGTTTTTATGCTGTGCTAAGATTGTTTCCTTTCAAGCTGTGCATTTGAAGGCCTAATTACAGATACTCGTTGGATTCTGAAGTCTCTTTCAAGTTAAAGAGGAAAAGAAGACAGTGCCAGGAGGAGGGCAGATTTACATACTACATAATACTCAACAACAACAAAAACTTCCTGCTGGTAAACAATCCTCTGGTATGAGCCGCCTTCTCCTCCTCCTACCTTTAGATGATTTACCAGATCCTGCAACCTTTGACAAATAAATCCATCGACTGCAACGGCGATAAAGCCCTGCGGATCGCCCAGTGAGAGACCTTTGCTGAGGTGTCCTTCCTCGGGCCACCAGGTTTCAACGCTTACCCATCCTTCCATGGGACTAAGGCCACCCCAAAAGTATAGTCAGTTCTCATCTGTCCTTCTCTCACCTCTAATCTTCCTCTTCTGCATCGCTCTTCTTCCATGCGCCTCTTCAGAAACAGATCACAGAATCACAGAATCACAGAATTTTCAGAGTTGGAAGGGACCTCTAGAGACCATCTAGTCCAACTCCCCTGCTAAAGCAGGATTGCCTAGAGCACATTACTCAGGACTGCATCCAGGCGGGTCTTGAACATCTCCAGAGAAGGGGACTCCACAACCTCCCTGGACAGCCTGTTCCAGTGCTCTGTCACCCTCACCGTAAAGAAGTGTTTCCGTGTATTTGAACGGAACTTCCTGTGTTCTAACTTGTGCCCATTACCCCTCGTCCTGTCACTGGGAACCATTGAAAAGAGCCTGGCTCCATCCTCCTTCAACCCACCCTTGAGATACTTGTACGCCAAATGAACAAAACCATTTCCTCCGAGGCACACCACTACAACAGTGATAAAGTTTTAGCGAGCGACCTACTGAGGCGTGAGTAGGAAACCGGATCATGCTAGAGAAACGCATCTCTCAGCAGCATAACTACATAAATCACGAGCATAGCCCAGGCGAAGGTGAGGATAAGGAGTTTTATTTCAAAGTGCTTTTTTTTAAAAACGGTGGCCACAACATTGCTTTGGCTTGCCGCATTTTATTTTATGCATTAGCTGAAAATGCAATTGATCCCCACGCAAAGGCCTGGCACCAAGCCTGCGTATGTTTAGGTCCGGCACATACTAATCCTTGGGCTAAGAACCAAACAGGGATTTTTCTAGTCATGGATTTCAGTGCATATGAAAGAAAGCGGTTCAAAAAACTAGTCACGTTAAGGAGGAGAATGTAGGAATGTAAGATACCAGAAAATCCAAATAAACCCCTATGCTTTTAGGCTTCCCTGGGAACAGTTAAGCATGATATTATCCTGGCAAGAATAGTATTGTCTCTCTGGCTCTATTGTTAGAACAGGTCAATTATTACTTTGATCTAACACTAATATTTTTTTTCCTTTTCAAGGGCTATGTAAAATCAGAGAAAAATAGAATTCAGGTATACTCAGACTCCTCAGACCAGCAGTACCTTCGTTCTGTAAGGAGCATTATTATTAAAGGGACATTTGAAAACTTCTTCCTGTTTTCTCTTTCACTTTCCAAAGTCTCTCCTATTTTCATGACATTTTGCTTTGGCATAAAAAGAAGTACTTGCACAAGGGTATGCAGATTTAGTAAGGCAGGTCCTGATCCAATGATCGCATCTATACAGAGACTGCATGACACTGAAACTGCTAAAAATACCAAACATATGCCCATAGTTGTTCAAGGAGTGTGACACTGTGACTATAACCTGTGAGGGGAAGAAAAGTCGGTTGTAGGGCAATTTCCAGTATAAGAGCTGCATAAATTCTTAATTTAAATTTCCTTAATGATCACTTGATATTTAACATCTCATTTTTATTTAATAGAGAAGCTGTCACATAGGGATCCCTCTCCTGCCAGGCATTTTATTTTATCTCTGTCTTTAATTATGTCACCATACAACTTGCTTGAGAAGCTAGTCTCTGGCAGTGGACTGCTGAAAAAAAAATAGTTATATTTTATTTTTATAATATATAAATAACTTTGGCTTGGATACAAGCTTGCACAGAATACTAATTTATTTGTTTCAGTCCACTTACTGGCATTTCGAGATATAACCGTGCCCAGTGTAAAGAATGTGACACAGACATGGATTGATTGATATTTAAATAGTACAACTGTGTATCTGCTAAATAATATCTTTAACTCAATAGACGAACAGAATGAAATCGAGTCTTTACAACATCTTAATAATTGGTATTGATAAAATGATGGCTATACTAAAACATTAGAAGAGTGGTTAAAGAGGAATATGTTGTAGGACTCTCCTTATTAATGAAATTTTAAGAACAAATGCCAGGAAGCATCTTAGAGACAGGGATGTGTGATAACGCGTATACCTCAATAGCCTGTTTGGAAAACTGTTACTAGCATTACTAAACCCTCCACTTCTTCTCCCCTATCTCCAAACGGTTCTCATGTTGCTGTGATTTTGCAGACATGGCACTTCAAGCTCCACATTGCCACAGAAAAACGCCACATGTGGCATGGAGTGCACTGTACAACCGGGGAGTAGTTAAGAACATTGTTTGACTTAGAAGCGTCTTGCCTCTGTCTGAAACGTCGCCATTCCCATTGATGCATTGCTAGAAGAAGAGTCTAAAAAGTAAACTCCAAGAACGATCAGATTCTGGGTTAAGGCGGCAAAACTGGACCAAGAATCACGAACCTCACTAAACATGGAATTTTCACTGGTTCAAGTTTCCAGCTAATAAAAACAATCAAAAAGAATCTCCTTTCCTATTGATATAAATTAGATGAGAATGATCAACTCTGTACACCTTTACTTAGACTTAAAATCCAATGTGTGAATAAATAAATCATAACTTCTAGGGCTGAATACCAACACGCTTACAAGTGCACAGTGGCCTTTGAAAATATTAGAGCGTGTATGTTTTGGTATCAAAATACGAAGCTGAATCTCAAAGACAGACTACATATAGGAAAAAAGATGGCTTCTGGGCACCGGACTAAAAACAAGACTAATTTGACAGCTGTAGCTCTCCACTAGCTGTAGCCCTCTTCACGAGGCAGCGGATTGCAGCTAGCTGGGTTTGGGTAGAGCCCAAAACCGATCCTGAGATGTCTGAGACTCTGGGATCCACTCCTCCTCGCCCAGAAGTATCTTCAGCTCACGGCCAGTACTGAAACCTCATTAGGCAGCAGAGAAGGTGAAACAGGTTCCCCCTGCAAGTTATTTAATGAGACCTTAAATGAATATGTTATTTACTTGTAGGAGTGCCAAGAAAGTTCTGAAGATATAAACAACAGTAGACACTGAAAAACCACTACTTTCCCGGGAGCGTTTGATATTTGCCTGAAAAGCTGATCAAAGTGTTAACATCAGAAACTTGTAAAAATTAAAAATGTCGTGCTGATGCTTTTCACAAATTCATAAAATTTCACCGTGCCCTAAAATATACTATTGCAAAAAAGTTTATAATAATTTTTTTCTTCATTTTTAAATGCAGATGTTGGATTTTTCAGTTGAAAATAACATTTAGCATTCATTTGAAATTCTTCAAAATATTTGAATTTACTGAAATTCAAAACTAAATCTGTATGGCATTTTGTTCACATGAAACAACATACTTCAACTTCAAATCTTGCTTCTTGCCTTGTGTGGTGATTGAAACAAAATGTTTTCTTCAAGCAATTGCTTCCAGCTTTTGAAAATTAAAAAACCTAAAAAGTCATTATTTGCTTAGTCTTAATAGTTGTTTGCCCTTGGAAATTTCCTAGTTTATATTCCTTTACATGCAAGCTTGTCATATTTTTCCTCTCTAGAGATTTTACATGCTCCAAAAACTAGTTCACATCAAGCAGAGATCACCTCATCTTCCAGCAGTTACTCCGTGGTGCTACCAAATCTTGATTCAACTTTTACCCAGGTATGTACAAATTGAGGCCTTCCTCAAGCTGCACACCCCTAAGAAAATGCTTCAATGTGAGAAGAAGGAAGAAGCAGGTAACAACGGAATTTATTTCCTCAGCGCAGTTTTAGTACTCGCTTAGTCAAGTTGCTCTTAGAAGCAGAGTAAAAAAAACCATCACATACATCATTGTACCCACTCACTGAAGTTTGTATTCAACAACTCCTTCCCGTTGCCTTTTTTTGGCCATAATCTTGCTGAGATTTCATGGACTGAAAATGTCCTACGTTACTGAAATGAGCTGTTTTCACCTCCTTCCTGCTTCACATATGTCTCACGTTTTCACTATGAGCGCAGCTCTTCAAGAGCAAGGACAGCCTTTTAGCTGTGCGCCGATTAATTTTCTACCTCAGAAATAGTAAATGGCTTTTAGATGCTTCCATGATACCACAAAAAAGTATCAATTCACAGTAAATATTCTCACCTAAGAATGTTAAATTAATAAACTAACATATATCAAAGAAGATATATTTCAGGCCTTAAGCTTTGTTATTCATTTATATGAAAATTCTTGGTATAGCTTCAAAGCGTACTTCAAGTAGCAACGGTGTCCACCATCTCTCTCCACTAATACGAAGACTATCTTCCACAAAAGCTGCATCGTTACTCACCTAAGATTGCTCCTGTACGATATGTATGTCCTTTACATTATTGTAGTCATAATAGACAGCTCATGGCACAGTTGTTCTGGTCCTACCTCTCTCTCTTCCTCTCCCCTCCCTTTTCCCAGCTGATCTCCTGCTCCGTGCATTGCCCTTACAATAGCACTGCTGTTAATGACAGGTAACTGACCTGCACATTGCTGAAACATTCAGCCGACGTTTCAATGATGTATCACCCCGAATGCATAAAGCGCACAGGTTACAACGAGAAGAAGATGAAAGAGTTTATTTCTGATAAAGCTTGCAAACGAATCTATACATACCCCAGAGTAAACCGCGCATGTGATGCATATACAATAACACACTAAGCAAAACTCGGAAAAGATGGGAAAATTGAAAATAAAGATCCCAATTTATGTAAATATCCCAAGAAGTGAAAGAGTGGGAACTGTATCAGTAATGCGCAGAAAAAGAATCCATCAAAAAATGTATGGAGAATCAGTGAAGTTTAGTGAGAATTTCGGAGAATTGGTACATTTCAATTATACAGGTGCCTCTACCTATCGAGCCATGCATTTTTTTAATTCCCAAGATTTCAGAAACGGCACCTGAATGTTCACGCACAGTACCAACAAGCAAGAAATACCGCAATACGGATAACCCAGTAGGGTTTATATCTTGGGGATCTGCTTTTATTTTGTCTGTAGCAGTTTGGCCAGCAGCAACTGCGCTAGCTACGGTGGTGACACATCCAACAACGGTTGGGTCACAAGCATGGTGTTACGCTAACCAGCTTGCCCGCCCAGCATTCGTCAGCCCTCACCAGCATCGAGCGGGGCTGCCCACGTAGACACCAACTCCTACTCCTTTCGACCAGCAGCTACACAGACAAGCAGCTAGATCGCACTATTGGGGGTGTAGGCAGCATGTGTTTAGCTTTACCTCTCGGCTACGGGTATAGAATGAGAGCTAATGTACAGCAAGCGGGGGAGACTTCAGAAGCAATACCCATGTGCCACATCTTTCCCGTCTTCTTCCTGAAGATCTGGTAGCTCTGATTTATTTATGCAATTTTCACAGTTGCCACCAAGTATAGCACAAGTGGACCTTAATATGCCTGTTTTTAAACTAACCTTAAAAGTATTCTTATGGCACATAGGCATGCAGTTCCCTTCTCTCCCGAAAAGATCTTATTGCTAAAAGTGACATTCCTGTGACATTCCTCCCAGAAAAAGAGCCATTTCCATATTTTTATAATAAATCACAGAGCAGAGGTAAAAGGAAAAAAAGGAAACTTTAATTTAAACTCTAAAAATCCTTTTAGACAAGCAGAGATTTCACTAAATCATTTTTCAAATATTCCAGGATCCTTTTCATGATATACTATTTTAAGTTTGCTTTTAATTTCCCAGTTGTCTGGACACACAGGCAAAAGAATTCAGAGAAGAAGGGCAGCAAAAAGACAATAATGCCTGTGTATTACAGCCAAGAGATTAATGTAAAAAATAGTATTTCTGCATTTAACGAGGGTTGTTCTCGACGAATGAGAAATGATAAGGCTACAGTTCCTACTATCCCGGGTGCTGACACTGTATGAATACCCTTGTTTTGTAGCTTGATTTTTATATAAAGTCCCTATTTTTGATTCTTACAGCATGGTTTTGTCCTTGCTGTCTGTCAAGTGAGCACCTATGGTCAGAGTCAGAAGCAGGTATGAGTAACAGAGCCTCTGACAGCTGATCGTCAGAAGACTGATGTCTTTCATAAGTGTTATGGATTTGAGGCCGAGTCCTTTATTAATCCTATTCTTGTCCATATGAATACGGAGCATCTTTAGTTTTAGTATTTGTAAATCAGTAACTTTACTTATGGGTTAGTATTTTAAAGGCTTGGACACCGAATTCAGAAAACAACTTCCATTATAAAATTTTAAAAACATACACTATTTAGAGCCTCAACAAAGAGTAAATATCACTTGAATACAACAGGACAGCATTGTTTTCAACCAGCATATGATAATAACCGACCACCATGGTGCTTACTTGCCTCAATATTTTTAATATCTTTTTTCCCCGCAAAATACTACAGAAAAAAACAAAGGATGACTTTTGCAAAAGAGGCAAATAAAGCACAAAGAGAGCCTCAAAAGTGTTTCAGATGTTTCAGTCCTTTGTTATGTTCCTTGGGGTCAAATTTATCTGAGCAAATGTTTAAGTAAGTCCACAGTATAGGCATCTATGTCTCAACTAAACACCCTCTCCAATCAATACAGAGAAATAAGCACTTCAGGGAGAGATTTTTCCTGACCTATCTGAGGTGTAAACTTTAGAGCAGCACAACTCGCACCTATCACCCCCTTACTGACCACCGAGGGAACCTACAGGAATACCCTACACTGTGACATCTAATATTCAGCAAGGCAAATTCTGCTTTCTCTTGAACAGGAAAAATACTGGACCCGTGCCCTCGGAAAGCCTGTCTGGATTTGGCTATACCTGGAAAACATGCTTTCTAACGAGATTCATTTGAGCGCGGGTCATGTCCACCTGTTTCCAGCACAGGGTCGCAGCTCGTCCTTTGCTTTGCAGCTTCATAAACCTGATGGGGCTGGTTAGAAGATGACATGCTCCACTGACCAGCTGCACTTAGCAAATGCAGCTGCAGAAGAGCAGAGAGAACAAGCCATCCAAAAGCACAGAGTGCATTTCCAGTTGCAGGGAGCGTGCAGGAGACACCAGTTCCCACAACAGTGCCTTTCAGTACGGGACTTGACCACGTCAACAGGAATCTGTACCCCTGGATGGAAACTGTTCTTAGTACTGATCCAATCCTTCCTTTCCAAGTTTGTAGGCTTGCCACCTCTCCTCTTTTGGTTCATTTTTAAAAATATAATTTATTTTGATATAATGTAATTGTCGTGGTTTGGACCGGACTGGCCAATGAAAACAAATGACAGATGCTCTCCCCCACCTCTTTACCACCCTGGGGTGCTCCCTCTCTGCCGAGGGAGCAAATGGGTTCTGTTTTACCTCAAACCAGGACATTAACTTACAAACAAATTTTGACGTAATATGTGAAACAATGATAAGCAGTAATCTCAGTGCAAATCTTACAGGATTAGACCCTGAAATCGCTTGTACACAACAGATATTCCTCTTAGGCTATTATCAATTCTGATAGGATTTGGATCAGGTATGGAGTATTTAATTTTCTAATTAATGTTTCCTGTGAAATATAAGGTAAGGGATCTTTGATCAGGGAACTCTGTATAGTTTAGAAACTTGCACCAGATGTCCAACGAAGGCTTGCAAGCAGTTACATACTACAAGCCAGCAGATGTTACCTTTTTTTAAGGCTTCTAACTGCTTTAAGGCTTGTATTTTGGCAAGTGCAGAAGTTGTGTAGTGTGTTAAAACAGTGGATGAATTATAGGGAAACTGTGGCCCTGCTAGCAGGGTTACAGCAGAACAGTTGTGGAGTTTTAAAAATCCACCTGTCCTGCAATGGATTTTGCATCTGATGGGAAACACATTGCAAAGCGACCCTGAAATCTTGTAACACAAACAAAGAAAACAAAAGAAAACAAAAGAAAACAAAAGAAAACAAAAGAAAACAAAACAAAACACCACCACCTTGTCCAGAACTAAAAACCAAATTATCTGGTATCACAGCTTTCGTATGCTGGAGCCTATGTTCTGTTGCAGACATGGAAGCCCTAAGATAATATGAGTAGTTGCATAAGGTACGCAGATTATGCGGTATGTGTTTGACTTTCCCACACTCCTCAGAAGCCCCCTGCCTCCCAAACAGCTCCATGGAAAAGGCAGACCTTTCTGATTCCCTGCTTCCGACAAAACAAAGAAACAGAACAAAAATCTCCCTGTGAAAACCGTGCCCTTTCACATTAAAAGTACGCAAAGCATGAAAAAAATACCCTGCTGAAAGTCCATCCTTCACCCACCGACCATGACACCACTAGTGTGCAAACGGGCTCCTGTGCTGTTGCACTCCACGTCCTCTGCAGAAGCCCACGGAGGTCAGCGCAGCTCCGGGCATGAGCTGTGGGCTCAAGCTGGGCTGGCAGGCCAGAAGAAGACTTGCACTGGCCATGCAACTGAACTTCAGTGTATTCCGACTTCCAGCATCTCCTTTATTTTACTTCCCAGGCTTTTTTTTTTGGCCAAGTTTAATGAGATAGTTACACCTGGCTGCAAGAGTTCATCTCGTTGAAGGGTTCTTACTTTGTTGGAAAGCAGCTTCACCGAGAAAAAAAACCACATTTTTGTCAGCTCTAATATCAAGGAAAGATTCAAACCCACTATTTTTCTCCACCCACTATTTTTCTCCAAGTTCTTTCACAAATTGTGCAAGAAAAGCAAAGGGAATACAGAGTGTCTGGGATGCTAGCTATTCTCCCGGGTATTGTTTTGGGGGATTATCTTTGAAAATTTCTTTCTTGCCCTGTAATTTACGCTGCTACTGCTGGTAACGACCGTAAGAAATATAAGCAGCACTAATGGGTATGGATCACTGTTCTCCTAGACTGTAAAAAAAAAGGGAGCACAGGGAACGATGACCCTGTAAGCTAGATCAATGCAGCTGCAGATTGGTTCTTACGCTATTCAGGTTATTTTCCTTAAATGGCATCATGCCTCACACGTTCTGCTGAAGGTTATCCATATCCATTCAAGTTCATGACAGCTATTCTTAGATTTTCTTCCATTTTTAACACCATTACCAAGACTACTACTGTACTTTTTTTAATGAGAATGAGGAGACAGTGTCTCTTTTATCCCGTTCGGATCTATTTAGCTTAAATTGCAATTATTTGCTATACTTTTCCTATAGTTATTCAAAGGATTAGTGAGAAAACGTAACTAAACAGCTACTTGTCTCCTCATTAACATTCATGACAAAACCTTCTGGTAGGGCTGGTTTCGGCTGCTGATGGAGCAATACTGAAAAGAAATTGGCTTGTCTGTGAAACAGCCGCTTAGCAATGCCACTATGCAAGGGAATCGGTGATAATAAGATGATACTATTACAGCTACACCGGGAGCCTAATATATTTTAAGCTGCTTTGAGGTATACAGGAGGGGTCCAAGAATTAGAGCATGATTGCTCGCCTATTGCTAGGAACAGGAAACAGCTGATCACTACGTGTCTGCTTATTTGGATTAGTCCTACCCAAAGCCTTGAGGTAAAAGAAAAATCTGTATCTCCTGGAATTCTTCACTTCTGGTGTGTTTCCTGTCTGCTGGAAGGGTTTTTTGTTCCCTTTCCTAGTTTATGGAAGGGTTTGTGACTCCCATTGCTGAAAAAGGTATTGCATTCTTTGCTAGGAACATTGAGCACCTATTGTTTCAAAGGATCTTTTCTCATTTCAAGGCTTTCTTTCTTAGGCAAGATTCTCAAGAAAAGATTCTCTGGATCCTCATGGACCCATTAGTGAAATTCCAGATATTGATTTTTTTAAATGACCATCCAGTATGGCAATGCAATGGCAAATATACAGAGGTGGGCAAGACCGATGTAAACATCTGTACATAAGTCTCCAAGAAATAGTCGCCAAGAAATAGTTGGCAGCTGGTATTGTGTTGCATAGTGACTTGTGTTAATTCACACTAATTGTCTAGAATATGGAAACCAAATGAAAAATACTATTGTCAGACCTTTGCTCTGACACATCTTTGAACCTCACGTACTATGACGAATAAAACATTTAGGAAAACATGAATCTAGAAGACAGGAGCAGTACAAAGTCCTAACACCGCCCCTTGGAAATGTGGAGGATAAATGAATAACAAATGAATAACATCGTACAGGGCTTTAGGATGTAAGAACTGATTGCCAGTTAAAAGAAAGGCATCATTTTTTCTGATCATAACTGGTTCCAAAATGCTTAATAGTTTCTTAATTTCTCTGTTACGAATTTTGTATTTATCTTCTCCTGCTTACAATTATTACAGAAATTAGTTCTTGTAGAGATTTGGAAAGTACTGCCCTTCAGATAAAATGAAATGTAAAACTGACATAGAAATCACAGAATCACAGAATGGTCAGGGTTGGAAGGGGCCTCTGGAGATCATCTAGTCCAACCCCCCTGCCCGAGCAGGGCCACCTTAGAGCAGGTTGCACAGGAACGTGTCCAGGCGGGTTTCGAATGTCTCCAGTGTGGGAGACTCCACAACCTCTCTGGGCAGCCTCTTCCAGTGCTCTACCACCCTCAAACTAAAGAAGTTCCTCCTCATGTTAAGATGGAACTTCCTATGTTCAAGTTTGTGCCTGTTACTTTTTTTCCTATCACTGGGGACCATTGAAAAAGGACTGTTCCCATCCCCCTGGCACTCTCCCTTCAAGTATTTATAAGCATTAATAAGATCCTCCGTCAATCTTCTTTTCTCTAGACTAAAAAGACCCAAGTCCATCAGCCTTTCCTCATAGTTCCAATCCCCTAATCATCTTTGTAGCCCTTTGCTGGACCCTCTCCAGCAGTTCCCCGTCCTTCTTGAACCAGGGAGCCCAGAATTGGACACGATGCTCCACATGCGGCCTCACCAGTGCAGAGTAGAGGGGGAGGATGACCTCCCTCGACCTGCTGGCCACACTCTTCTTGATGTACCCCAGGATGCCATCGGCCTTCTTGGCCACAAGGGCGCATTGCTGGCTCATAGTCATCCTGTTGTCCACCAGGACTCCCGGGTCCCTTTCCACAGAGCTGCTCTCCAGGAGGTCAGCCCCCAACCTGTACTGATGCACGGGGTTATTCCTCCCCAGGTGCAGTACCCTTGTTGAATTTCATAAGGTTCCACTTGCCCTTGTTGAATTTCCTAAGGTTCCTCTCCGGCCAACTCTCCAGCCTGTCCAGGTCACGCTGTATGACGGCACAGCCTGCTGGCATGTCAGCTATTCCTCCCAGTTTTATGTGATCAGCAAACTTGCTGATGGTACACTCTATCCCTCCATCCAGGTCATTGACGAATATATTGAACAGGACTGGACCCAGTACTGACCCCTGAGGGACACCACTTGTTACTGACCGCCAACCAGACTCTGCACCACTAACCACAACCCTCTCAGCTCTATCTGCCAGCCACTGTTCAATCCACACCACTGTCCATTCATCTAACCCACACTTCCTAAGCTTGCCTCTGAGGATGATGTGGGAGACAGTGTCGAAAGCCTTGCTGAAGACAAGGTAGACAACATCCACTGCCCTCCCCTTATCCACCCATCCAGTCACACTGTCACAGAAGGCTATCAGGTTAGTCAGACATGACTTCCCCCTGGTGAATCCGTGTTGACTACTTCTGATAACCTTCTTTTCTTCCAGATGCTTTGAGATGACACCCAGAACAAGCTGTTCCATCATCTTTCCAGGGGTGGAGGTGAAGCTGACCGACCTGTAGTTTCCTGGGTCATCCTTCTTGCCCTTTTTGAAGATTGGAGTGACATTGGCTTTCCTCCAGTCCTCGGGCACCTCACCTGTTCTCCAGGACCTTAGGAAATGATGTAGAAACATTGCCAGGAGGCTGAGGGAGGTGAACCTCTCAGCTCAGCACTGGTAAGGCCACATTTGGAGTGCTGGGTCCAGATCTGGGCTCCCCAGTACAAGAGAGATATGGACATACTGGTGCAAGTCCAGCAAAGTGCAGTAAGATGATGAAAGGACTGGACCATATCTCATATAAGCAGAGGCTGAGAGAGCTGGAACTGTTCAGTCTGGAGAAGAGAAGGGTCAGGGGTGATCTTATCAATGTGTATAAATGTCTGGCGGGCAAACTAAAGATGGAGCCAGGCTCTTCACAACAGACCCCAGTGACAGGACAAGAAGCAGTGGGCACAAAATAATAAAAACAAAACAAAACTGGTAATTTCATCTAAACCCAAGAAAGCACTTTTTTGCTGTGAGGACGGTCAAACACTGGCACAAGTAGCCCAAAGAGGCTGTGGAGTCTCCATTCATGGAGATATTAAAAATGTGGCAACACGTGGTCCTGGGCAACCTGCAGTAGTGACCCTGCTTTGAGCACGGGGGGTTGACTACGCCATCTCCAGAGGTGCTTTTACATCGCAGTCACACTCTGATTCTGTGTTTCTGTGTAAGAATGTGTGTCTTACCAGGGGCTAAAGAGACAATGGTTAAAATACAGCAGACTGAGTTTGCTTGTAGATTAGATCATGAATAGGAATCTAAGGCAAAATCCTGAAAGGGCAAACAGATCTCAAATTACCTCTCAAAATGGAAATCGTAAAATCATTCCGTCTATGCTTAAATATACAGTTGTGGGACAGAAAGCAAATAAGATAAGAAAGGCAAGGCATATGAAGGTCAGATCATAATTTAGCAAAGAGTTCACATACCCCTAGAAAGTCTTATGTTGCAAAGATTAGCATTACCCTAAGACATGAGTGGTACAGCAGAAAAAAAAATGCAAAAATCTACAAGACCTTCCATGTCCCTTTCAAGAATTCACAAAATTACATAAATGTCTGCACAAACAAAGAGGTTGGCAGCAACACTCGTTTCAATTAGCTCCTCACAGGAGTAATGCTCCTGTACTCTATCTCAACATTAATTAAATGTTCATATATTCTGTTATTGCTTAGATATGCTGCTCTTGATAAACACAGGTGCTGTACACGACTTTCATAAAATCATCACAACTGGCAGACTTTGTTTTCTAATTTGTGGTGTACTGGCATCAAATGGCAAAATCATGTATCAGAACTCCCTTGTGCAATCAAAGTACCAAATTAAAACAAGCAAACAAAATGATGATTCTTGAAGAGTTAAAACTTTGACATTATCTAATAATCCAAGATTTGCTTTGTACTGAAAAGCATCATCCTATTTTAAACTGCAACAAATCTAGCTGGTTTTATACTGAAAGACAGCCTATTAGGCAAATATATTTTCCCATTAATTTATTTGCCCTTCTAGAAAGATTAAGCAGTTTTTCCATATAAGTGAACAACTGTTGAATAGTTTCAGAATAGCATCAAAATACTGAAAGTATTCACAAAGTTCAAATATTCTTTGATAGGACTTCACGTTGCAAATTCCCTTTAAAATATCAATGATAAGCCAGAAGAAACCACTGAGTCATTTAATCCAACTTCCTGCGGAGCAGATCCATAAGGATCCCAGAACGCAGTATTTACAACAGGTGAGTAACTTTCAGCTATATAGCTTACCATCAGTATTAAGATAAAGAATTTCAGGTTACTGAAAAAGCCATAATGTGCTTAAGTTCTTTGCCATATAAAAAGGCCTCAAGTTGCCAAAGAATTAGTAAGGTGCCACCTGAGCTCTGTGGTCAATGAGCCCAGCGCTTTCAGTAAACCCCACTGCTCACTGAACACCAGCGATCATCCTGGTTTCCTCCTAGGGCAAGAGGAAAGTATGTGCCATAGATGGTTTGAAATGTCTGTTCTGCTCGCATACTCATCCTGTAACACTGCACACAACTTCTGGATTTGTTTTTAGGTCCTTTGAAGCCAAGTAAAATTTTGAAAATCCACGACACAAAAGGTTCCAACTTCACATTAAAAAGAGAAGCCATCACAATGCAGAGCGTTGCACAGTCATCCACACCGCAGTCCTTCCAAAGACTAAGGACACTTTCTAAATTATATTAGCATCTGACCTGCTGCTGGAGACTTCTCTCCAGCTCATCCTTATATTATACATTTCCCATTCCCTCCTTTTATAATTCATCTTTCCTTCTGCGTCATATTGAAAGAACCAATATTAGGAAAAAAATAACTCAAACCCTTAACCAGATAAAGAAAATAATAGAGAATTACCCTAAGGAGTCAGAGACATCTTCACTTTCTTCTGAATGCAACCTCAGAGTTTCGAAGTAAGCTTCCAACTTCAGGGATAACCTTTTCCCCCTTCTCCTACATGTGCCCCTATGCCCATTTACCTGGGGTTACCCAAATTTACTGCACCTGTTTGCGGATTTTCTAACCTACATGTAAAGATGCAGCTCTGCAATCCTCTTTGCGATGCTGATTTACACCTCTTCGATCCAGACCCTTTCCATCTTACACAAACGCAGAAATGCTCAGTGGGACAATTTCAACACAAATACGGATTTCATATTTAGATAAAGCCATGACTGAATAATCCGAAGGTCTTTTACTCTTTGCTAATCTGCAGTTTATGAGAAAAGCTCAGTACAGTGTGACTTGTAAATACGGACACAAACATAAAAACTGCTTAACGTACGTTCATTATTAAAGACAAGCATTTAGCAAACTGTGACAAAATCCCCTTGATCTCACAAAGATCTTACAAAGGCTGAGGACCAGAAGAGATCGGAGTACTGATTAGAAACAAACAAAACCCCCTAACTGTCCTTGTCAATTCTTTCCAGGTATAAAAGATGTGTTCAGTACCACTGAAGTGGTTTGCATGACAATCTCTCTCAAATGCAACTGAGACCTTAGTGTTTGGAAGCCAGAAGCCCTCTAAGAGACTGTACATCACAAGAAAATCATGCAGGAAAAATCTGCAGCCTTAAGGCTACAAAAAGGCAGACTACAAAAAAATTGCTTCGCCACAACAAAAATCACAGGAGATCCACAGTTCATCTTGCAACAGTGAACATAATTGCAAACCTAAATTTTGCATTTGAAACTCGGAGACAAAAATTATAAACCTCTCTATGCATATCTAATCTCTTTTTTCAACATTAGCCAAGCCTGCAGGCGCTAAACAGTCCGATTCTTGATGTCATTGTAATTAAAGGCAATACTCACAAGGCTGATAAGCATACCAGCTGTAAGTTAACCCTTATCTTAGCCAAACTGACAACTGCAAATGTGATATCTAATCGTAAAGAAAAGAACATTGGAATTTATTATGGATAACTGACTTTTAAATCCCATAACCTTGAAAATAAGTAAATTATATCCAGCCTACCGTCAAACTTCTTGTGCCGGGATACAAAAGTTGTGCGTACAAAGTGACTTGTCTCCTCCACTAAGTTTTCAAACTCCAGTTTGCTCTGTTGGCTTAACTTGTCCTCCATTTCTGAGGTGCAACATGTATATTCCTGAGGGCAGATTCTCAAATGTTCCCCTGCAATCACAAGAAAAAGGGAATTAGAGATATCTGAATACAGATAGAAATGTGTCAGAACCATATACACGATGTCTCTTCAGTTAAGGAAGGTGGGCTACCCAAAGAGCTCCGTAAGGCTTGGCTACTTGATAGTGTGAATCTGTATCAACAAGTTTGCCATAGTTGGGCATTCCTCACACGGGAGAGGAGACACCCTTCGCAGAGTTGTTTTGACACTTCAAAAGGTTGAACTGTCTCACACCAAAAGTGATCCCTCACACTGAAGAAGCCTTCCTCACAAACACGCATATACTTAAAAATACAAAGACAATTGCTTGCTTTCCGTTTGTACTCCACATGCCTGCCTGGGGAAATACCTAGTGAGATGACCTGTTACCAGTTATCGGAGCTGTCTTGCTGTCAAAACCTGAAAACCACAAATTATGTATTTCTGTAGAAGGTTCCACTTGCCCAAATGCACCAAAACATTCTCCCCTTCTACTCTTCCTTCCCTTCTGCTTGAGTAAGTGTATATTAATGATTGTGTTTGGGTGCCCAATGTTTTCTTGGGCAGCATTTCTTGTCAGACTGAGCAAGTGCTCTGCTGAATAGGAGAAAGCAACGAAGAGTTTAATTAATGCTTATGTTACGCGGAAATGCAATGTAAAAGGTAATGAAAGCCTCTTATTTAATTCAATAGATTTATCTCTTGAAGCACTGTGCCAGTTCTTCTGACAATATTGCTTTCTTCGGTACAATTTGCAAGTGGAAACCAATTCTTTAGCTCATGAAATTAAAATGGTCTGTTATTACATGAAATGTGAATTTCCAATTGACACTGTACTATGAGTGTCAGAAACATTTAGCTCAGTTTGTACAAAGGCAGGAAATTTTACCATTCCCTCTTGAGAAATAAAAAGAATGATCTGCCTCTATGATTAAAGTTACTTGTAAGGCAATGAAAACATTTAGCTTTCTCTACACCGAATCCTGATTAAAAATCCCTCTGCAAATCTCTTAAAGGTACAAATAAAATGATATACAAAGCCCAAGGGTTAAATAAATACTGGGGACCTGATTCTCATTTATATCGAGCCTCTCTTCTACCACTGCTGAGCCGTAAAGAAGATTTAAATGCAATTTATACCTACTTTAAGGCTACTTTTCACCATTCTTATTATGAAGTGAGGAGAATCAGGCCCTAAGGTTTATGCTTCCCAGGGGTATAATACATTTAGCTGCTGCATCATTTTGAAAACAGCATCAAAAAGAGGTTTGCACATGCTTAGAATAAACATTACCTTCAGTTTGCCCTCACCTTATTCTGATTTTTGTTTCCGTTTTTGAATGAAGTCTTTTAATTTGAAGTTTAGTCATTCCTCAGCCCTAACCCATCACCTTTGTCTTAATTTGTTTTTTTTTCTGCAGGAGTTCATGATATATGAACTGTAATGCCATGAGATTTCTTTTAGCAGTCTCAAGACTTCCTAAAAGCTCACAGCTATACATCTTCAGGAAGGATCATTTCATTATTATCAGATACCGTTAGGCAGTGCTGCTTACACGTCTCAGTCGTTTCCAAAAGCACCATGATATAAAAAAAGCTGTATAAACCTGGAAAAAGAGACACCCCATGACCATCAAAATTTTGTAAGGATTGTTCCCCATGTCTACTAAATCCTCCCAACACAATAAATTAATTCCTCTCCATTCTCAAAATCACGCATCTAAGCCATAAACGACACATACGGGGACTGGTGAGCCCGCTGCTGTCAAACATAAATGATAGTGGCAAAATAATGGTTGCCTTACCCTCTACATTGCTGTCACATTAAACTGAAACTATTAAACAGGTAACGTGTGACTGCAGAAATACCATAATAAAACACAGTAAGAATTATTTTAATCACAGTAATGCTCTGAGATTTTATTAGATGTCAGAAAGACATGGAAAGCTGAAATATCATGTCATTAGAAGCAGTGACGCGTGCTTGACTAAATAAAATAAAAAAAAAATAAATATTTCCATCCGTGACGTCTGTAAACCCCCTTCTTCGATAAACCCAGGGGGTTTTGCTCATTGGAAAGCACTGGGTAGACCTACTACTCCAGTTCCAGACACAGTGGTAGTTTATGCTTTCTGTAATGACAACATCCTCTAGTACTGTTGCAGTCAAGAATTTTTATAAAATTAAGTTTTCTTTCCTCTGTTCAAGTAGTTTTTTTTTTCTCTTCTATCTGGCTCTGTTTTTTGTAATTGCACAGTATCAACTGAACTAATGCTATTCATCAAGGCACTGTGCTTAGTGAGTAACTGCCATGGGTCTAGAATTTTAGGACATGTTAGGCTACGTATTAAGACAAATTAAAGCATATTGAACCCAGTATAGCAGTCATTTTTGTAGTAATATTAATTTTTCTCTCGCTTATTTATTTACTGTCTTACTTTCTCTTTGCTACAGAAGCGTCTTCCCACCTTGGCTGCTATAAACTTATTCAGATTCCGACTGCACTTATTTCTTATACATGTATTCTCATTAAGTTTCTTTTTAATTCATGGGATCTTCATTCACTCATGAGGCTCTTGGCTGCTGAATATGAAACATTTATCAGAACATTTATCACAACTTCTACACTACCGCATTGGTTTCCTCTCCTAAAGAGGTATCTTCCTAAATCATCTACACTAACCACCTGCCTTCATCACAAAAGCTTGGCTAAACTATAATCAGCTTTTTTAAAACAACATTTCTAGTTCTTCTCTCGTCCCCTGCCATATACTCCCTGCATTTTGGTAGAAAGAAATAATAATGTAAATATTGTGCTATTCTTCATCTTCTCCTTCAAGATTTTTTTTCCTCCTCCTCTTTCCTGCACGGGAGGCTCGGCTCAGATCATAGATAAAGCAAAAGCATTTTCCATCTCTCCATGCCCATGGAGTGTTTGTAGGCCTACGAGGTTCAAGTAGAGTTTGTAAAGATGAAGTCTTTAGAAATTGTGGCTCATAAGACATAGCACGTTTGTACCGACCACCACTGGCTGCAGTCTCCAAAGGCTCACAACTTGGACAAAAACTTGGGCCCTTTCCTGGGAATGGCGAATGGAAACTCTCTGACAAACAGTCATTTCTGTATGCTGAATCTTAATTTCCTTTTTAAAAGCAGCCATCACCATTTTGTGTTTGTTCTTATTAAACCTCCAACTCATGTTAGAATCACCAGGTCATTAGTTCATTCCTCGAACAAACAAAGCAGACACGATTTTCTCAAAATAAAAGTAGGATTTGGTTTTGGTTTGGTTTGTTTTTAATTAAAGGGTGTGTGATTTATTTTGGATTTTTTTGCTTCTTTTGTGCATATCTGTGATACAACAGACTGCTTGGATTGGAAATAACTCTGCAGGCTATATTTGATTGGGCTTCCTCTATTTCCCTGAACAGGATCATTTACCATTTGCATTTTGTAATATATTGTTCCGTTGCTCTAAAAGGACTTTAATCGCTGATCTGTGTATTTACACACCTTAAGTATTTTGCAGGCTGAAAATGTGCTCCCAGCTAATGTACCAATTCTTGCCCTGGGAAACTCCATATGGTCTACGTTCTTACGCTAATTTTAGCAAAGATTTTTATGGCACAAGTAGCAGTGGATATAACTGACTAGTTTTTCCTTCTTGCAAATGGTGTCTCCCCAGACAAGTTTGACAGTTTGCAGTTACACTGCACCAGCGTTTTGCCAGACTAAGTAAGTATTAACTCAGCAGTTTCCAGCGATCTACCACAACTCTTCTAACGACCATTTCCAGCTGAAGATGCTGACCTACATATCTCTCCTCATGTGCCTTATGTTCTACAAATCAAATCAATTGCCTACTACAAATCAGCTACCAGTATTCAATTTCAGTTTTATTACAACTGTAATCTTGCATGATCCAAATTGGCAAGTTTTGCAGTTAAATTTGGAAATCCAGCTAGCATGTTGCTTTGGAGTGTGATAAAACAATTTATAAAGCACTTGTTTCATATTCAGATATATTGCAGTTCGGTGTCCCCATAACATGCTACAAACCTCACAAGATTCTTTAAAAAATCGCAACTTACAACTCTCAAGCTGAATAAATGCTTCTACCGCGTATCAAAATGCCAGAACTGATTTGAGCGTCGTAACTACTTGCAGAAGACACAATCTGAAAGAGCAGTAAACCCTACGGAATATAACATTGCCCTCAACAATTTCACTGCCAGATTTCCTGAACGCCGGATGCAAGCATTGGTTACATTATTACAACTGGAAGCATGATCACATAAATTATTTTACATCAGCCAGAATTTTTTAAGATTCATGTTGCAAGTTTAACAATTTCAGAAACAATTCTTTCTGAAGCAGTCAATATTTTATAGTTTCTATCCTAATCATAAATTAAAAAACCTGATACTGTTCTGTTGACAGAATGGTAGGACTAACTGTATCACTGGTGAGAATAGAAACATACAGTCACCACACTGCTTCATAAATCCAGCAATGAATAAATGTTAATAAATAAAAGGGGCAAATTCGAGGTGTGCTTTCAAACTTGGTCACCCTGGATGCACCAACAAAGCCTAAAGGAAGAGAAGATAGCTCTGCATCCTTCATCCTGCAGATTAGATTAATGTGATAGGGCTTTGTCATTAACCATGTTCTTTAAAATTAGAAATACCTGCTTCAGACCTGCTCATATTCAGCCATTTGTGGAGAAGGCAGTGTAATTTAATACCAGTATGAAGTTTAACACAGACAAGTGTACAGTCCTGCCCCTGGGACGGAATAACCAAAGAGCTGAGTACAGGATAGGATGTGCGTGGCTGGGGAGCAGCCTTGCTGAAAAGGACCTGGGCTCCTGGTGGACAAAAGCTGAACGTGAGTCAGCAGTGCACCATGGCAGCAGCAAAGGCAAATCAGATACTGGGTTGCATCCACAGGGTCATTACTAGCAGTGGTAGAGACACGATCATCCCACTTTACTCAGTGCTTGTTGGGCTGCATCTGGAGTACTCTGTCCTGTTCTGGTCCCCACAATTCAAGGAAGATGCAGACAGACTTGAGAGGATCCAAAGGAAGGCCATGAAGACGATCAAAAGGGCTGAAGAACCTGCTCTGTGAGGAAAGACTGAAGGAATTAGGTCTTTTGTCCCTGGAGAAGAGAAGGCTCAGAGGGGAACTCAACACAGTACTCGAGTACTTAAAAGGCAGCTACAAAGAGGACAGAGGCTCCCTCTTCCCAAGGAGCACATGCAGAAGACGGGGCAACAGGTAGAAGTTGCAACAGGAGAGGTTTCATCGCGACATAAGAAAGAAATTTTTTACAGTGAGAACAATCAATCACTGGAACGACCTCCCCAGGGACATGGTGGAGTCCCCATTGCTGGAGGTTTCCAAGATGCATTTGGACAGGGTGCTAGTTAATCCCATCTAGGCTCCCCTTCATACAATGCCTTAGATCAGATGTTCTGTTGGAGTCCCTTCCGACCCGGGCTGTTCTACGGTTTTGCAATTAGGCACTTCAGAGCTTCCTACCTCTGAGAATTTTAAAGGAGTGGAACAGCTGGGGTTTTGGTTTTAAATTTATATTCTCCACCTCATTTTCTGTATTTTTAAAAATTATTTTAAACTAGAATTCCAAATTATTTTAAAAGTATGATGAATAGAATTAAAACAAAAACCTCATTCAGCTTTAACCCTTGCCTATTGTTTTGAGAATTGGATCTTTTTTCTGTATTGGTGATGATGTTTCTGAACACCTGTTTTTTTGAAGTTTTCAATTTAAGTGCTCTACTGGCGAAATCAGGAGCATGAGATAATTCTTCATTATCACATTATCAATTTCCTATTATATAAAACTATTCTCCTCCAGTACACTTATATCTTTCTGTCACTCATATGTGCAAAGAGAAAACAATGCTGTAGAAGCATTTGACTCACAATCATCTTTAATTTAAAAAAAAAAGCCCTGACGTGGTTTAAACCCAGCTGGCAGCTAAGATCATGCAGCTGCTCGCTCACCCTTCCTTCCTTCCCAAGAAGGGTAGGGCAAAGAGGGAGAAAAGGAGGGGAAAGGAAAAAAACCACACCTTGTGGGTTGAGATAAAGACAGGTTAATAGAACAATACCATAAAAGGAAGATAACAATAATAATAATGATGATGATACAAGTTACTCTCACCACCCAGTGAATTGGCACTGTCCTGAGCAGCGATCATGAGTACCCACCCCATGGCCAACTCCCTTTAATATACTGAGCGTGATGTCTATGGTACAGCATATTCCATTGGCCATTCCATTCTCCTGTCTAGGCTTCTTCTCAGCTTCTATGGGAAGCTGAAAAAAAGTCCTTGAAAACTATAAACATCGCCTGGCAACAACTAAAACAATACGTATTATTGACATTCTTTTCAAACCAAATCTGAAACACAGCAGCCACTAGAAAGAAAATTAACTCTGTCTCAGCTGAAACCAGGACAAACCCCAAACAGCAACATCATGTTTTCTGCATTACCTTATTTAGATGTTAAAACTAAATTAGAAACATGGGCTTCATCATTTCAGCCAATACTCAAGTAGTGAAAATTAAAATATCATTTTGTTGGACAAAACCTGTTCGCTAACCAAAAAGTCCTAAGGCTTCTTCTGACTTTGTAATTATCTTCTCTGTGGGGTATAACAACCCTGCAAGCAGCCTTTGTAAAATTGCACCTGACATTCAAGTCTCAAAATTGAACTTTCCTACTCAAACTAAAAGGAAACAGGTTATGATTGAAATTAATTCCATTGCTATATTGGCCTGACAAGTGATGACAGGAGCAATATTTGCACAGAAAACGACAGCTGAAGGAAGGGAGGGGAAGCTGTCTGTAATACAGAAATCATGTCGTCAGACACAACTCTCCTAATTTTAATCAACAGAATATTGAACTTGAAGAATTTGTATGTCCACTGGATTCCAATAAACCCCTGCAACTACCCCATGAAAGAAAGTGACTCATTTGTTTACCTTGGACCCAAATCATCTTTTCCCAGATTCCTTTTGTTCCTTGAGTGCTTTGAGGTCAATTAAAAAATGAATGCCTTCCAAACAGACTGATAATTAGTTAACAGTCTCTTCATTACGGGTCCCACAGGGAACATTCATTTACAAGAAGCCCTGACCCTGTTGTCCTTGGGAAGCCCTCAGTAATAAGTTACAGAAGCGGAGGCCAAGGCAAACCTGTTCCGACTAGGACTATACAGATGCTAAAGGAAGAGCCGGAGTCCCTAGAGTCTTCCTAACTAAACTACTAGAAGCAGTACCACTACTCCAACACTCAGGTTCATTTTATTTTCCAAGCATACACAGTCAGACAATTGGTTTTTGATAGCACAGTTTGTGAGAAGAATCTTTAGTTACCTCTTGGGGGGTGTAGTACCGGCGTTGTGCTCAGTGCCTTGTGGAAAGCAAACGGTAAGGCTGTGATGCAGCACCGAATAGTTCCATCATCTCACTGGCTACACAGCTGCAGTTTTCTGATTTCAAAGCATGTTTCCACCTGGCAGCCAACTTCTCCCCCTCCCCAATTGATTTTTGCTGTTTATTATGTCCCCTACTATAATAGCAGAGATATCTTATATAGCATGATGGTGAGAAGTAGAATGCAAACAGCACATCGCTTCACCATGACCATAAAACACAGTGCAAGCTGGTTTTGTATTTCAGCTGCTCTCGGAACAATTTTATTATTAAAAAAACAGGATGAGATTGTACACATTCATGCATTTATAAAGATTTTAACCACTATTTGTCACATAATATTGACATGCAAAGATGTGATTGCAACACATGATATACCAGAGACAGATTTACACCACTTAGTTCATGTCCCCACAGAAATAAGAAATACAATCGCAATAGGACAGAGTGGACTTAGTTGCCTGAGGCTAACTAGATATGCTGTACTGCCAATACAAGTCCTTAAGATAGTTACACCATTACTAATATACATGCAGCAAAAGTTACAGCTGCATGAGCTACAGTGGTGCCATTTGATTGCACTGTCAAATATACTTTAAAGCCGCATAGATCCCTTGCTGATCACTGTATTTTCATGTATAAAATTCATGTATAAAATACTAAACTCAGTGACAACTGTTTAGGAGTCCTTAATCACAGCGCTCTTCTCTTATTCATATGGCTTCAGTCAGTCCAAGGAAACCTTTTCATGCTACCATTAAACACAGGAATCTACTTTCCCATCTCCTGATTGATAATGGCATGCTTTCTTGCAATGCCAGTCGTAGAAACAGTTCACTAAGACAACCATGATATATGTTGTATTGGTCTTACGTCAAGTGCTATAGTGAGTACGTCAGTGGTAAGGTTTTGGTGCTTCTGCCATAAGCTCTTTATTGAGATACTCTTCAGCCTAATCTCTTTCCTAGTCACTTAAGGAAAAGAGGGTACAAAAAGCGGGGCTACAATTTATTAAGACCTTGTAGTCCTGTTATCATACTGGCTCAAGGTCTACCCATGAAATTTCAGGGCCTGGCAGCTGTCCTCTCATTTCTGTTTGGAACCAACCACTGTAAAGAACGAACTGCCCCTACAAGCTCCTAAGTATCAACCTTACTGTGGCACAAGTCATAATGCAAAAAGCAAAGCACTTTCTCCAACTTTGTGTATCTTTTTTTTGTGTGACTTTATAGGGCAAAAGAAACTCTTCCTTTTTTTTCCCCAGAGAAGCATGCTAAGAATATGGCCACAAGTGGAATGCACAGAGAAATCACTCAAAGCAAGAGGGTCCAAAGACGTGCAAAAAGTAATGTCCTGTTACCCCATGAAGGAGTTCCACAGTCTGCGTGCCAAGTTTGTTGCAAGTTTGTGCGAACTTGGCTCTAATTTACAGATCCAATTGCTGTTACAGAGTGACCAAGTCCATGCTAAAGCCAAGCAAGGTACTGGAAGCAAAACCACTGACAGGATTGTGGAAGTTAAAGGATTCAAGAGGAAAACTACTGACATGGGAAGGTATAAAAGCCTATGAAAAAAAAGTGAAAAACTGGATGTTGGCAACCCAGCAATAAGGAAGTCAGCTCATTTCCCACCTGACCAATGACTGCATGGCCACCAGAGAATTATCGGGTGTCTTATCATTGATGGCAATCATACTATTGCTTAGCCTCTTAGCTCATTAGTCCTACTTATCTATCATGTGTAGTAACCAGAAAATGATTGCCTTATACTCTTGAACATATTCTGCCGTTGTGCATATTCTGCAATGACTCAGAGAGAGCTGAATCCCAGGGGTTAGGGGAAAAATTTCCCCAGCTGCTCCTTCCGATGGGTCAGGTGGGAGAATCACGGAATCACGGAGTTTCAGAGTTGGAAGGGACCTCTAGAGATCATCTAGTCCAACTCCCCTGCTAAAGCAGGATTGCCTAGAGCACATTACTCAGGACTGCATCCAGGCGGGTCTTGAAAATCTCCACGGAAGGGGACTCCACAACCTCCCTGGGCAGCCTGTGCCAGTGCTCTGTCACCCTCACCGTAAAGAAGTGTTTCCGTGTATTTGAACGGAACTTCCTGTGTTCTAACTTGTGCCCATTGCCCCTCGTCCTGTCACTGAGAAGAGATACTCTTCAGCCTAATCTCTTTCTTAGTCGCTTAAGGAAAAGAGGGTACAAAAAGTGGGGCTACAATTTATGAAGACCTCGCAGTCCTGTTATCATACTGGCTCAAGGTCTACCTTGAAGATACCAAGGTCTACCAGATATCAAGGTCTACCAGAAAATACCACAAAGCGAAGTGCCTTTTTTCTACAAGTTGCTCATTGCCAATGGCATCTCCTTCAGGTGAGAGGGCCACAGAAATAAGCATTTAGTTCTTTCCTAGAGGTGCAAAAGAGAATGTTCTGTGACTTCCCACAATAAATCTTACACAGTTAGGGAACTCAGATCTTTTTCTGCCCACTCCTACCAAAATTCATGCTGCTGAAGTTGCCATCCTTCAGTGATAGGGGATAGCAGCTGACACAGGAGGAAGTATGGGTACAGATTTCCACTGAGAATGTGCCAATGGAAAGTCCTCTTATGCAAGATTTTTTTCTATTGACTTTCTTTGACTATTTTTAGACTGTTTTGATTCACTTATGTGACAAATATAGCTTCAATGAACTGAAAAAAACCCCGATACGTTAAAGTATGAATAAAAATATTCTTAATTGCAAGGCTTCTAATTAACAATATGAATCTAAAGCTTCTCTGTGGATATTGTCAGCCACAGCATGAAACTAGGCATTCTATTATTAACAAGATGGATAGGCAAACTTTTGATGAATAAGCAGGAAATTCTGAAACATCTTCAATAAATGATATTTCCCTAGGAATCTCAGGATTCAGCAATGCAGACTGACATTCTTGAAATCCTTTGTTCACTGCTGCTATGAGATCCTCAGTTTTAATAACCAGCTGTCAGATCTCCTAGAGCCTAGGCTAGGGTGTCCAGGTGCTCCCATCTTTCAGGCAAACTGGACGCACAGGCGTCTTTCTGAAGAGGAAGGCAGTTGGTATGTGTGTCTAGAAGCCTGGAGGTGTTTGGACTGAAGGTAATTCAGACAACAGTGCTGTCACACTTCAGCAGAAGTTGGGAAGTCTTGAAGGCTTTCTGAGTCTGGGCTATGTCATTTCTTTCCTAGTACAGTTCCAAGGCTTTCTCAAAGCTTGCCAGTTTTGAAAACCTCTGAGGTTTGCACGTTTCCTATGATAGGAGATAGAAATCCTCTCAGCTTCTGGTTCAGGTGAAGTTGTCAGGTTTCTGTACCCTCCCCTCTGCATCCAAAAGCTATAGCTATACCCCTAGACAAAAAGGGGCCAGCAATTGATCCATGTGGTCAGAGGAGCTCAGACCCACGTTGCCTAGGACAAATCCCCTCTGTATGCAATGAATCTGGGAGTAAAGTAGTTGAACCAGTCAAAAATAACCAGAGTGGGATCTAATGATTTTGGATCCAATGCTTAAGCTCATTCCTTAGCCCTTTTTCAAATAAAGATCCTGACAGGTGGGATTGTTGATCTGCTTTAGGGTATGATGGCTCTACAGAGGGACCTGGACAGGCTGGATTGATAGGCCGAGGCCAATGGTATGAGGTTCAACAAGGCCAAGTGCCGGGTCCTGCACTTGGGTCACAACAATCCCATGCAGTGCTACAGGTTTGGGGAAGAGTAGCTGGAAAGCTGCCAGGTGCAAAAGGACCTGGGGGTGTTTGTTGACAGCTAGCTGAATATGAGCCAGCAGTGTGCCCAGGTGGCCAAGAAAGCCAACAGCATCCGGGCTTGTATCAGGAATAATGTGGTAAGCAGGGCTAGGGAAGTGATCGTCCCCCTGTACTGGTGTACTGGTGAGGCCGCACCTTGAATACTGTGTTCAGTTTTGGGCCCCTCACTACAAGAAAGACATTGAGGTGCTGGAGTGTGTCCAGAGAAGGTCATCAAAGCTGGTGAGGGGTCTGGAGAAAAAGTCTTATGGGAAGTGGGGTTGTTTAGCCTAGAGAAAAGGAGGCTGAAGAGAGACGTTATTGCTCTCTACAGCTACCTGAAAGGAGGTTGTAGCTGGGTGGGTGTTGGTCTCTTCTCCCAAGGAACAAGTGATAGGACAAGAGGAAATGGCCTCAAGTTATGCCAGGGGAGGTTTAGATTGGATATTAGGAAAATTTCTGCACAGAAAGGCTTGTCAAGTACTGGAACAGGCTGCCCAGGGAAGTGGTGGAGTCACCATTCCTGAAGGTATTTAAAAGATGCGTAGGTGCAGTACTGAGGGACATGGTTTAGTGGCGGACTCAGCAATGTTAGGTTAACGGTTGGACTTGATGACCTTAAGGGTTTTTTCCAACCTAAATGATTCTATGGTTCTATGGTTCTATGATTCTAACAATCAATCAGAGTAAGGTTTTTCAGAGACCAAAGGACTCTGGAACTGGGGAGCCCGGCAGAGTAGGCATGACACTGTCCTTGACTTGAAGAGGTCTCCTGGCCTGAAGGAGGACTCAGGGCAGGTGTCCCTTGCACTGCTGATGCTGCAAGCTTGGGAGCGCAGGCAGTCCTGCAGTCTAACAAAACCTGCTTACAATATCATAATATTTCTTTGAGTCAATATTTTCTAATAGAACACTGTTTGCTTTGAAAACTTTTAGATCACTCTAATTAACAGAAGCTGTTTCCATAATATCAGCCAGCCACAGTAATCATTGCCAAAAGGAAAATGAAAGCTTTTTAGAGAAGAGGATAGTAGCTTAGTTGCAAAAATTGCAGATTTCCAGTGTTACCAATAGTGCTTGAGATCTGAATCTATTGTTAGTCCTACACAGTGGGGTTTTTTTGTTTGTGTGTTGTTTTTTGTTTTTTTTTTTTTTTCTTTTGTATTGGACTTAGACACAAAAAAGACCTGAACCAGTTTTTTAGCTCTTTTTATTAATGTACTTTTGTCAATGCCCTCTATGGCCTGTGATACTTGGCAAGGGTGAGGATCTTCAAAATCAATAACTGAATGTAACAAGAGTTTCTTGCCCTTCAAATGTTTTAATGTTAAAGGTTTGACCTTTATGATTAAAGGTCACTTTTAAAGCAAGCTATCTGTGTCTGAAGTCCTCTCTTATGTAACCATATTTTTGAATGGACATTTTTGACTGCAAAGATAAAAGGCTTCTGTGCACTTTTACAGAATTCATCAAAGTATTTAAATATACAATGATACAGTAATAAGCTAGACAGGTGCTATCGGTTCTTTAGAGAATTACTGACCTTATTAATATGCCTTTTTGGCACATTTGTCCAGTACAATCACAGCTTTTGACTGGCTGCTTACAGCAGTGACCTCTGGTTAACCTGTGATTACATTGCAGCCCAGACTTTTGGAAAAAAAAACCCAAAACAACAACCAACCTTTTTCTTTAGTTATTTATTGAAACAACATTATATTCTGGATCTGATAGGCACTGTATTTTCCTTGAAGACGCTTGACAATCCTTCTTCATTATGCCTAAACGGGCTATTTCCTATGAAGATGACAAGGCACTCTTTAGTCCTATTTACTCTGTGCACTTCAGCTGACGTAATATGGACAGATATCATCCAAAGAAAGTACTTGTTTCACGGAGGAAACTCTCAGCAGATCTATAGCAGATGGAGCCGGGAACAAAGTAGACAAAGACTATGTCAGAGTTGTTTGTGCTCATTCTCTTTAGTATGAAGAAGTCTTTAAGGTACCTGTCTCAAATCAGAGCCCCTTTAATACATTTCTCTCTTGGATCCTTCTCTCAAAAACTATGCAGAATAAGGCATTCCCTTGCCTCTGCTGCATAGATGGAGCCACAGTAAGATGTATCACATTAATGACAGGTAGAAATTTAAAGATATCTCCGGGCATGTCTGTACAAACCTCAAATGACTTTGCCCACCTTACACCCAAAACTGTAAAAAACCAACAACCGTAAACCTCTCAAAAATGTGCAAGGCTGTATTGCAGATGCAGCTATAATGCTTCCAGGTCTTATTATTATCTCTGAAGGTCTAAATCTAAGGATTTCTTATTCCCTGTGGAAATGTCTATTGCCTCCCCTGGGTGCCTCGGGTTAAACGGTGTGAATTTGCCCACTTTCCTGCCCTCCCTCCCCTCTCCTCCTGCCAGGCTGTCCTCAGAGGGAGCCCTGTGGCCCTCACTATCAAGGAGGGGCTGTGCAGTGCGCTGCTGTCCCTTTCCCAAAGCAGAAGTGCATTTTGAGCCAAAGCAGTGATCACGTACACCCATAACAGGGAATGACTATTGTTACCTATAGAAATCTCTGCAAAAAGCAAGAACCAATCTGTAAAATAAGAGCTAGGTCTACACGCACATAATTCCAATACGAATCATGCATATTTAGGAAAGAGTAATATTTCAGGATATTTGTTTTTTTTTCAGGATGAATTATATAGTTCTACTCGGGGCCCAACAGCAGCAGCAGTAAATATATTACACTACTTTCCGGTGCTGTGTTGGTCTAATGCATGGCTAAAATCTTTTGCCTGGAATATTTTTTCTTTTGTCACCTTGGCAAAAAATCTTGAAAAGAGGAAAAAATAGTGCTAGGCAATACCTCTGAAGTTCTTCTTTAAATACGAGTTACTAGTAATTGCTAAATTCTAGTAATGTTGATATTTTCAGTCAACAGTATTGGCTTTTACTGTCATTAAAACTACTTTTGATAGAAAATGTCCTAATAAAACTCACATTATGATTTTCCTTATCACTGTCTTTATTGACTACCAAAAGTAGGTCATATATGTTTTATTTTCCTTGTATATCACAAATACAATTATAAAAGATGACTGACAAGTTTCAGTTAAGGAATACATCTAATACACTGTATGTGTGAACAAGATTAAATTGCCTTTTCCAGTCTTTCCAGAGTATCTGTCTCCCTGGCAAGTAAAGGTAATGTCTGTAATTACAGAGGAAAAGAAAAAAAAAAAAAAAAAAGCCTACTACGTAATTGGGTAAACTGTGTAAAGCATCTAAGCATCTAAAGGAAAGTCTCCACTGAACGTCACAGGAACGACCCTTCTATTTCTATATGACTTTAAGTTACTGCACAACTGTGTCACATTTCTTGAACGTCAGCCTGTGTAGTGTCTCTGTCCTGGCTTGACTTATGGGCAATAAGGAGATACCGGGAGATAGAACTTTGCTCTGGGCTGGTGATCTAAACAATCAGTCTGGAAATAGTATGTGCAAATGATGAACATTTGCATGATATGTAATTAAATGCATGGCATGAAAAAAAGATACTATCTTCTTGTGAAATTGTTGAAAGCAAATTGTTTCTCAGGAAAACTGGAGTGAAATTTGGCTGCTTCTGTGACCAAAATACCAAGATCGGTCTGCTCATAGTGGGTTTATGAGATAAGGCAACAAATCACGTTCTGTAAAAGCTAAGACTCAGTCATCAACAAAACAAGTGAGAATGTTTTATGAAAAGACTTGCACAAAATATACACACCTGCCAGTAAATAACCTCTTCACTGAGTTGGCGCTTTTCTAAATTACAAATTAGGGATTCATGATCCTAATAAACACAATATACTACTGGTTAATAGCTCTCACAGCATTTTATGTTTCTGAAAAAGATTTATAGGTTTATAATGAGGAACATTATAGTGCAGGTGCTATTAACTTCACTAAAAGCTATGCATAAAAAAGGAAAAGTAAATCCTGTACATCTTCCATTAAATAGAAAATACGAAAGCATTTTGTTAAAGGTTTTCCTCGTGTACTGTTTGCTAAGAAAAAGTCTGTATTTTGAGGTGACTTCTAAGCAGTGTAATTCATTTGGTGGAGCTCAAAAATTGCTTAATGACTACTGTGTTTAACGAATATTGTCTGAAAGTTTATAGCTATTTTCTACATCCATTCAGCAGAACAGCAGTTTTGAGCACTTGTTGCAGATGCTTCCAACCGTTTTCTGCCAAATGCAAATTCACTTCTTGAGTGATTGAATTATCAATGCCAATTTTAGCTGATAGTACTGTTAAAAGATTAATGTCCTAAAGGGAGAATCAGATTACTCCTTGCATTCTTTTAACATCACTTTAGGAATCCTCTCAATCCCATTCCACTTGGACAGCACGCTTTTTGAAAACAACATAGCATGGTTGAGTAGGTTCAGCCTTTTCACAATATGGTTATAAGCAAAGTATCTAAAGCTAAAATTGTATCTTAATGGAGTTATCATCCAAAATTAATACTGCATGGTCTCATGACGAAGTTCTAAAACTTTACATAAAAACTACTAAAACCAAGTCATAAAACAGCCAGCCAGGCTACTCCTTGCTGTCATTTCACTATTATCTGACATCTCGTAAAGTAACTATCTACCCCAGGTTAACATTACCTCCTAAAATATGAAAAGCTACCCACAACGTTCAAAATAAACTTCTGAAATGACGACGACGATGATGATTATTCTGCAACAATTTCTGCACCTGAAAGTTCCACTAAGGTCTATGGGATGACTTACACACCTGCAGTTACTCATCCATAAATACTGCCAGAAGTAAAATTCAGCAGTACAAGCTGCTGAAGTACATAACTTTTATTGATGTCTGGGTTTAAAATTTATAATTGAATTATTTTTGATTATTTATTGATTATTTAAATATTGATTTCATTTTTTTATAGCTCTCTAAAGTATAGGAAGCTCCAGGGGTGATCCATGCTAGAATCTTGAGAGTCTCCTTAGGTTTGGCTAAACAGGTTCTAAAATAAATCAAACTTACTGGCTTTTAGGCCAACTTTGATTGAGATACAATGAACTAGAATGATTCATGTATCAACATGATCAAAGTCATTGCTTCAGCCTTTCCTTATTATAACCTATAAATGTGTGATCACACTTAAATGACTACTTAGCTGCTGATAAATTCAGCCAAGAAAACCTTAATGAACTGATATCTAAGATCTCTAAGAAAACATCAGATTAAGCACCTGCACTGTCCTCTTCATTCCAGTAATACTTAAGGCACGCTTCCAACACAAGAATCTGGAAATACTGTGCAATAAAGAGTTTAAGTTCCTATAATAATCGGAAACTATTATTACTATTGCTATTACTATAAAAATCTGTGAAAAAGTTTAAAAGATTGGTAATCATATAATAATAAGACTTAGGCACACGTGCTAGTGACAGAATCTTGTAAGGTCCCACAATAATAATTCTATGTTGATTTGCAGTTTGCTATAGCTATGAAAATTAAATAAGTAATACAAAAAGAGATTCAAAGCTTTAGCCAAACTGTCTCCTTGAGGAATGAATTCTAGTGTAAAGACAGGAACTGAGCTCCCTGCATTTTTAAAGGCAGACACTGCATACTTCATGTCAAGCTGCAGATCTGAGTCCAGACTTTGAAATAAGAATCAGCAAGCAGTGATTTAATGTTAATTTGATGCATCATTCAGAGTCAAGACACCATCTAAGACTTGTTTGACAAGACACATTCAAAGTACAAAATGATCAAACTGAAATTGTGTCAGTTACTTTATGAGCAAATCAGATTCCTGAATGTTGCAGAATTTCCTTTACAAGGGGCTGTATCATCAGAACAGATTAATTAGATGAAAAGTGGAAGCAATACAGTGAGCGACGTCCACAAAGGTGAAAGTGTGATTGATCAAAGAAATACCATGGAATCACGCTGTCACATGAGTGACTACATCTTACATTATTAAATGCTCCCATAGCATTGCATAATCATTTCTGCACTTTAATTCTGCTGCTCAGAACTGAACAAGGTTCACCTATTTCCTTTCGCAGAGTCAAGCTAATATCATCTTCAGTTTTGATCTGCCTAAGTTGCCCTTTTCCAAGTTTGAATGAACCCAAAAACCTCAAAAAGAAAATTCAGTCAAACTTGTCATATTCCCTTACTTACCCGCTTACTCAGTGCATAAGTTTGCATAACTATGAGGCTCAGCCGTGACCCAGGATTGGACCACAACCCTTAGATAGTCTCAGTTTGATTTTAGATAGTGTAATTAAACTGTCAAATAAAGGCCTAATGCTTATGAAATATGAGAAGGAAAGGGGCACTGAAAGAAAGGGAAACGAAGAGAGAGAGACGGACAAAGAATATTAATAATTGAGGGTATAAATAATGTAACGTTTGTCCAGAAAGAACCATGTCATTGCTATTTTAATTTTCATAAGCTCTCAACTAAAGTAGAATATAAAAGCAAATCACACTAATTCTTTAGACAGAAGAAAACCTCACATTATTTCAGGTGCTTTCAACTGAATAAATGTACCACTAATGGTACCTGAATAAATGCACCAATAATGCCACAGCATTACCCTGTTATGGGATCACAGGACAATCAAGGTTGAGGAATACGAAATGTGGGATCTGGTAGGTAGCTTCTGCTCCAGAAGAGTAGAGCAATGTGGGTATGAGCTTGACTATACCACATACTTCAGGGCTACAAATCAGCCCCTTTTGTTAGCAGCTTTCTGGTTAAGCCAGGCTTGCAAGCAGAAAACAATATCTCCAGGTCTTCTCCAGGAAGCTTTACAGTTGCTGGTCTTCAGGAAGCGGCAGAGGTCCTTCCTGAAGGTCCACTCTGCAACACACACACTGCAGCTAGTAATTCTGTTCTGCTTTCAAGATTTCGCCCAATGTTGTATAGCTTTGCTGGTAATGCAATAGTTTAATATTTTTTCACAGAACCCTTGTTTCCACAGTAACTTTGAGGATGTTACGTTGATTAGCATATTTTTTCATATGTGACAAATCAAACACATGGAGTGTGAAAAAGAAGAGTGAAATCATTGGAGAAGAGCTAGCAGATAACTCTTCATATGAAGGTTAGCCTTTTTTTGAAACACTGAAAGGTAAAAAATGTGGTGCTATTTTTCTAGATGAAATCGGTAGCATTCCAGACTTCTGGAATTCATTTAAACCATCTCATTCAGAGCTTTTTACTTTACTGACTGATGTTTCTGCCTTAAAGTTGCACTTAAACTACATAGCTATTTCTCAGTGTACCACAACAACAAAACCAAACAGATACAACTTTAGATACAAAATACATATAAGGTCTTCATATGTACCATCTTCCTTATTTAAATGGTCCTACATATATATGTCTTTAGTCTTCAAAACTGACTATTTTGTCTCACTGAAATTTACTACATAGGCTAGGTTCAAGGATAATCAGTCTTTTAAAATTATAAATTATCTATGGGCAACAGGCTGAAACTTTAGAAATATGAATTAAAGTTTAGCTTTAGACACAAACTTGAAAAGAAAAAAACCCAAGAAACTCAGCTGTTAAACTAAAACTAAGGCAACTAGGGCTTTGCAAAAGATGTGGGTAAAAACACTGCAGTTCATCGCACAGTATTTTAAAATAACGCACTTCAACACTGCTGCAAGCTAAAAATGTTTTTCCATGATCATAGTCTTATACCTCTAAGAAATTAAAATGAGGACAAGAATTCTCATTGTCAAACCATGGTAAGGATAGTGTCTTATCAAGATGCAAAGATCTACACGCTGAGTGTATTATGTTGTTGTAGATGCCCTCAAGGGACAAATTTACCTAGGATGCTTCACCCAAAAAAAAAAAAAAAACCCCAAAAGATTTTCAGTTTCTTCATGGATTGATGAGGGAAAATAAAAAGATATTTTTCTTCTTAGTACACTGACTTTTTACTAAGTAATATTTAATGCAAACTGAAAGAAAAGAGTTTTGTGGACTGTATCTTCTGTTCAGTTCAATTCTGTAGAAAAGACTGCAGATACGATGACTGGCATGACTCATCAAATTGAAAATCTTTTTCTTGTACCATTTGTCAAGATCTATAACTTTATGAAATCTCTTCTGTATAAATATTTTCCATAAGCATTTTGCTTCTTATGACACTTTAGAAAAGCTGCCTTTCTGACTCCTCTTCTGCTGTTTCCCTTTTTCTTTCAGAAAATAGAGAACAGTTTGTATACTCACTTGGGATCAGTCTTTAATTCAGTCTAAGTAATACATCTAAATAATAGGAAGATCTGATAATTTTCAATTCTTTTTCAACTTTTTCACATCTGACTAAAATAAGCTGTCTGTTAAAGTCTACTGGGTTCACCTCTCCCCATGTTACATCTCTTATAAATATTCAGAAACTTGTTTTGATGTTGCAAATTATTTTACTGCTTTTGTTTTATCTCACTGTCCTTGAAAAAAAAAAAGTGTAGTACTTGCACAAAAAGTTTTTACATATTACCTACATGAAGTATCATATTTACTACACGTAAAAAACTGTATGTTTTCAATTTATTGACAGATAATCCTCACAAGTGTGAAGACAAAAGATTAGTCATTTTGCTGGAATCAGAGTCTTAATCTACAAACTTACATATGTGCGGACTTACATCTCTTCAGAGCAAAATGCAAAGATTCATATCAAAGCATTTATGTAAAGGCCAGAAATGCAAGAAAGTACAGGCTGATACTGCTCTAAACTTAATTTTCAAAAAAATTTAGACAGTCTAAGATACTTTCAGTTCACAGCGTATAAAATGATTATTTAAATGATCTTGTTTTTGATAAAATAAAAAAAAAGTGCATAATTTTTCAATTTAATTTAATTCAGGCATTATAGTAAAATTTATGTACTGCATATTTACTGCAAATTCCTTTACTGGCAGGAACAGTTAGATAAAAAAGCATGAAGGAAGGAAGGAATGGTAAGAAAAACTGTCCCTAAATATAATCCAATTTCAATTTAAAATATGCAAAACATGCTATCAACAAGGAAGCTAATGGGGGATTATTCATTTTATTTCATTTAAAGTCTATTTCAAAAGAAACAGACATTGCCCAACTTGAATACACTCCACTTTAGAAGGCTATAAAGTCATTTCAGTATGGTTTGGGAGCCTATGCAGCCTGGAACGTGCTAAATTACAGTATTCCTCTACGAAAAACTCTCGACATACATACACTCAAACAGATGCAACTTCTACTAGTTACAAGATGAGCAGGAACATCTCCCGAAGTACAACAGCAAGAATACTTTTTGGAACCCCCTGCAGTTTCGGAAGTTCCCAAAGCGTCTTTGATGTTCCCAAACCTTCCTGGTTTGGGAATCCTGCTAGATCACCAGTTAAGTCCTAATTACTAAATTTTGTCTCAGTGACTATAGAGAAAAGATACATTTGCGTTGTCATTTTGACAACCAGTTTTGTAACAAATCTCTAAAGTTAGGCAACATTTTTCTTCTCATTTCTTTCTCCCTGTAAACTAAATATGTTAATCTTGATGTAAAGCTTAGCAGAGAAGTATAAACTTGCAGTTAGAGTTACACAGAAATAATAAAACTTATTTTCCGAGATGCCGCACTTTTTCATAAATTAGGTGATTGTTCATGTATTTATTTATATTGCCATTGTAAGAATACAGCATTACAAAGGTCACAATTTAATGTGAGGAAATTTGCACTACAAATGAAAAGAACTGGCAGCTGGGAGAAACCTACATATGCTCTTCTTTCAGTTCATAAGTGTTTACATGCAAACCTGGATATTCTTAGAAGAACAGAAAGTTCTATCAGTGGTAAACTGTTGACATTTCTTAGGCACAGTGGTGCATAGCTGGCTCGTCATCTAAGAGTACAGAAAAAAACAGTGAAGGCCAAAGATCTTTTTATTCATTTATTCAGCAGATGATAAAAAAGAAAAGAGACAACACCATAAGGCAAATATATTAGTGGCAATAAATAGCACTGCATTGACATGTTTATATTTTAGTCCTGAAGGATGTACTCACTGTTTGGACACTATAGGATAAATTGTATAAATGAAAATGCTGAAAGGAAATTAAGACACATGGGAAAAATGCAAAAAGATCAGTCCTCCCAAAAAAATAATTTTAAAGCAGATGCCTATTACTGTTTGCTAAACCAATGGAAATGTAAACAAATCCTCTTGAGACTTGTGTGAAAAGATATTTAGCTAGACATAAAAAATGAGAGAATTTTTTGCCGTCACTCATCTGCTATAAGCTTCACTGTAAATAATTTTAAATGGTTTTGTTAAGTTAGTTAAGCTGGTTAAATAAATTAATTAAGATAGTTAAAATCAGTATCAAACAGTGCTTCTTACATTTATTCTATAGCATATCTGCATCTGTATCTGTATCTGTCTTACCCCTTACTAGAAAGCAGAAGGAAAATCTCTAACTGTGATGGTATACTGGACCCTCATACACTGTTCTAATATATATGTTTAATTACAGACTACAGTACCTGTTTGTCAGACATTTAACAATACTGTCTCCTGGGTCAGTAACTGAAATCTACAATTATTTGCAATAGTAACTACAAATATGAGTTACGGATAATGCCAAATTGTGAAACAGTTACAGCAGTTGCCATCATCCTTAAATATTCATGTTGTGCGATCACTCATAAAGAATGTATGGTTCAAAATACTTATTGCAGTTTTCAGTAGTAATCTAAACACTCACAATTCAGATTGCTTGAAGGGAAAAAAAAAAAGAAAAGTTTATAACCATACATCTATAAGAGAGCAGTATTACGATCAGCCACAGATATTTTTAAAGGAACCTATTAAAACCAGGCCTATGAACTACACTTTTCTCTTTGTTTCAAAGGTGCTATAACTTTCTCTTTGGGTTTCCTGTATCTTCGAGTATATTCCATCCTCTGATTTCAAAAGTTACCTCTCTGATTTTACATCAGAAGAACCCCAAACATCTCTATGTTTGCCTTAATTTTTTTATAGTAAAAGTTCTTCTGCTCCGTACAACACTACTCCAAAGGCATATCTCTTATTGATATTGTTTAATTAATTCTAATTAATTTGCATTTCCTTTACAGGTGTGAAGCTAAGTTTGCTTCTGTTAAAGTCAATGGTACTTTGTTACTGAACCCAACATCAATATTAAGACCGACAGTGTAACTTAAAGCAACTGCTGTGAACTATTTCAAATTATTTATATTTTGTAATTTCTTGGTACATGGCCATTTTTTTCCCCATGAAATATCCTATTTCTTTTTTCAAAGCTTAACAACTTCATCTTATGTAAAAAATGGCAACTTATAAATGTGTACTTATAGTATTATACAGAGAAAAGACAACTCCATGTAAATTTTTTTTTTTTTAAGCTCTGGCTTAAAGTTCTAACTCTTATCTTGTTAGTGCATCTCACTGTCAATACTACCTAAACATATAAAATATTTCCTCATATATAATAAGACTTTCTGATACTAGATTGGTGCAGAGCAGTCTGTACTCAGTACCTGATTGAAAATTAAATGTTCTTATCCACAAATTGGTCCTATCCTAACATAAGCTAATGGATGTCTGGTGTAATAGACTAGGACTTTGATTTGAGTGTAGATGACGGAGCTTCATGGCCACACTTCCTGCAAAATACTAGAGGAACATTTTTTTTTTTTTACATGGAATTTTTTGAAAATTTATGACTAATTGTATAATTGACTTCTGAATAGTTAGATGACTTATCATCAAAAAGTTTGTGAAATATAGCATCCTGGGCTGTATTAGAAGGGGGGTGGTTAGCAGATCGAGAGAGGTCCTCCTTCCCCTCTACTCTGCCCTGGTGAGACTACATCTGGAATATTGTGTCCAGTTCTGGGCCCCTCAGTTCAAGAAGGACAGAGAGCTGCTGGAGAGAATCCAGCGTAGGGCAACTAAGATGATTAAGGGAGTGGAGCATCTCCCTTATGAGGAAAGACTGAGGGAGCTGGGTCTCTTTAGTTTGGAGAAGAGGAGACTGAGGGGTGATCTTATTAGCGTTTATAAATGTATAAAGGGGGAATGTCATGAGGATGGAGCCAGGCTCTTCTCAGTAGCAACCAATGATAGGACAAGGGGTAATGGATTCAAGCTGGAACACAAGAGGTTCCACTTAAATTTGAGAAGAAACTTCTTCTCAGTGAGGGTGACAGAGCACTGGAACAGGCTGCCCAGGGAGGTTGTGGAGTCTCCTTCTCTGGAGACATTCAAACCTCGCCTGGACGCCTTCCTGTGCAACCTCATCTAGGTGTTCCTGCTCCGACAGGGGGATTGGACTAGATGATCTTTTGAGGTCCCTTCCAATCCCTAGCATACTGTGATACTGTGATATCAAGGTTACTGCAACTATTTGAAAATTAAAAACCATATACACATTCTGAAACAATTTTATATAACTATCAGTTGCCTTCTAAAACCTCTCTCTTCTCTGCCTGCTAAGAACTAAGATACTGTCCATGTTAGCCACAGGTATCATGTAACAGCATTGTTCCTTGTTATTGACTATTAGTTATAAAAAAATAATGAAATGCAATATATGAGAAGAGACTTTAAAAAAGATAATAAATTGTGACATTTAAGGGCAGAAAAAGAAAAAAAGCAAACTCCCAAGTGTGTCTGTGTTGAATAAAAGATAAAACTAATTCTCCGTTGGGTGAGGAAAAAAAGTACTTTGGACAATATAACAAACTGGGATTTTACACCTTTTACTGCCTATGCTGTTAAGTGGCTCTGGTTATTACCTTGGGGAATCTTTTATCCCAGAAACAGTCTCTAGGAACCTGCACATTTAATACTGTCTTTGCAATATGATATTCCCTCTTTATGAAGCATGCTTCTACACTGTCTTTAAAAAGTTAACTAAGGAAAAAAAAGTGTCTGTTTATGTGGCATAAATATAGAAAGCACGTTTTTAAATCTATCAGGTTTGCACTTTTCAGGTAAAGGAGAATGTTCTACATGCTTAGGAATTGAACTCTCACATTTGCCCAATTTTCTATTGTAAACAAAAGTCACCAGTAAATAGTGCCATTAGTTTCATATGGGGATATTAAAACATACAAAGAAAAAAACTTGCAAAATACTTTTTTCTTTTCCTGACCCAGTTCTAAGTGCTTGTAGAAGAAGGACAAATTAAAATTTCCCTTCTCAGAACTACACCTGAACAATGCTTTCCTCCATGGTCTGGGATAAGGGTGCAGAATACGTACACATGATTTTCATATTAAGCCTCATGTACACTTTAACAGATTCTTCAGATTATTTTCAGTATCACTGTGACCCATTAGATACGTATTTCTGAGAACAATTGAGATGTATATAGATTCTTTCTCAGAACATCAAAATTGCCAGACCAGCTGAGACTAGTGCGTGGATGTGCTGTTTTTATCAAGAGACATATTTTCAAAACCTCCCTAACCCCTAGAGAAAGCTAAGCCTGCAAGTAGCAGTTACGTGCAACTTTCCCCTTCTTGTTTTCGTAATATTGAAGGATATAAGTTATTAACTCAGAGATTTTTTTTTAATTGCGTGGGACATTGGAATAGTTATAAACGAAGAAAATAAACGTAACCTTTTATGAATGGCAGGGAAGCAGCCAGTGGCAGTTAAAACAGAGAAGCAGTAGCGTTGTGAAAAATCTCACTATCTGTGCTGATGTCCTTAAAATGGTATCGCAGAATCAGTGTCCGTCTTTAAAAGAGATGATTCCCCATTTATTAACTGGACCTGTGAACAGCTAGTACTTCTCCAATATGCTTCGTTCGGCATTTCTCCAGGAACGGGACAACTGAAGTTTAGCTGCAAGCCTGATCTCTGCTCTTCAGAAATCCTTGATGTTGCAAGTGTTTGGGTTTGCTGTTGTTAATGTCGTTTTTTAAAACACGCATCACTTGGGGGCTGAAGAGGTCAAGGAGGAGCCGCAAGAAATGTGGAGGCAGGCTCAAATGCATTTTTACACGGATTGCTCACTACCTCTGATGTCTACATTCTCCATTGGTGCAAATTCAGTGGACTTCAACTTGATTTATTGCTCTGATTCATAGCCAGGAAATTCTCATCTAGTTTTCAACCTGAGCTCCACACGCGCTGTGGCCTGGTTTACAAACAGAGCTTGCACAGTGTTTTAAGCTTTCAAAAACTTAGTTAATAACAATACCTTTCTGTGTAATTTATTCCCCATTGCAAAAGGCTAGTCTTTATTTATGGAATATCATTATCTGCCACACTGATGATTACAAGCAGAAGAGGAACCTTGAGCTTTGGGTGAGTTTAGCAGAGGTTGAGCTAATGGTGTTCAAACTTTATCGCATCTTTGAACTACATAGTAAACCTCAGTTCTGAGTGCCTCATATGGATTTCAGGGATTTAATAGATTGTGAGCTAATTGTTTTGCCTTTATTTATAAATTTTCCAGTAGATTTTTCCGACACGCATCTTGACACTTTGAGGATGCTAACTAAAAACAATACATTGGCACAGTCGTTTGTCTCTTCCCATCAATAAGAAGTGCTCTTCCCAACAATGGTAATTTTGCTTTCATCAATATCCAAACAAGTTTGTATACCACAAGCACTATTTCCTTTGCATTATTATAATATTCAACTTCAGCTGGTGACGATATCATAGATGTAATCTAAATTCTTCATCTTTTCCCTCTTTGATCAGAAATATATGTGTTTTGAGGGGTGTGTGGGTGTATACACAGATACACGTGTGAGCATCTGTGTCTGTATGTCTGTGTGTATACGTGTATATGTGTATACTCTCTAATTAAAGTAAGCGTCGATACATAAGTTTCTGGGAATTCTACCATCATGGGTTTTAAAGCAGCCTGAAAAGAGTAAGTTTTCTAGTAGAAGGAGGCAGAAAATGGAAACAAAACCAGTCCATTAAACACTGCTTCCAGAGGATAATCACTTCACTGTATCATCAATTTCTCATCTCCACCATCAGAAGTTTGTAGGTCTAATTAAGGGCAATTAGAAGCACACTGAAAAATACTTGCTTATTATGTTTCTTAAATGCTACTCAAAGAATAAAATACAATTCCATGAAGGATTCAAGCACATTACCAATTATTTTTCTGTATTGATACTGTCAAAAGTCAATTTAAGTTACAGCATTTTGAAAGAATCAAGAAGATTGAGTAATAGTACTGAAGACTCAAAAGTACCCAAGAGAATGAACCGAAAGAAATGAACTATGTTTTTATTTAAAAGAACTTGATTGCTCATTACTCGAAGTCTCTCTCTCTACCCAAAAGAAAACTCTACTGGTAGTATTTTAGTCCTCACCTTGAAATGCAAAATTTAAATGATATCTGCTCTTTAACTTATCATCTGTAACTGTCAGTGGGCGTTGTCAGCCTAAGTGAAACCCAAGTTTCATACTACTGAAATGGGGCTTACCTTTCAAAAGATTGATTAAAGCTTTTGGGTTGTTTCTTCAGTAAGATTCAATAACTTTAATTTTAAAAAGAGTTCAGCTAAAATAGAACAAAAGAATTGTTTGCTAATTAAAAAAAATAGGTCCTTCTTTTTCAACTTTTTCACAGAAGAAACGATTTCCCAAGGTATCGGGTACTTTCACTATTGCGATTTAGTGTTTTTTTCCAAGTAATGTATTTATCAAGCAGTGGAAAACAATTAGTACAGATGATCGGTTTGTTTTATAGTTCTTGACTATCAGCTCCAGCAAATTACTCAGAACATTTTTGTAATGGCTTTTTTTTTTCCCACTTAAAGGATTTGCTTTCGCTTCTTCTCTCCTTCCTAGTTCTTTGAACTTCCATTGTGAGACTACAGAAAGAAATAGTTTTCTCCTCTAGAACAAAACACGTTATGCAAAACGTTAAAGGCCAAACTATCCACTCTCCCCTTCTCATAAGCACTATGTTAACCAGAAAACACTGCAGGACAGGTTCCCAACCAGTCTTCATTCCATTTAAATGGAAAAACAAGCTGCTGGGAGTTTACCATCAGTACTTTATCTGTAGAGTGTCTAAAGAATACTAGCTATATCAAAGGTATTTTTATTTGGCAGTCAAATGAGAAAAATAATAATTTTCCTTCCCTCCTTCATTTTATTGCTCCGTTTTTTTTTTTCCCACAGCATAAATGATTCCCAGTTTTGATCAAATTTGTCATACAGTTTTCACTGACCTACATATCTATTTTTACTGAAGTAAATGTTTGATAACAACAACAATCATAATCATAATCATCATTTAAGTGTTGGACAGGTTGTTACCCAGCCTAAGTTTCAGTGGGCTCCCTGCGGCACTTGTGAACCTTTCATTTGTCATTCTTTGCCACAGTAAACAGGAAATATAGATGTCCTGTCACAGTAAAATTGTGATGTTTCTATGGCACAGCTCATTTTTATGTAATCCATTCATAGGAGCGTGCATTAAAAAAAGGGAATTTCTTCATTTCCAGTGATCAACAACTCATCACTAACTCTTCTCCAGATGTCTGCAAATCATAGAATCATGGAATGCTTTAGGTTGGAAGGGACCTTGAAGATCACTGAGTTCCAACCCCCCTGCCATAGGCAGGGACACCTCTCACTAGACCACGTTGCTCAAAGCCCCATCCAGCCTGGCCTTGAACACCACCAGGGATGGGGCCTCAACAACCTCTCTGGGCAACCTGTTCCAGTGCCTTACCACCCTCAAAGTGAAAAACTTCTTCCTAATGTTCAATCTGAACCTGCCCTCTTCCAGTGTAAAGTCATTCCCCCTCATCCTATCACTACATGCCCTAGTAAAAAGTCCTTCCCCAGCTCTCCTGTAGGCCCCCTTTAGGTACTGGAAGGCCGCAATAAGATCTCCCCAGAGCCTTCTCTTCTCCAGGCTGAACAGCCCCAACTCTTTCAGCCTCTCCTCACAGGAGAGGTGCTCCAGCCCTTGGATCACCCTTGTGGCTCTCCTCTGGACATGCTCCAGCAGGTCCATGTCCTTCTTCTGTTGGGGACTCCAGAGCTGGATGCAGTTCTCCAGGTGGGGTCTCACAACAGTGGAGTAGAGGGGCAGAATCACCTCCTTTGACCTGCTGGCCACACTTCTGATGCAGCCCAGGATATGGTTGGCCTTCTGGGCTGCAAATGACAAGGTTCTTAACACAGGTCCCATATGAAAAGTTTGTATTGGTATATGAAGAACTAGGAATATACTGATTTGGTTTATTTTCCTTAATGAGGGGATTTATCTCATTGCATACATCATGCAAGTTAATGTCCTCTGAAAGTGTCAAGTAATGTAACTATTCCCTGATGTTTGTACTGAAATACTCTTTTAAAATGATACCTGAAGGCCACCCTTCTGAAAATTGCCACCAATAAAGAAAGCAGAAAAATAAAACAGATTTTCACAGGTAAATTACAGTGACAATTAAAAATATTACTAATTACAACTATTTTTTTGGCCATTTGGATTAGAGTTTGAGAAATCCTTTTATTTACTGCTTAGATCTTAGATTTTTGAGACACCGATGATCATCAAACTTTCAACTTTCCGCTGCTCCCACATTTAGAACAAAGCTACAACCCTGTGTGTTTCAAATCTCGTATGTATTATAAACCAGAGATTTCAATCCAAATCTTAATTTCCTTTCCAATCTTTAATTAAAAACTTTGCTTGAATCACCGCAATGGAGACGTAATAAAGCTGTGCAGCAGCAAAGTATTAGGAATAAGAAACATTCATCAAGGCTAATCACTCGCTGTAATTTTTTGTCAACTGTGAGCGTGGTATGAAATATAGTAGTCGGTAAGAACACAAGAAGATGTGAGTGCAGGGATTTGAGGCTTGTCTAGCAATCAAGCCAGCAAGCCCATCTGCAGGTGGGCTGGTCTGGAACTGCTCTTTGAAGCTGCTGGTTACAACTACTCTGAGAATTGCATGGCATTGCTACACTTCCAAAGCAGGGGTGAACGTATACGTATCACTCCGCTTTGTCCTGCAGCTCGGCGCAGCTCGTTTTCCAAATAAAATGCTATAATAACACTAAACTGTTTCATGATTTTGAGTGCTGGCAATGCTTCAAGTTGCACTGCAAACTTGACCCTCCTAAAAGAGGTTTTTTAAATAATTGTATAAACCCAAAAGTTTAAAAAGACAAAAAAAATGAAGCTGTGTGAAGGGTCTTTCTGCTTACAGAATCAGTAGGAAATCAAAATGAAACTCATCTATACGGTTTCACATCCAGATTTTGTAAGCATTTTGTATTTCTAAGGCAATGAAAACTATAATTTAGAATTTTGAAACTATGAAAATACTGAATTTCAGAAGAAATTTTGCTTATGCATATACCATGTAGTAGTTTTCATGAGGATGATCATGTAATTGTACAACACAATAATTTTGTAATTACTCCTCTGATTACTTGCACTTAAACTTAACACCTAATTAGATGTAATATAATTGATTATATAAAATATGAGAAACTGAAAAAAAAGATTAATGTTGAAAAGTGGATATAATAAATAAAATACTTATTTGAAACTACACTGCTTTTTGAAAAAGAATAGTTTCAGTGGTTACTCTAAGATTTACATAGGATGTACGCTGAAGCATGTATTTAACGGGGTTTTTGTACAGTGAGATAAATCCTTCATCATAGCATGAACTTTTCTTCATTGGATCAGATGAGGTCAGGCTACCCCCTTATTGACCCCCTTCTCTTTTGCCATACCCTAGCTCTGAAAATACTTCAGCTATCCACCTACGATGATAGCCTGACTATTAGAAGTAGATTTTTCCCGTTACAAGAGTAAAGACCAAAGGCAGCTGTTGCACACAGGCCCCCTTCAGACATGGATTTCAAAGGCAGACAAAGACCTAGTCCCCACATCACTCTCTTAGGTGGACATTTATGCACTGCAACAGCAAATACTGCTCTTCTACGTCCATTAAGGAAGGGGTCTATCCGTAATGGCGGGTTATTCAATACCCTAAAGCGGTGACAGTTGTGGATGCCTCTGTGGCAGTTGGATAGTTAGCGCCTCTGTAGAACTTCTCCAAGGCATCTATCTACTCCTACTGCACCCTCAAATCTAATGTTTCTCCCTCCCTAACATGTACATTTTTTTCAGATGGTCTGTAGCCTCTTTTCTGAAGACAAATGATGTCTACCTCCTGAGCTCTGGGGTACCACTGTCTTCCTGAATTGGGCCTAACCTATTTGGGCCTAACCTGCTGTCCTGCTTTTCTGTTTTGGCGAGACTTCCCAGTTTCAGATAATAATAGTCCTTCACTTAACTCTACTAGAGAACTACTGAATCTTTATAACACAAATACAGGCAATTCTGTCCACAGTTTAATAGTGTATGACTTGTTGTATTGGTATTGGTTGGTTGTTACTGATTTTGAGAGTATGAGAAAAAGCAACGCACACCAAAATATGACGTGGCTTGGATGGTACCCATCACCTATATCAGGGCCTGTTGTAAACTTGCGTATACAACCGTTGTGAAGTTTAAGAGGTTGATTTAGAATTACATGCAGTACAGAACCACTCGATGTAACAATAAATTGCTATGCAAGTGTCAGTGTAGTCCCTGATGACAGGAGGACTGTCCATACTGGGAACATGAAATCTTTGGATCAAGAATGGACAAATTTGAAAAACAGTAGGAGGAAATAACTTGGGGATATTTTGTTCTTTTTCAACTCACTTTTTGCACAAACAAGGAAGCAGTGATCTGGTAGGAGATTTGCTTCAACTGATTTGCTTCAAGCGACAAGAAGACAAGAGAGGTTTTCCTGTTGTGTTAGCATTGGCAGATGGCTGTACCTGATGTGTTTCATTGGGAACATATTCAGTGCATTGCAGAGGCATGCAAAGAGATAACAAAAGTGACAGAAGAGCAGCTGGGCTTTAGGACTGGCTTCACTGATGAAAGTGCAGTGGCATGGCTTGAGATTTATGTGAAAGCCAAACTGGCAGGAGGATGTGAAGAACAGAGGCATACAGTAAAAAAAGCACGTGCTTTAACAAAGCAGACTTAAGTGGCAATTTCATGTTATAAACGATTTTTAATCAGATTTTTTTTTTTTTGCAACAGATAAAGAAATACTTCAAAACAAAAAAAAAGGTATAAAAGAGTTTTTCAAGGAAATTTGTGTAATTCCTGCAATACCAAGTATTTCTTATTATAGATAACTTCTTGTAGCATCTTCTTACAATACAATCTGTCACTTGGATTATGTATTGTTATACCAACAGATGTAACATAAATTTTTCTATGAATTTGATTTCCTTCAACATGGATTGCTGAATTTATTCACATAGTGGATTAAAATGGGAAGAACTCCCTGAAATCAAAATATGTTTTCTTAAGATTATAGCTGAACATTCACAATGACAGGGCAATTAAGATTGTCATATCTTCCAAAGAAACCTGATATTTTACCGTGAGTGTGTTTACCACAACGTTATCTGTAAGTTACCTTTTTATGAACAGAATTCAGCTTATGTCATCAAAAAATCAATATGCTTATACCATCTGTAAACCCTCCTTAGAAGAGGAGAACAATTTGAGCAAAAGTTACTATTATACAAATGAGAAACAAATAAAAAAGGAGTCAATTTACTAAGGCAAATTAAAATGGGATAGGAGACATTTCTTGGATATTTGAAAGCACATTCTCCACACAAAAAAGTATTTAGGTGTCTTTTACTTGACTTATGAAGTTATTCAGAATAATTTGATTTATATTTCTGTTCCAAAACTACATAAACAGATAAAACCTACACAAAAGCAGATTTATTTAAACATCTTTTTATAAGCCTCTCTGAAAAAGCACATTATCTTTCTCTACCATTTTAAAATTCTCATTAAAAGACCTTTCATAACCTGACTTGCATTGTATTTTACTACCCCAAAAAGCCATTAGAGCCAAGTAAGTACTTAGTTAAATTTGGGGGTGTATATTTTCAATTTGTGTCCACCATAGCACAGTCAGTCACGGGAACATTAGAGCAAATAGCAAATTACAAACAACTGGAGAATTGCAAGCCAATACCTTCTGACTCACTTAGCCGTGTTCAGTCTCACTGCTAGGCAAAATTAAGAATTCCATATTATGTCCATAAACAAGATTGCAAACTTGACATGGTGATACTGTCAGTTCAGCTAATATTACTGCTGGAAAAAATATCAGGATCTAAGAGAGTCTGAGAATATCAGGTCCGTGTCTTTATCTCTCTTCTCTCCCCCTCGTCCCAGCTAGAATATGAAATTAGACAAATTCACCTGAAAGGAAGACCACATTTTTAAGCAAGGACACAACGGACAAAGTTTGGAGTCCCTCTAAAAGGTATGTTTTTATTGACACAGAAATGATAGCCTCAGCATGGGAAGCGCCGGTGGAGTCTGTGTCCGGTGCTGCAGAAGAACAGCAAAACGGTGACCCGGCAGCAACACGCTGCCTGCTCCGTTTGGAGGGCAGACATGACCACAGCAGGCCAGGCAGTACAGCTTGATTTCTATTTAGGACTACTCTCAGTCCTGCAATAGTTTGGCTGTAATTCAAAAATGCTCTGATTGCAATTTGGTACAGATTACGAGTGACTAACTCAGAAAGATACACGGATATGTCTATGCCACGGTATATGCACCCATCCCTGACGGCAGAGTTGCTCCCAAAGTGCTACGGAACTAAAAATAATAAGCACGCTGCTAAAGAGAAAGGAAAGCCTTCCAAATTATACATTACATTTTTCTTAAAGCCACATAGAACCCAAGTTTTAATAGCATTAACACGTAATATATGTCATGTTGTTCTAATTGACTTGACTTGCAGTTGTGAGTGTTGGGCACTTCTGCAACCATGATGCTGACATTTCCTATCGTTTGAGCATGTGGCTTTCCAGCCTTTCCAGACCCTGTTTACAGGGGCCTGTCACTCTTTTAAAAGTCACTTTTTTTTCTGTATATAAACAAAGGAAAGTAAATGTCACAAGCGCTTCATGAAGCCATAATGAGCTCTGCACTAAATGTTAGACGCGCTGGATGTTCAAGCTAATTATCAGTTAGTTTTGCAGGCTACGTATACATTAGCAAGTAATTTGGAGCAACAGAAGAGGATCAGCGGGTCAAAACAGATGGCACTGAGTCCCCTGCAATGATATATTTGGTACAGGAGTTTTACTTCAGATGAGATTTCATTTAGTCCCCTGGACCGAGTGTTCCCACCAGGCATGTGAGAACTGATTGATCCAAAAGGATCGCTCATTGCTAAGAACCCTTAACTCTCCAAGAAGGGTCGGAGTGTATTTGGACATTTTCTGGAGGGTGGTACGTTTTGAAGACTTTATTGGTTTCCTCTGGAAATGCAAACAGCTCTGTGACCCTGCTCTCTGATGCGCAGCAAGTGAGGATGACCTGAGGGCTCTGCCCAGAACTTCAGCTCTGCCTCAAAGCAAACAATGAATGTAGACACAACCTAACAGAAATGGTTGTGCAAGCAGGATGCTATTTTGCCAGTCTATTTGACAGATATTTGGAGAGGAATACTGACTTTTCTTCCAAATTCTGAAGGAAAAGTGTGACTTAGACCTCCCTGCTCTGGCTTTCCCATTTCCCTTATCTTTAATTTACTCGAATTTCCCCTTGCTGTTTTTTTTTTTTATTCCTTTAGAACTGCAAGTTGCCAGTTTCCTGACCGCCTCCTTCTACTTCTCCTCAACTTTGTCCCTGTATTTGAATGAGGCTTCTCCTCCACGGTGACTGTGCCAACCTGAGGAACAAGAACATGATAAGCCTGAAGTTCCAGGGACTGACCCCTGGGTCCCACGAGTGGGGAAGAGCAATTTGCTTGTTAGCCCTGCTATAGCACAGTCAGAGAGCCCTTAGCAGTGAGGGATCTGAATTTTGCAGTTCAGTTCCCAAGGAGATAGGCAACATGGATGAGAAAAAGTATGGAATACTTTCATTCAAGGAGGAAGTAGATTAACTAGGGCTCTTCAGCTAGGAAAAGAGATTACTGAGGACAAGTGACTGTAAAATGATGAATAGCAGAGAGAAAAGTAGGGAACTCTTACTGGCAATCTGAATCCACATCAGTGTTTTGTTTCTATCTATCTGGAGAACACTTGAAGCAAATATCCACTTTGGTTCACGCTATAGAGCAGCTTCAGTACACATGAAATAGATTCCTTTAAAAGGAAAACAAACTGAAAAATGCACTCCAGATACTCACCTAAAACCATCCAGCCACAGGTGTTCATGGAACCAGACTAGGGTTAGTTTGAAGTAAAACCCCTTCGAATACGTATTGTAGGGTATCAGGTCATCAGCACAAACCATTTCATTCTACATATTCACTTTCATAGCATGGTACTACTTGCTAAGGTAGGCATATCCTATGTTGCAAAAACCAGAAGGAATCAAATCAGGTAGTGACTTTAAAAAGTAGATAGATATTCAGTATTTGACTCATTGCCACATATTCTGTTCGGGTGGTAAAATCTTAAATGGGTTCAGGAGTTACTGGACAAGTAAGATGTCTACAGAATATATTGGCACAGATGCAATTTCCTGCTCAGAAAGTATCCCGACCGCAAATTATCAGAAAATCAAACGGGTAGACAGGTCATTCCACGCTTGTCACATTATCGTACCTTTTTCGTCAAGCACAACACAAAGCTGCTTGCTATTTCAAGCTGAGCACCCTGAATTCAGTTTCAATAGATCTTGGACCTTCAGAGTTCCCCAGCTGCTCGGTCTGCTTAGTAACCGTGTCTTGCAGGATGGCGTTCTGGTGGTGCCTAGCAAACAGCCACTAATATCCTCAAGGCAGAGCAAAACACCATCCCACCATCCACCAAATAGCGAGTCAAGCAAGTTTCTCAGTACTGTTGGGTGCCTCCACGCGCAGCTGAACAGAGCCTTGAACACAGGCTGGACATCTTGGAGTTGCTATGGTTTGATCAAGAATCATGGGACATTTTGTCTTCTGAAAAAAAAAAATCCAACATTTCTCCCCAGTTATTTTTGCCTTATATTGGTCCTATATGTATTTAATCCTTAGGTGCGCTACTTTAGCGTTTTGGTTTGGATCGGGAGTGAGATTTTTGAAGTGAATCTTGCAGTGCTTGCACCTGAAGCGCTTTGGCTGATGTCATGTCTCAGCGGGCACAACCTGCATTGCTTTCCAATTAAACCGCAGCAAGCGAAAAGATGCACTCCGGGACTTTACCTAAGGTGTTCCAGCATCTAACAGAAATACAGTTCACAGAACCATTACGGCTAGAACGAAATAAACACCCTGAAAATGCATATAAATACAGACATCACGTTCTCAGCAGCAGCTCTTTCACTCTACAGATCTACTCTTGCCGGGCGGCACTATTTGCTAACATAGCCGTAACCCTTATTTCGCAACCACTGATGAGCTGCGTTGTTCCAGTTTGACTTTGATAAAATGAAATGAAGAAAAAAAAAAAAAAAAGAGAGAAACTACACAGAAGGCTCAAAATGAAAGCAGTGATAGGAATGTTAATGATAAATGTTCATTTGGCAGTGCTAGAAGTCACAAATTTAAAAGGCACCGTTGACTGTCAGGGCCAGCAGTTGCAAATTAAAGAAACCCTACAAGATCCCAGGGGAGCAATTAAAGCATGTGTGAACAAGTTGGCTGCAACGACCAAGCATTTCTTAAGCTTGAAATAAACTTTAGAGTAGAACTTAAAAAAGAAAATATTTTATTTCACCTGTACAATTTCAATTTAATTCAGTTTAATACGGGTTAAGGTTTGACCTAATCATTTCATGTTGTCATACCAGGAAGGGAAAAATCAAGATCTACTATGGACTCACAATTTTACACTTTTCAGATCAAAATGGGTTAAGATTATTACTACTCTGTAAGTGTTCCACGGGCAAAATACGCTCCTAATAAAGGTGTGGCAATATTAATTGACTGTCAATGCAGTCAATAGGTTACAATTTGTTCATGTTTTAAGTTCCTTACTCAATTGCACGAGATTTCATGAAAGAAATCTGTTAAAACTTGAGTTTTTCCATGCCACCATTAGAGAGATGTTTTTATAGCTCTGCTGCAAAATTTGAGGAAGGGGGATTGGTCATTTCATGAGTATTAGAAATTTGGCATTGCCCGTATGCATTGGGAGGAATGCTGAGGTTCATTCCCCTTAAGTAAATCTACAAAGCTTATGATTTATACTGGAACTTGGAGAGATATTTTAAGATAATTCGGGCTTAAGGCTGCAGATTTAGAGCGACTGGGTGCTGCTACGCAAACTCTGTTGCAGGTGGATTCTAGAAATACAGCCTGGTGCTCGCGGTGTGGCCAGCAACAGGGGAGGGAGTCTAGCATGGCTTAAGGGTCGGGAAGTTTGTCTTTAACGCCTTGTCCAGAATATGAGTTTGCACAGATGAAATACAGATGGTTCATAACAGCCCTCTTTCTTCCGCGCTTCTTAGAGCCTGTCTCTTTTCCCTGCCTTCACGGTTTGCTTTTTCTTTGTATCCTTGGATCCCTGGGACTCGTTCTTTGTGCACGTCTGGAAAACATCTCCTGCAGCTGGAGCGGGACTGACACAGAAGCAGGAGGCAGTAACAGCGGTACAGAGGAGCAAAGATACTGACAACTGAAAGGAACAAAGAAACGGGAACAAGTTAACCTGACTGCAATGTAAATTCCTCCGTGTTAGGAACGGACTCCTTTTCCTGTTCAGTAGAGTGCTGAATATAGTTATCTCTCAAATAATAAACGTAATATTGCTTTACAGCTAGAGGATGCAGTATATTTAAAGGTGTATTCCACCTATGACACAGGATATGGTAATCACACTTGATCAGGCAGTTCAGCTAAGTGTTGAAGATTTAATTCTCTAACATTTGCCAGCTTTAATTATCTAACATTTGTTTGCTAAGCACATCTAATCAAACAAAACCTCAGACTTTATCTCTTCTTGACTTACCCATTTAGCTGAAGTAATGCACAGAACATCAACATGATTTACCTTTTAAGTACAAATAAATCATATGCACTTAGGATCTTGGATCCTGGGCTTCACAATTAGGGTGTACACCTACTACAGAAACTATCAGCAATGCTTTCAAGTACCCGATAGCTACATTTAATTTCGTAGCTTTGTCTCCTTCTCTTACTGTTTCGGCTCAGTCACTGCTTTTCATGCATCAGAGTCATTAGTGGTCACCCAGAGATACTTGTCTCTGGGTTAAAATGTCTGCAAGCTGTCAAAGCGTTTTAGCGTAAACCTCTGCGACTGAATGTTTAGTGGTGCTCTCAGCATACAAGAGATAGGCTCGCCAATATTATTTACATATGATGATAAATGGGCAACATTACTCACTTTACCCTAAAGTAAGCGGTGCCTTTGGGATGCTATTTAAGAAATCTTTTTTCTGTCTTGCAGTTTTCTGTTAAAGTGATTTAGTTTTACTTTGTTTCACTTTTTTCTTTTCAGATTAATTTTAGGCTTATCATACATGAATGAGTACCATATGCTTTCTCAAAAAAAAAAAAAAGTCACTAACCTGAAAAACGGGATTAAGAGAAAAATACTTTTGGATGTTTTAATCTGCAGCAAGAGAAGCAGCAATAATGCATGCCAGCAGCAACTGTAGCTCAGGGATTTTTTTCTGCCACTTCAGAATATGTTTTAGAAACACTTTTGTTCACTGTAGTATATATATTCTCTATTTTGTTTCTTTTTCTCTTATTAAAAATATTTACATAGAAATATGGAAAAAAAGAATTTTGATGATGACTGAAAAAACAGTAATACATCTCGGAGAATTTTGGAAAAAAAATTCTGTTGAGAGACAATTTTGCTTAAATAATGTTTTCATTACCAGGAATCTTAATGTTAAAGTAGAATCTTTATTTCTAAGAATTTGTTTGTTTCTCCAGCTGCTTCTCTGTCTGAACTCTTAATAAGATTTGGTAACAGTGCAATTATTTCCACAGTTTTGGTGTCATAAATAGAGGATTATGACTTCAGTATACAAAAGAGCAGCAAGAAGATTAACTTTTAGAATGAGCCAGGGGGAGGGGTGTTCTAATTTAATTTCCCCAGTACTAAAGAATACAGGAGAAGAATCAAATATATATGACCATGGAACTGTTTCTGAAGAAAAGGGCATGCAAGCACTTTCCATGAGAAGCAGGATTATTTCTAACCAGTAATAATTCTATTCTTCTGAAATCTGGGGTGGGATTTAAGTTGTACACGAGACATCGATTTTATAGGCTATAGGTGTCTATATATATATATATCTAAAATGGTGGAGGGGGAATCAGTTGCCAAAACATACGTGCCAAGCTCCATCTAAGACATTCTGGTGCTATTAGATTATTAGACATAAGCTATTAGATAAGATAGAAGGAATGTGAGAGATGTGTGACCTTCTGAATTTGCGGCTGAAGGTCAAGCAGGACATTGTAGGATATTTCAGATGGTACCAGACACCTGAACTGAACTGACATATGAAGACTGCGCTGTGCCAGTCCTGTGTTATAAGGATGCTCTGGACATCGTAGCACTTTCTTTCTGATAAGAAAGACCTGAGCATTTATGTTTAGGCAGGTGTATTGAGCCCCTACAATAAGGTGTCTGAGTAACAGTCCGAATCCTACCTTAATGGCAATTTAGAGACATAAGTTTTATTTCTACGAAGGAATTTCAGTACAAAAGAAAAGGAAAAAAAAAAAAAAAAGAAAACCAACAACGCTTCATATCAAGGACCATATGGAAGTTTCTACCCGCCTTCAGAAAACTTTGTGATGGCTACCTGGTGAGACATTAGTTCTGTCTGAGCACGAAAAGTATCTGTAAGCAGAGGTTCAAATTTGAGAAGGTTAAGAAGATACAAGGACGTGGAAGACCAGTTTGCACTGATTTCCTAAGCACAAGCCTGTCTCACTAGTACTGAAGAAATCAGAGGGCGGTTACTGCATTTACCAGGGAGGTATCAGGCAGCTAACATTTTAACAGAGAGGGAAGAAAGCAGGTGAGAACAGAGAAAGACCTGAGGAGGGAATATCTGGCTTAATTAGGTGTTGTCAAATCAACTGAATCTCAGGAAATTTGCCTTAGAGTACACGAAACACCGACTATAACAACGTCAGAAGCATTCGTGGTTATCTTTCAGAATATGGAGAGGACGATGACATTTCAGAAGATTTAAAAAGGTCAAACACAACCTTTACTCCTGAAAGTGGGAAAAGGAAGAGACGAGGAGTAAACTGCTCAGCTTATGTTCGGTTCCTGAAACAATACTGGAAGAAATTAAGAATTTTCGCAGCTTGAAAGCTACACGAAGATGAATATCAGCCAACATATATCTGTCATGAACAAATCCAATTAAATTTCCTCCTAAGAATAAGGGCTTATGAAAAACAGAGTAGCAGAAGATATACTAACTTAAAAAATACTTTTGACATTGCCTCACAAGACATTTTTATAAGCAAGCAATGTTACAGACAAAACCATTCTAAGACACAGGCAATACTAGTTTAAGAACTGCACTCAGGGAGTAGTTATCAATAGTTCATTTTAAGACTGGAAGGATATATGACGATCAACAGATGTAGATCCAGTAATACATCAATAGTCTTCATACTTCATTGACAACCTGGGTGACAGAATAGAGAATATATCTATGGAATTCACAGACAAGAGAACAAAAAAAAAAATTGTTTAGAACAATTGACAACAAATTAATTAAGTGGTCTGAAAGAAACAGGATGGGATTCATTATGGAAAAAAAACAAAAAAACAAAAAAACCAACCCACAATGTTCTTCGGTGAGACAGAATAATCAGCTGCAAAAGTACTACATGGGACACAACTGGCAGGGTAGCAGTTGTAAAGGGAAAAGTCTCAGGCGTATATTGAATTCCCAGCTGATAGTAAGCTGCCCACGCCAGGTGACTGGAAAAAGGCTGAGATGTATAAAGAGAAACATTTTTTGCAAGCCACGTGGAATAATTCTTTGGGATTGGCAAAGCCTTCGCTGTCTACTGAGTCTAGTTTTGGGCCTTGCATTTCAAAAAAAATTGGTCAATTAGAGAGAGGGGAGCAACCAGATGTCTAATAATCATAACCTACAGAAAGAGGCAGATCTATTGTTCATAGGAGAAAAATGACTGAAGCCGGAATATAAGAATGGTCTCCAATATTAAGAAGCAGTGGTAAAGAGAAAGGAAATAAGCAACTTTCGGTGCCCTCCGTATATAAGAAAGAAAAAAGGGTATTACATTCCAAGAAGGAAAATTTAGTTAAGAAATATGAAAATTCTCTAATAGTAAAGCTAATTGAAAACAGGAATAGATCGTCAGTGGAAATTGTGAAACCATCATCCTCAGTAAAAGGTTAAATCTGCAGTGTTGTAGGTATAGGATTCTGTCTTGGATCAAAATGGGGAACATGAACCTTTGAAGTTCCCTCTAGGACTTTTTCTGATTCTTTTGATCTTTCTCTCTTCAGCCCAACAGCTGTAAAGTAAGAACCTGCACTTTTATAACGTTAGTTCTCTATTTTGAATTTTGAAAGGATTATTTTTTTCTACTACGAATTTTATCTGGTAGTTTAGTTTATTAGCATTTTCTTTCTTCTTATAGCATCGGTTTGGTAGGGTCTCAAGGCTTTAAGTACGGCCTTAGAAGAATATTTAGTGCATCACCTGTGGCTTGCATTGGGATAAAAGACCTTTCAGAAACGAAACAGCTGATATTTTCAAAGAATCTTACAGGATAGAGGAAGAGATGAGCAGAATTTTATGGAATTGATCTCATTCACTGCAAATGGGAAGGACACATGAGAACATAAATATTGCAATCCCACTGACAGTTTTAGAAATTTATATGACAATGCCATGTTCATATGGCAGAAAACCTATCATCCTTTCACCTTACCTAAGTAGGTGAAGTAGATATTCTAAGACTTTGCTGAATACTTAAAATCCGTCCCTGCACTGGTTTTAAATCCAAGCCCAAAATGCACTGGCATTTTGTTTAAATTCTTGCCATAATTCTGCTTTCCAGACACTTCCTCCTTCTGGAACATACAGGTGGCTAAATATTTTTATATTCTATACCTCAGATCTCTTTTGAAAGCCCATTTTAAAATATTTTCACCTCTATTTATTAGATCACAGTTTTATAAATTGAGTTTCTATTCGTTATTGTACTATTACAGTTATCGAGCACAGTGTTACGTTTCTTGTTACTTTTGTACCATTTTACTTTAGTGTTTTCACATTTCCCAGTTTAATGTTATAATACACATGCTTTATCGAGTATTTATTTGTTGCTTCCCATTTACTCTCTCCTCTAGAAGAAAAGATGGAAAAAACCAGGGGACTAGCTGTATTTTATTCAAACGTCTGTACGTTTGTAGAGCTTTGAGTAGAATGACTCAGCCCATAAATATGCAGAAAGTTTGAAAATTATTGGGCATTTAATTCAGCAGCTATTTATGAAATTGCAAAGGACGTTTTCCTTGGAGCAAGTAAGAACTCCACCCAATGCTTCTGCAAATAGTTAGTCTAGGAAGGGAAGCATAATAGTTACACGCAAAATACTGCCAAAGCAGTTCTCTGCTCCATTTCAGTATCATCAGCTGTTTAATGATCTGAGAGAGAAGATAATGGCATCAAATATTGACATCTGAACTGCTCCACTAGATATTACTTTTCCGTATGCTATTTTGTTCTTTATCATTCACCCTCCCATACATACTTTTTTATTATTATTGGCTACTAGGGTCTAGGACTAAAGAAAATGTAGCCAAGGAAAATAGTCTTTGACTTGGCAATAGAGACCAAAATTAATGTCAGAGATCAGAAGCAACTGGGGAACTGCTATCTTTCTGAATACTCAGTATGAAACGATTTGAGGGGAGAAGAAAAGGTATGGATCATTAATGAGGCTGTTATGACATTCTGTAAATTTAAGGATAGAGCATCTATGTTAAATGACTGTTCCCAGCCTCTCTTCTCCAAAACCGTCACTGAGGACTAAAAAATAAGAGATGCAATAGTAAGTGTTAAGCTGATGTGTTCTAATTTTCAGGTGACTAATTCAAATGCACCATCCAAAATTAGCATCGTAGGTTTCCTGTACCATTCAGAGACACATGTATACCTGAGCATAAAGGTAACTGCATAAAGTACACAGAAGTATACAGTATATGAAGTATATTAACACAATTTCAATGACTAAAACACAATTTTTGCATTTAGTGGCCAAAGCAAAGAGCTGCCCTGTTGTGTGTTTGTTTTTTTTTTTTTTTAAGGACATACTTAAATATATTTATAGTCTCTGGATATACTTCCTTAAAAAAAAAAAAAGAAAAAAAGTTTGGTGTTTTTTTTTTTTTTTCCTAGGGCCTAAAGCACATAGTTTCTTATGATCATCCTTTGGGAATGAATAAAGTACATCAAGAATCACCACTTCCCCCCAACATAAATCAGAAATACTATGCAAAACAATGACTTTGTATTCCCACTTGACTTAGGAAAGAGCTGGAACAGATTTATTTCATTTACACTAAATTCCCAAATGGGACATAAGCGTTCAGATGCCTACATGGAAAATTAAGCTCCTCAAAACCCACACAGCACTGTTGCCTAACGCTGGAAGTACACGACTTCCTCAGGTACCTTAACCACTGCAGGTGTGTTTCCAGCACCGAAGTCTCCCTTTTTGAGCGCACTCAGACTGCACGTGTACTGACCAAAGTAAGCAGGCAGCTTTCTGGCACACATCTGACTACTGGTGGGCTCACAAAGTGAGTGTTCCTCAATTTACCTTCCTTAAATGACCGAAGGGAGTAGGTGCTTTAAGAGACGTCGGGGCTTACGTGGCCCAGAGACAATTTGGAAGAGCAAGAGCTGTGGTGCCCGGCAGGCTTCTCTGCCAGTATTCCACTGGGCAGAGACTTTACTCCGTACAAAAGAGAACTAAGTTCAGCTCTGAATCTCTGCCCAAGGGAACCACATCCAAATTCTTCTGGTACTCCTACCATCCATTCTGGATACATCTCGCCTATATTTAGCTGTACAAATGTCATTAGCTGTCAGTGTCAGTACCTACAACAGCAATCTATTCCTGATGACCATTTTAGGATGGATTCATTTAACTTATGGCTATTTCTATTTTTCCCATCGCCTAACTCTTTCTCTTAACTAAATTCCTGCTTCAGAACAAATTTTTTAATAGCTCTTTAGTGCCCAGAGTTCCGTGAGATGAATTCCAGCCAGGGTATTTAAGGCCAAAGGTTGTTTCCGTCTCAGTCTCTCCTCCCAAAAATATTCCATTTTCTTTGGAATAGCTTAACATATGTCAGACATGTAAGATACGTTAAATATCTTACATAAGATGGATACTGACAGCATGATTCTATAGCTTAAAAGATCAGCATGCAGGTGTTTGTGTTGCCTCAGCAATTGTGCATTTGTAATACACAGGCAATCCTGCGGGGAAAAGGCTACCGACTTGAAAATATTTAGCAAATTCTACAAAATTAGAGCTTTTGTTTAAATAAGTGCTTATGGGCAATACATTTCTTTTCTCTCATGTGGAAAGTGTTGTTTTATTTCATCTACAAGTGCATACAAAAAAACTGCTGTGAAATCCATTTCTGCCTTTTACACATAACTGTATTTTTGCATGCTATTGCTGTGCCTACCGGATATCATTTACAATAATTTAAAAGCAAAAGAAACATTGGCAGTTAAGCCACATAACTCATTTTCATACCGCTTTTAGATAAAACGGGGTAAAAGGTTTGTTAAACTCTGCTCTTTTTCAGTATTGGTCTAGCAGCATAATATACACAGCTCATCTGAAGCGGTGGTAAAAAGTTCAAGATTTAACTATGTTTATACACTCTCTCATAACCAATTACTTCATTAGTGTTTTACTTAGGAGAAGAATGAAAGATGAACTTGTAGAAGAGCTGATCTCAGCAGAAAGGTTATAGCATACTTATGATATAAATCAGGAGAGCTAAGTACATTTATCCCTTAAGACCTTTACTTAAGATCTGGATTAGCAGCTTTCTTGACACTTTTGCCAAAACGAAGCACAGTTCAAGTCTTGTTAGTCTTTATAAGCCACAAGACAAATAAAAGTAAATATGAGGATAACGTGCTTAAATTTTTTTTCAATCCTTCGGAATATTTCTTAGAACATACGCAGCATTCTTTTAGTGAGGGCAGAGGGACCGAGATCCTGTGATAACTTTCAAATTAGATCTTCAAAGAACAGTCAGTGTCTGACTTGAAAATTCCCAGGTACTTGCTCAGACTTTTTGTTTGGTTACTTACAGGAAAACTGAAGAGTGCAATGCCTCCATCCTTCATAAGAGAGAATCATAAGAAATTTAAGTTTCCTCATTTTGTGCCACATGTATTTGACACAGCTGCGTGTTGGCTTCCCCCTGTGCTTGTGCCGATTTACGCACAAGAGCGAGATCAAAGGAACAGTGTTAAGACTTGGGTAAGATGGATATTAAGTTGCAGAAAGATTAAAATTGATGATATAATTTACTATGAAAATTATTATCATAGAAGAACAAAATGAAGCCACAAGAACTTATTCAAAAAAGAAAGTCTGCTTGCACCCATTTTTGCTGTATCTTTTGCCGTCAATTTGAATGAGCAAAGGACAAGTTCTAAAATCAAAACTCAATTATTATTATATTTAAAAACATCACTAGTCATTCACAGTATTGTGAATCTTTCAACTCAAAGACCAACTGATGACAGATATGCCTATTTATTTCTAGTTATTTGTGACATCTATGGTTACAAGATCACTTTCAATGACAAGGAAAACTGCACCTTCGTGCTGAAGAAAAATTATAGATGCTGTGAAATTTTCAATGCTGGCTGCTGGGTTTTTTTTCTCTCTTCAAAACGAGAAATTCCATCAGAGTCTGGTAATACATTAGGTCATAAGATACAACACAGTTTTGAGTTTTACGGAGGTAGCAGGGTGCTGGGGGAGGGAATATGCAGCATTCAAGATTTTTCCAAGACTCTGACAAGAGAACTATTGGTAGTAGACTCAAGGACCGTTATTACTCCACTACAAAAAAAAAAAAAAAAAAGTATGTTTTTAAGATAAATGAGTAGGAACTGAATGTCTAAAAAATCGTATCTTAAAAAATGCATAGTTTTTCAATGGTGGGAGAAATCTTGGATCAAACCAGCAAAATCATATACTTCTAAAATCTCATTAAACTATACTTTTGAAGAGAAAGGGGAAACGGATTAGGGGGGCTTGTTAGTTGACAGAAAGGTATGAAACTTAACATGTTTGGCAGGTTGTTAACCTTTATAATATAAGGATGGATTTAGACTTGAGGCCCTTAGATTTCTTCTTCTGTATGCTGCTAATAGTCATATGAATAATCATAAGGACATTCAAGACACATTCTATCAAAAAAGGCTAACATGTGAGAACCAAGATTAGTCTTGATGCCAAAGTTAATTAACACCTAACACTATTCAGGAGTCAAATTAAAAGCAACATCAAACATTTCTTAAAAGGAAATAAATATTTTAATATTATCTGTACCTTAATTATCACTCTTTCTAATAGCACCAGTTTTCAGGTTTTACCTTTGCTATTTACGTATCATAACAGCACTTGCTGCTACTATAGTAAGATTTTCATCAGCATAAGCACAGATTTCTGTTCCAACAGCTCTTCATATGTGTTTGAACTTGAGAATGTGGTTACTGTTGAGGAAAAAAAAACCCAACCTAGTAGATACCTAAAGAGTTATGTTTGTTGCTTATTATGAAAGCACTCATAATCTTGGATTAAAACTGAAAACAACTTGAGGAAGAAAAGGATGAAGGGACAGTAATCTGCATTTACGCTTAGACTATTTGAACGGATTGCCCTTTATAATAAATTTCAAATAAACAAAGTACACAATGAAATGAGACAGTAATAAGCTGAACAACTAGATTTTGTGAACTCTGCACAGACTATTCAAGGATGGACAAATCCTTAAGGTAATATATCTTCCAGTTACATCTTGCAGAGCCCATGTAGACCTAACTCAATATCAAGCTCAGTATTTTTATAAAAACATTTCTATGTAACTAGTTAGGTTACTTCCATAAATGCAATTTTGAATTGGACAGTAAGTGGATGTCTAAACTCGAAGCTTCTGTTTCACTAGTGATCTGATAAATACAGCGCTCATTTCTGGTTTTGCCCACAAGGATTTGAAAGTCTCGTTCATGCTCAATTTAAAATCCTGGATTTAGCTGCTTTAGGGTGGCTTGCCGTGATTACCTATCCTACCGGCCCGTCTTTCTCTTTCTGAAATGCATTCTCCTTTTGGCTCTCTGCCCAAATACTGTTAAGAAGCATTAGTTCCCAAGGCAGGCCTTATCCCTTTTCAGTTAAATAGAGTAAGAAGTGCTGATTCTACTATTTTACTGATACCCTCACTATATTATTCTTTATTTTATGGCTTGTCTCTGAATCTCCCTGACCTAAGAACTTGCTGCTCATGAAGTGATGTGATTGCTCCTTTCACACAATTATAAAAGAACCCAATAACCCTGTTACTTTTACTTCCACTTCACTGACCTGAACACTGTTTGAATGTAAATGTTATAAGCTAGTATTTTGCCTGAAAGGAAAGCAACATAACACTCTTTTAGCCACAAGGAAATGTTTTGATATTTTTTCTGGCTTTCTTTGGAAGTGAAAATGAATAAAGACATCTGAGAAGGGTAGACAAGGCAATTCTCTCATACATTTTCTATTTATAATCACCTTTTAACGATTCTTGATTAATAATTTCTGAAAATGAAAGCGTTAATACTTGAATGCCAGGTGAGTTTTTCAAAATCACACCGTGTTTTAGCTGCTGAATTCAATGGTAAAACTCACAGTGATTTAGCGAAGGACAAAATGCTGATATACCTGCACTGTGTTTTTTGCTAATATAGCCACGTTATATATGGGATGCCACATACTGTACTTAGTGTACTAAATGTGGATCAAGACCCTCTTAAGCTGCAGATGTTGAGCCTGGGCGAGATATCCCAGGCACCCCTACAGACCACAAATGTGAACTACGGCACCCCTCTTCTCCCCTGTGATTCTACCTGCCCTGGGAGGGCAGTTGTACCTCTCATCTCCTTGTGCCGGGTACAGTCACAGTTTGTACCCCGCAGCTGTGTAGCTGCAACCACAGCACACTGCCGTGCTATATTTGGAGGCACCCATGGGAAAAGCTAGACCTTCCTTCATACTCTCTCTTTCCCCTAAATCTGTTCTGGGATATGGCAAACAAATGCATCCATCACGCAGATGCAAAGAAGGTGGGATAGTTCTCAGCCTTTCAAGGCAAGTAAAAACAAGCCAAGCACCCTCAACAGATCTGACACGTCTCTTGACTGGGAGCACACTTGTCTCCTTTTGTTGATGCTATCTGGGACAAGCTGCCCCACTGATTTCTTCCTGTCTGATCTCGTTTTTTGTAGAAAGATACTGTGTAATTCTCCAGGTTTTTGTGACACTTTCACTTGTCTAGCAAGAAACATCAATGTCTTGCACAGGGTTTCATATGACTAGACATTAGCAAATGTAAAACCTACGAGAAAGAGAAAAAAAAGGTTTACAGAAATGTACATTCCTTTGGGATGAATGTTATTAGGAATGTTGTTAGGAAAAAAATATATATTTACAAGTAATTTTTGAAAGTAATTTTTACAAGTGATTTTTGAAAGACATAATATTTTAAAATAATGTTGGTAAGAGAAAAATGATACAAAGGTATGCACTGAGCATAGGTGCCAGACTGGCTTTATATCTAGAAAATAAATTATTTAGAAAATATGAAGTATCACAGATATTTTTTTTCAGACTTCCCCAAACATTAGATATGATAACACTTGAAAAGTTGTTAGTTTAGATAAAAATGTTTAATGTTTATTACTACAATAATTGAGGTGGAGACAAAACTAGTTAAAGGGAAGAAAGCAATGTATATCGCTGCAAGGAAATTACTCATGGAGTGCCCTAAGAATCATTTCATTAGTGATTTTGGTACAAGAAGCAGGCGTACACTACCGAACATTTTCATGACACAAGACAGGCAGATAAGAATACCACATAGGCATATGTAGGTCTTCAGAAATAATAGAATTAGGAAAAAAAAGTCACACAAATAGGGAATAATGTTACAAAGTGGAGAGGGAATAGCAAAAGATATGTCAGAACTAGGTTTACTTGTTGATAACCGAAAGATGCCAGCATAATGAAGGCTACAACATGCAAATATTATGTGTCATACTATGTATTTGCAGAATGGACAAATCCTTAAGGTAATATATCTTCCAGGTACACCCTGCAAAGCCCATGTAGGCCTAACTCAATATCCAACTTGGTATTTTTATAAAAACACTTCTATGTAACTAATTAGGTTACTTACATAAATTCAATTTTGAATTGGTCAGTAAGCAACGTATTACTGCAACTCTGTAAGGAAGAATATTAAACCTTATCTAGAATACTCTCTGCAAAATCCATCATTTGCCAAAATAGATGAATGCAAACTGGAATAAGCCTGAAGCAGTGCTACCGGGATGAAAGATGAATTTTTAAAAAAGAACATTTACCTTGGTTCATATTTCAGTTTGTTTAGCCTGAAAATATGAAAACCTTGTGAAGCTTATGGAGCAAGTCCCCACGGGTCCGTTTCCAAGCACATTAAGGACAAGCGGTGACTGTGGCCAGCCATCACAGATCTAACAAGGGCAAACTGCAGCTGACCAACCTGATTGCTTTCTATGAGGAGTTAAAAGCCTCTGTGGATGGTGGAGGTGGTGGGGAGAAAATATTGGAAGACATTTATTTTGATTCTAGTAGAGCTTTTGACAAAGTCTCCTATAGCATCCTTGTAGCCAAACTGGGGAAAGATGGACTGGATGTGTGAATTACAGGGTGCATGAAAAACCAGCTGTGAAAATGGGAACGAAGAATCAAGACTAACAGTTCAATGTCTAACTGGGAACCAATTTGGGCTGCCTTTTCTAAAGAGTTGATTCTGAGGCTAGTGATGTCTAACATCTCCGTCAGTGATGTGAATGAAGTTCAGACTGGACCTCCAGTAAGTTAACAAAAACCACTAGATTTTTCTGGGGGAAGAGCTGATATGCTTGAGGTCAGAGCTACTATTCAGAAAGGTGGAGAAATGAGCCATCATAAACCTTATGAAACTCGGCAAAAACAAATACCAAGTCCTGCATCTGGGACGGGAACAACATGCAACTGTGGTAGCTCTGAAGATGGCTTCAAGGTCAAGGTAGATGACATGTCAACATAGGACAATGCCTGCTCTACACTAGGCATCCTAAAGGTGGACGCAATATTCCAGATGTGGTCTCACTGCTGCTGAGTAGACAGAATAATCACTCCCCCATACCTGCTGGCATGCAACCCATACCCTTCACAGCACGCCAGAAGAGCCTGCTCTGGTAGGCTGCAACACAATCTTCATGTTATTTCAGGCACACTTAGGAAAAAACCACACACACACCCCCACACAAACACACACGCACAAAGAATTGTGTGCTAGGGCCACAGGAGCACCACATGGCGCTGAGAGGAGACTCAGCATTATGTAGGCAGATTTAGCCAATCTGTTCTGGAAGGGCTAATGCAAAAATGGACAGGAACCAGCCCACGAGCCACTGAACCGCCAGACCCTAAGGGTCCCAGACCTCTTCCATTCAGTATCACGATTAGAGTAAATAGCAGATACCTAGAGAGGAAGTATAAGGAAAGGGGAATATAGTACAGTGACACTTTTCCTTCAGTGTGCTTCCAACTGCCAGCGGTCTGTGGTTTAAGGATAACCCGATCCCCTGTATATAACTGCGTTTAACAGCCCGACTACAGCTTTAACGGACTTTGTGCTGATAACTTATGCAACTGCTCTTTGAATGCTTTTATACATCTGGCCACAGCAACATCCTGCGAGCTCCACGCTTGTTCCACAGTTGTGGGTCATGTGAGAAAAGTGCTTACTTATGTTTTTCTTAAGACTTACTGCCTGACAATTTAATTGAATGCCAATAAGTTTTCCTTGTACAATAAAACATGGTGACCCATCATGACCCGGCCATTTTCTCCATATGTTATGGAGATCTCCAGCATCTCCTTTGACCTCAATCAATCATCTCCTTTCACTGTTGAAGACTCTTAGTCTGTTTAATAATCTTTCCTACGGTTGCCTGCAAGTCTGTATAACTGATGATCTTTTGCACATTTTCAGGCTCGTCTTTTCTTTTTGATCAGAGGTGAGCAGAACTGAATGCAATGTTCAAGATGACGGCAAAACATTTATTTGGACATGATGCTTCTTTTTCATTGGCTATTCCTAAAAATTCCCGAACTTTTGTCTTTTTTATAGTTGTTTAGAAGTGAGATTTAATAACTGTCCTCTAAGAACTCTTTCCTGAAAATTAGTATCTAATCTATAGATCATCATTGTGCACCCCCATAATTATAATTACATATAGCTACAACTATAATATAGATTAGTTAGGTTTGTTTTAATTTCATTGCCCCTAATAATTTGATAGGATCAATAACTTAATCACTTCAGTTTTATCTCCCCTCTGCTACCTTTTTTTTTTTCTTTCGGTCATTCATAAAGAGGTTAAAGAGCTAAGTTTCATCTCACGCTTGAGTGAACCTTTCTCCTTTGGAGAAACCGACCATGTATTCCTAACTTTAGTCTCCTATCCTTTAAAGTTATTACTCCCCTAGAAAACCTGAGAACTGTGTAAAGTTTCTTCTTGAAAAATCAAGTATACTTAGCGCTCTTATAAATCCCTTTTCTGTGATCTTCTGGAAACAAAAGATGAATAATTGTCTTCTCGGTCATAATTATACATATGTTTACAACTTCTTTTCCAGTAGAGAGGTCAAACTAACAGGTCTATATTCCCCTCAGTCTTTTAAGGTCACCTTTAAAACAGTCATTTTACAGTTGCCGTCTCCCATTACTCTGAAACTGAGGAAATTTAAGCAACAGAGTATACAATTACTATTAGTCCTTAACAGTACTTTTTGCCAGCATGTAAATTTAAAGGAAGTTCCTTCCAACTCCATCCCCAGTAAGAATGCAGTAAAATTAAATAAAATGGAGGGTCATTTAGCCCTGTGCTGGTTTTGCCTGTGCTCTCTTTTACCTGCATTCTTTTTCTTTCTTTTTTTTTTTTTTCTTTTTTTTTTGAGCGGAATCACCACTCAATTACAATTCAAGGTCTCACACTTTTGGTTGCATTTCCCCCTGGAGTGTTTTTCAAAACTGTGTTGAGGAATACTCCAAAGCAGAACAAAACAGAAAGCAGTAAAACCATAATACATCCAATTCTAAACATAAAGCTTATTCACCTTTTACTTCTTGTTTCCCTGCTCTCTTTCATCTCTTGGGCCTCTATCTGAAGCTGCTACCATCTGCTTATCAGTCAGTAGAGCTAAACGAACCGTTGGCCACCAAAGAGTTTGACCATACTGACAGATGAGACAGGAGCACTGTGTTCTGGCAGTACTATACTCTTAGCAAAATTATTTTCCGATTCTTAGCCTGGAAGTCTGATTTATTTGCAGAGGGAATTTCTTGAGTCAGCTGCATCTCATCTTACTGATGACGGCCACGCCATCTCTCCTTGATCCCAGCAGAGTACTCTGTTCCACTACATCAACTCCCAGGCACACAGGAGGATAAAGCTGAATATCTGTTTTCCTATCATAGTCCTCATTCTTTCTAAACAACTGCTTGTAGTCATAGCTCAGGTTTCCTAATATCCTGCTGTCCCTGAGCACAGCTTCCCAATCTCAAGGTGATATTGCTGCGTTAACTATATTGCAACTGTCTTCTTGTGATGTTGATATAACCACCGTCTTCAGCTCTTTTCGTGGAAATATTGCCTCTGAAATACTTCCACTTATTTAAACAAGCTTCAAACAAAAATGAAAACAGTCTAGTTACAGAGAAAAAAATAATTTCAAAGCATATTATTTCTGATAACACATTTTTAGTGCTGAAAACCTTAATACTGTTAGTAGATGTAACATTTAAATCAAAATCTTCACTTCAACACACAGTGCCATTTGAATGCACTCCCTTTAAAGAAATGACTTACAAACATACAAGGTAAGTTAATCAGCTCTCTGTAGAAACGTGTGTAGAGACTATCATTTTCAAATGGATAAACATAGGAATTATTAACATTGAAATAACTCCAAAATCAGGTTTCAGGTTACAGAGAGCAAAATTAAACTGTGGAATATTAATAACACTCTGCCTCACATAAATATTAAGTTCTGTCCCCATCCCTTTACACCTCGGAAAGGGATGCACTGCAGTTACTACTTTAACGAAGTAACTTATTTTCTGGATTAAAAGTGCACCTGAGTTTATTGCCACAAAACTGTATTTGTTAGAGAAAGATTTTTCAAACAGCTCTCAGTCAAAAGGGATGGAATTCTTTGTGAAGCATCTTTTGAATACTGAGATTGGTTGGCTTGAGCAACACAAGTTTGTTTTAGTTTTGCTTCCAATTATAAGTTCTGATCCATAATTATATTCCTAAAATTGCACCCGGCCCACAGCCCTTTAATTTCAACACATCTCCTATGGGAGACAGTACAGTTACATTATATATTATTTGTATGTAGGATTTGGCTCTGGATATGTGGTTTTCAGATCAAGATTGGCATAGAAATATATATGCAAATTCACGTATAACTTGATAGTTCTTTTTGTCATTCCACAAAGCTGCAATGTTTCAGCAGATAGTGAGCAAATTAATTTCCTACACTATTCAAAACTGAAAGAGCTGCAAAAGGATCAGGACGTAAGCTAAAATTTATTCAGTTTTTGGCTTTTCTGGTCCCCAGAGTAACAAGTATTTCTCTAGAATATAATCACAGATATCTTTTTAAAGCCAAAGTCACAGTAAAATGTCCCTTGCCATTTACAGAGACTGAAAAACCAGCTGCTGACAGTCACAGAGATTTCGCATCAAGTGCCTTCTACCGGGTGGTCAAAGAACTTGGTACCAAACTTCTGACTCACTCTACCATAAAATAATCAGTGGCCCTTCTTGTAAATATAATTTTAACTTCAGAGACAAAGACGGTAGGATTTATTTGCTCCAACTATGTATCTCTTTACATTGTAGGTGTCTACATTTCGGCTTGCCACATCTACACCTAAGCTACGGTACTGTCGAAGTCAGAGGAAATAGTAAGTGGCATTGGGGGGGGAATTCATCTGACGTAGAGAAGTCTACACTGGGTAAAATGCGTGTGATCATGACATTACTGAAAGAAATGTCACCAGTCTTCCAAGTGACATGTGATCATATCTCTTTCTCTTCTACCAGATGTACATGTAGGTGCACTCACCACTGTCATTTCTCTGTAGTTAATGGAGATAATTTAGCTGCCTTCTAGAAATTCTTGACTGCCCCTCCTACCTACAAATACATCCTAGCTGACAACTAAGACAAAAGGACTAATTTAAATGTCTTAGAAATTAGGTAAGATGAATCGTAGTGCTCACTTCTAGCTAAGCTGAGAAAAAAAAGTCTTTTTGAACATATGCTAGTGCGTGTTTGAATCATTCCCAACAGCTCCAGGCACAAATTCAATACTGCGACAAACAGTAAGGACCTCTGCTGATCTCACTGATATTTGAACCATTTTACTGTGTAAAAATGACATAAGAATTTTGGAATTAACTGCTGTGTGGAAGTTGTTCCCATGTTTATTACAGCTTCAGCATTACTCTGACTTTTCACCAATCTTTCCTGCAGTGACTTAGACTTGGATGAGGAGTGCAAGAGCCTATTTCTAAGAACAAGATAGCAAGATAAGGTCTTGAATTGTTGTTTCCATTAAACTTCCTAATGCTGACTCAATTAGTTCAGAATATCAAATTCAAATATTAATGCACTTGTGGATTAAGTTTGGCCTGAATAGTATAATGTAAAAAGAGATCATTACTCTCCATGATGTCACTATAGATGGGCAATCATTTTCAATGAATAATTTATCTGATGAAGTTTGTCCTTTTCTCTGGTCATGAAGACTTCATACTCTTCTCAAAGGTAACAGTCAAGACTGTGCAACAGGGAATTCATAAGACGTTTTTCTTTGCGCTCTGAAAAAATTGGGACTTATTTGATATTTTAGTATTTCTGGTTTGAACAAATTTTGATGTTTACATTATATTTCATGAGTGAAAGGAATAGCTTGTGAAAAAAATAAAACGGCTGTGTCCAGTTTTCTGCAAATATTATGTAACATTTGTACACAATTCACAGTTTACATTAAGCTTCTTTCCAGATCAGTTGCAGCAATAGTCCAATGTAAGAAATATCCAGTTAGAGACAATGTTGTTGGTCTTGTTATAAAAAACAAGAATAAATAATATAAATACAATTTTAATATATTCCCAGTTATTAACAATATGAAATAAAGCTGATAATGGCAAGCAATTATCTCATTCCCACATTATAACATAAAATGAGTTGTTTCCTTCCATTCTTTCCAAAGAACACAGAAACTTTTGTTTGTAAGGCTAATCAGAAAAAATAGTACAAAGTCACAGAAATCCATAATCAGGCTTCTGAAAAGTATTTCATCACGGAGGTGAAACAATAAATGGTACTTAACAATGACTACTACTCAATGGCAATTTCTGTAACAACTCTTACTTTACCCTATGCCATTGTCTTACAGAGAACTGCACAGAGGACTGAAGTTCACACAGAATATTCACAGGAGTCCTCCAGGTTGGTTTCATATCTTTTGCAACCTTCGAGAACTAGATTGCCTACAAACAAATGCCAGGGTAATCAGTACCAATATTCAGCAAGTGCCGATTCTCAGTAGGAACTTACTGACACATTTCTGGACACTTAAATAAAATCATAGTGTTAACAAAAACCAAGAAAGTCAATCAGAAAATTCCATGATCACAATGTCCAGGACTTTCTAGCAACTATATAGATCTACAGAAAAAAAAGATAAACAAATGTGAATGACTGCTAACAAAAAGCTTTATGCGACATCATAAAATGGTAAATATTTTGACTATGTTTTAATAGAGTGCTTTATGTTGTGATGGAACATATTCTGAATGTCTCACTTTTCACAAAACAAAAAAAAAACACAAACTGAAAATATTTAATATATCTGTCTGAATTGCAACAGAAAAAAATATTCTCTAATTTCTCTGCCTCCAATTATAGCTATTGAAAAAGTATTCCTCTCATCTCTCTGTAAATTGCTGTTTACTGCTGCTATTAGATTGTAATCAGTGGGATTGATACCTCCAACACTAATACACATCACTCCCAAGTGCAAACTCACATTCATATACAGACACAAATTTTCTATTTCGTGTGTTTCATGAGTATAGTATGTACTGTTGTATAAGGTGTTGACTAATCACTTGTTGAGTTGCTGTTTCCACATTACAACTTGGGTTAAAACGATTTATACTTAAAATTACTTCCATGAGTAACTCCCTCCATGGCACCTATTTTTCACAAGCAGGGAGGTCACATTTCAAGGACAAGGAACGGTTACTTCTTCATACACCAGCAATCTGGCAGGCAGTCAAATGCTCACTTCTGCTATCTGCACTAATTTTTAGGGTTTCTTTTCTTTCAGGCCCCTCAAATCTGTGACACATATGGAATAAAATCACATTTCTTTTCAGTCTGTTTGAATGGTCAATAGAATTTACCAACATAAATATATACAGGTACATATGTATATACACACTAATACACATAAATAAATGCACACCCACATGTACACCAACATATTTTGCTTTGGTTTTTTCCCCTAAAAATTTTAGCTGGTCTGAAATTAAGGCATGTTTGGCTAGGAAAGCCAAAGCCTACCTGAAGCTGAATCTGGAACAGGCAGGAAAAGCAACAAGAAGGACCTCTACAGGTTTATCAACAGCAAATGGAAAACTAAGGAAAGCGTGGACCTGCCGCTGAATGGGAATGGGGACCTGGTAACACAGGGCATATGGAAAAGGCTGAGGTGCTCAACACTTTCCTCAATTTGATCTTTACTGGCAAGACCGGCCTTCAGCAATCCCTGCCCTGAGACCTGTGAGACAGCCTGGAACAAGGAAGACTTACTTTCGGTGGAGCAGGATCAGGTTAGGGAACATTTAGATTAAATGGACATACACAATCTGGATCTGCATGGGATGCACCCATGGGTGCTGAGGAAGCTGCCATCATTGCAACACCACTCTGAAATATGTTTGAAAGGTCATGACAAACCAGAGAGGTTTCTGAGGCTTGGAAGAAAGTAAATGTCACTTCTATCTTCAAGAAGTGCAAGAAGGAGGACCCAGGGAACCACAGGCCTGTCAGCCTCACCTCAGTCCCTGGGAAGGTGACAAATCAAATAATCCTGAAAGCCATTTCTAAACATATGAAGGACAAGGTGATCTGATGTAGTCAGCATGGATTTATGGAGAGGAGAGCATGCTTGACCAAAACAATATCTTTCTACAGTGAAAGACTAGCTTGGTGGATGATGGAAAAGCAGTGGATGTATTTTATCTTGACTTCAATAAGGACATGACCTGGACTTTGGGACAGAATGCACCCTCAGCAAATTTGCAGATTATACAAAGCAGAAGGGAGTGGCTGATACACCACAGGGTTGTTCTGCCATCCTGAGGGACTTCAACAGGATGGAGAAATGGACTAACAGGAACCTCACAACATTGAGCACAGGGAAATGGGAAGTACTGCATCTGGGGAGGAATAACCCCATGCACCAGTCCAGGCTGGGGGCTGACTGTCCAGAAAGCAGCTTTGCAGACAAGGACCTGGTGGACAAGAAGTTGAATTTGAACCAGCAATATGCCATTGTAGCAAAAAAAAAAACAAACCCACAGCTTCCTGGGCTGCGTTAGGAGGAGTGTCACCAGCAGGTTGAGGGAGGTTATCCTTTCTCTCTGCTCAGCACTGGTGAGGCCACACCTGGAGTGCTGTGTCCAGCTCTGGGCTACCCAGTATGAGAGACACATGCAAATACCAGGGGGAGTCCAGCAAATGGCCCCAAAGATGATTAAGGAACTGGAGCATCTCTCATGTGAGGAGAGGCTGAGAGAGCTGGGACTGTTCAATGGGAGAAGAGAAGGCTCAGGGTGAACTTCTCAGTGTGTATTTGATGGGAGTGAAGAAGCCTGAGATGGCCACTTTTCAGTGATGTACAGTGGCAGGACAAGAGGCAACGGGCACAAACTGATACACAGGAAATTCTATTTAAACACAAGAAAAAACTTATTTACTGTAAGGGTGATTGGACACTGGCACAGGTTGTCCAGAGAAGTTGTGGAGACTCCAACCTTGGACTTATTCAAAACCCAGCTGGACTCCATCCTTGGCATCTTGCTCTTGATGACTCTGATTTGGGCAGAGGGGTTGGACTAGATGGTCTTCAGAGACTCCTTCCAACCTCAACCATTCTGCAATTCTGTGATATATTGAAGTAATCAGCAACTTAATTCAGGGAATTGCTGCTGCCACCAGCTGTATAGTTTCTGTGTCTTGACTTCCTTGCCATACTAAATGCACAAGCAAGAAAAGAATTTTACATCCTGAAAAAGAGAGTCCCTAGCACGTGCATACATACATACATACATATGAACATGTTGGTTTGGGTTTTTTTTTCTGTATGCTAACATGAGTAATTATCTGTATAAATGCTAAAAATATTCCTTGTACAAAACTTTTTAAAAGTTAGTATTTTTCCTGACTTAGGACTATCAGGACTTTAAGATGTGGTGAAATAAATCAAGGTAATTCACAACAGAAATCATTCACAATTATATTTTGAAAGGGGTTTTAACTATTTTCTGTATCTCTGAATTGCTGCAATTTTCTCAGAGCTCTCACAATAATAATTTTCTATTTTACTATAACTCAAGGCTATTTTTTTCCCCTAATCAAATATCCCCTGATATAAAGCAGCAATCCTAACTGGCATTTTTAAACCTAATTGTATTATTTTAATGGGCTTGGATATACAGATGCTTCAGTAATTTAGCGTAATTCTCTCAGGCTTGGTTAGGAATAAAGAAAAGAAAAGGAAACAAAGCTTACTTTTAAATTTCGTTATGCTGCCTCGAGAAGAAACAATAAAGAGTGATCAAATTTATGTATAGTCTTGTTACAACTGAATATGTTAATTACTTTTTATCAAAACAATTTGACGTTACTAGGAAACAGAGCGACAAAGGCCACAGGTGGTAATGAAAGAAGGACGCCTTATCAGAAGTGACTAATAATGCTTGAGTTGCCAAAGTAACCAGATTGTCTCCTAAAAATGTAAGCTTTGACATTCACTTATCAATGCTACTGAAATGCAACTCTTATCATGTCCGCATAGCAAATTTCATTTCCGTCTAAGTGATGAATATGCAGATTCTTCCATTATTTGAATGTCTCATTTATTTCTTTTTCATACTTACAGGAAAAGAAATGCTTCTCGTGGGTAGATTTCACTCGCTGGAAGAGATAGGAGGTGGCTTCACTGATCTGTCTTTCTTACAGTTTTGCTTTCAGATCGTGGGTGATTACACAGTAGTTTTGCTTTGGATTACGGGGTAATAATTCCTCTTTCCTTTACCAAGTTCTTTTTGTTGTATTGTCATACATCACATTGCCTCTTTTAGCCGCGTACTGCTACTTACAGATGACGAAATTTATTGAATGTGCTATTTCCTAGAGAATCAAAGAATTCTGTTTCAGATTTGCTTTATGTCTGTACTGCTGCAAAACCTCAGAAAATTGGTTGGATCTGAGTCACAGTAGTCTTATACCTTTAGTTGCCATTTTCATCTCTACAGTAAAGACAAATGTACATATTTCTTAGCTTTCCCCTATACTGTCATAGAAAACTTCTGATTACACGTCCTATCTGTTATCACGACAGCTACACGACTGCACACAGAGCTGCAAAAAGGGAAAATGCCTTCTTGTCGGTCCTTTGAAGCAAGACCAGGCTGCAAGAAATGCCCTGGACACAGTGCAGCACTGGTGATGTTTTATTTATTTCTTACTTCATATTGCATACACAGCCGGTCAGGAGGTTCCAGACCACACGGTACAGCACTTCTCGCATGGCGCTTCATGGAACAGGAGAGAGACCCTGGCGCTGTATGGCAAATATACAAGTGCAGCGGTACATAAGCATGAGACAGGAATCGAAGAGGAGAAGGGCAACAATCTCATGTTCAGCGCACGAGATTTGACAGATCTGAATTACATGAAGCCAACTAATTTGACTTTCTTGGCACACACGTAGATGATTACCAATTGAAAGACAGTACAGAATCAAATCCTGCTTCCTTTGTTGACACGAAACAAAAGTGTGAATTTCTCACCTTCAAAAGTTGGCCGTGAAAAACGCCTGTGTAATTTTCACCAGCACGGGCATACAATATCATCTTGGGAACAAGTGACTTCAGATATTTCAAAGCAGGAAATAAAAATGTTTCTCAGCTGTTGAATACTGCAGGCTGCTCTCCGTACAAGGCGTGTAACAAATATAAACAGATCTCACTGGAAATCCAACCAATGAGTTATCAAGTTTATCAAAAACAACATCTGAAATTCCAACTAACACCTTTTTGTTAAAGAAGTATTTTTTTGTGTGCAGTACTGATTGTCTAATGGGATAAGATTTATCTCCTCTTACTTCAGATATCTGAAAATTAAATGTCTAAATCTAAGCATTAGGCTATGTACAACGATGGAGAAAACCAGGCTTTGCTAGAAAGAAATTTGTTTGACTCGCGTAGATACCTATTTCAGGGTGAGATGAATTGCTCTCTGGAAGTAACGATATCTCTTCCTTGACTGTAAAGGGAAGCTGGGAGTTCAAGCTTGGACACTGAAGTTTCAGCTACTTAAATTATCATAGAATCATAGAATTATGGTCTAAAACTATCCATGGTGACTGCAAGATACTAAAGACTGTTCAAACAACTGACACCTGATGTGAATATAAAAGCACCAAGTTGAAACAGTCTATAGTACATGGTTATCACAGAAAGTAAACATTAATCTTGAGAAATGTAACCGAGAAATCTTTCTGAAAAAGAAAAATGTATTAAAATGTTTGAGAATAATTTAAATTGTCAATGACATTTTGCCAGCCTGTTCTGCAAAAGCCTCATATCAGTAGGATCTAAATCTTTAAAGCAGATCACAACGTTACAAAAATATATTTCCCCCTAAGAAATCCACTGATTTCTGAAGTCTTTAGGCTGACATTGCTGCATTGCCCCATTGACATAGTCCTACTGAATGCAGTGTCAATGGACCTGTTTAGAGACCACGCTACTCCTCAGTATCTCAAGGGTGGCCGAATGTGGCTTTCCCCAGTCATTGGTTTTTTTCATTGATATCAAAAAAGTTAGTCTAAGGCTGAAATTCAACTTGCAGGTCACCCCCTGTCTTCTTCATGAGAAATCCTGAGCAGACTGAAGGTTGCAAGAGAAACTAAGGCCTGAAGACCATTTTGAATCTCCAGGTGCTGGTGTATTAGCACTAGTAAATATTCAATCAAGTGTTAGTAAAGATCTCAGGCTTTCCATTCATCATCATCCCATGTACCGATATTATTCATTTTTGGACCGGAACAAATGTAAACAGACTGAGTAATTTACAAGCGAGTACTGAAGGTTACAATTTATTTTCTTCAAGAGTCCTTCTCCCTCCAGCCTCCTCCCCCCCCCCCCCCCCGCGCCAGCGCTACATGCTATAAAAGCTAAGAGATGTATGTCTATTTATTAACTTTTTTTACTACAGTTCAGACTCAGTTAGACCTGTTTTCTTAAAAGGTTAATACACTCTTATAAGCTTTAATTTTCTTCTTGAATACTTTGTTCTAATGCTTTTCAGTTAAGCTACTGGTCAAGAATGCATCAGAATCCAGAATATTTTTGGTTCCCATAAAGTCTTAAGTGTTATTGAATCTGAAAATCCTGGCTGTGACTCACAATAGGCTCCAGAGTGGACCACTTAAATCAGCAAAACTGATTAGGTTGGAGGCATTAGTCTACTGAAATAATTCAGAAAAGCTATTCTACCTGACACCGAGGGAACTCCGTTACCCCAAAATTGCCTCAAGGGACCTAATCCCTTTCACAGGCAGCCAAAAATTACACTTACAGTGCTTGCAAATAATGGATTACTGGAAAGTTTACATTTATTATGAATTGTAGACTTTAAAATCAATGGGTTATAAAATTATCACATCAACACTTCTGACTCAGAACAAAAATGCATGTGAGATGTAAATATAAACCTGTATGCATAAAATGGTCTGGGCATAATATGTCTACCTTCTTCGAGCTATCACACACAATTTCCAATGTTAAAATTCATAGCATTAAGTATAACTCTTAATTAAAGTACTTATTGAAAAAGTTTTATAACAGTAGAAGAGATGAAAGAAAAGGATTGGGATTATGCAAGGAATATATGCAGACTACTAGAGCAATTTATGAAAATTTTTTACTCTGTTCCTTTTATTGTTGTTGCTGTGAATAATACAGTAAGTGGTGAATATTAATATTTTAAAAGGAATAAGCAGCAAAGCAGATTCTGGCTGAATAGTACTAATCTCACACTGCAATGCCTCGTGTCTAACCAGACTAGACGTGTGCTGTGCATATGAACCTTACTTAGAACCTTTCCTTTTCTGTCTTACATTGTTGTTGTTATTAAATAATAATAGTTCCTTAAAGTACCCAGTGGAACAAGGGTGGCCATGTTGTTAAACACACAATGAGAGGTACATGTCGCACTCCTTTCCGAAGAATTAGCTTACATAAGGCAAGTGGGGCCAAGGGGAAAGGAAGGAAGAGACAAAGTGATTTACGTAGTCAGTGGCAAGTCAAGGGCAAAAACTAAATCCAGGTCCTTCCAGTCTGATGTCCCTTGCTGTCAAGTCATTTAGCTCCATGTTATCATATGGCCTTCTTTGAAGTCTCTCGCTTTCCCACAGTAGGGATCGTTTATTATTTAATGTTGAGTGAAAATGCTATTGTACTTGCTCTTAAGCCGTATCATTGCATGCTATCACCAAGACAAACCAAACCAACCAAACAAAAAATAGACTTTCACATACAGCTTTGAGCACACAGTAACAAATGTATTATTCCTGTCTGCTTCACATCCCTAATTATTTGGTGGGAATTTTTTCCAATGCCTTGGGAATTTGCATCCAATCCCAAGTATATCCTGAAGTGAGACCGTGGTTTACGGTCTTATGCAGGATGAAGAATGGTATCTGGGCTGAAAAAGAACTGCTCTTTGTGCTGAGAAAATCTCTCTCAAAACTGAATACACAGCTCTTGTCCGTCTCCTGCTTATCAATGTCTCTGCCATCATTGGAAGATTTTTGTCTAATCTGCTCTTGAATTCTCATTCCAGTGCTTCAATGGCCTTAGTATTAGAAAGTTTATGATGTTGAATACCTATTTCTTTTTTTTTCTTTTTTTTTTTTTTTCATAAATCTGGAGAACTTATAATTTAATTTTCATTTTTTAATAGCTACTCTATTCACGTTTCAAGGCTTTTTCTTAACTGAAAAACTTTCCTCCACCTTTTCTCAGAGGTTATATTGTCTCATAATTCTTATTACTGTGGCTGGATTACCTGCAATTCCTCTTTCTCAGTTGTGTCCAAACCTGGACAAAATGCCCCTGCATCGCAGCACAGAGTATATTTATGTATCTTTTCTAAAATGTTCCTGCCCATCCATCTGACTATATACTTTGGGGGTTTTTTTGGCAATGTCATGCCATTTCTGACTTCTGCTCAGTTTGTGGTGCCTTGTGGCCATAGAAACGTTTTCTTTAAAATATTACATAATCACCCATTCCCTAGCCTGTACTTAAAATGCTTTTTCTCCCAGATTATTATTTTTTTTTTGGTCATTTAAATTCACCCTGTTTTCTTCCCAATGGTTTCTCCAACGTATCAGAAACTTTTCCTTTAATGTTGCAGGTTCAACCACAAACAGGTTACTGTCATTGGAAAATTGAATAAGCATTGTTCCTATTGTCTCATCCAAATCAATACCATGAATATTAAATAACAGCAGACATAAAACAGACCCCGCAGAATCATTCCAACACATTCATCTAAACCAACAGTGAAGCACTGATAACTATTCTTTGAGAATGACTTTCCAATCAAGGTTATGTATAGCCTGCTAACAGAGTTGATAACCAGTAAATATACAAAAATAGGATAAAAGCCCAGAATGGACCTCATGTGACTCAGAATGTATTGCAAATTTATAATCACATGCAGCTTGACAGCACTGCTATATATGTGTTAAGAGAACACGAACAGAGAAAGAATCTTTCTTATTCAAAACACTATTCACTCTTATAGCGTGAAAAATGATTTTCCAAGACTCTCTTATTAGCAACATCATGCATTATACAACAGCAGTGCTTGTTCAAACTGTTTTTCTGATAAGAAACACTGCATTTTAAAAAGCAACCTCTATTTTAATATTTAATACTTCAGCATATCTAGACCTCCAAAAGTAGCAAGCTATTTAGGCAAGTAGTGCACTTCGTGTAATGTTAAAAGCATTTCTGGCATTTTATGTTATCTGCTTTTTAATGACTGTATTTTCCTAACATTAAAAATGAATTAATATCTCTTTCCTTAAGTAGTCTGCTGAATGCTGAAAGAGTAAATCTGACAGGGTTACTCATACCTTGCATATACGCTACAGACCTGCACATCAGTTTGCTTTTCATACTTTTGAAAGGAAACGGGTTTGCTTCAAAACTCAGTATCTCCAAAGCTCATCACAGTTACGCCCGGGCACCAAGGAGAAAAACATACACTTCTTACCTTCAAATTTCTTTAAACTAGACTGTCAAATGCTAAGTCACCACTGGCATTATTGGCATTTAAATCCAGTGATGAGGAAATCATATCAATATTTTAAAATTGCGTGTGGTCTAAAATTTGCAGAAAAAAGAAACCCTCAGAGCTGTGCGGTGAAGTCTCAGGAAGACGTTCAACAACACTAAAACAAAGACCAACCCTTTCTTTGTTTTGTCCTCAAGTCTAATGTAAGTTACTTCATTGTCCATGCTTCCATCAGAGTAGAAAATATGTACTCACAAACCCATACTTTGACAAGTAATGTTTTTCTGAGGTTTTTGTCTGTCCCTAGGAAGGATTGCAAATGTTTTATTGATTATAAAACAGAAGCAAAAATGACTATTCATAGCATTCTTAAGGTAAAACAGGAATTCTGAGATTATAAACTAATATCATACACTGTATTTTGTGGTTTCCCATTTTCGGTGCATTTTTTTCTCATATTCACTTCAGGTTATGTATTGCATTCTGAAAAGCAGCCTTTCATTCCAGCCTGGATACCTTATCAGCCTTATATTTTATGAGCGTTTTTCTCTTTAAACCCTCCTATAGGAAGTAAAAGAGGTAGAAACCCATACATCTCAAAGGCCCAATTTTGCAACATTTCATTAGACAAGGGAAAGTCAAAACTTCTCCAGCCATCTAGAAAGGTTAAGTTAGAGAACTTGGTCTAAGACAAAGTTATTAATGACAAAAGGTGTAATAAAAAAAAAAAAAAAAAAAGAGTGATTCTAGAAGAACAAAACCAATAGTAAGAAAGACTATTCCAACCCTTTTTGTATATTGGGAAGATAATGCCGTTTTCCCACAGTGTTTAATGCTGTTTTCCCACAGTTTTTTACTGATTCCTTAAATTTCTTACAGATAAAGGTGGAGCTTTGACATAAAAAGATGTTAGAAATATCCATATGACCTAATCCCATTAGAAACCATGCACATTCATTCATCCACCATGTAGACACCATAGTTGTAGAACCACAATGAACTGCAGCTGATGCTAGAAAAAACACATACCAGTAATTTTTCATTAACTTTACACTCTGGACTAAAAATTCTGGCAACATTTAATGGGAAACAAACGCTTCACTGAGAGCACTATATCAAGCTATTCCCTAAACTAAAACAGACTAGATGCAGTGGCAACAAAAAACATGCAAAATAATTTCAGAACCCAGCCTCAGAGACTTTAATCAATACCTAAAAATACAAACACAGATCTGCTTGCCCCTTTCTCCTCTGAGACCACATAAATACATGTGATCATTGCAGAAAAAGAAGTAAGAGAAAATCTTCTCTGACCTTGGTATGCAACATGCTAATAGCAGTTAAGGCCTAAGCCAAAATCCTGATTGTTCTCATAATCCGTAATTTATATAATTCAGGTTTCCTCAACATGCTTATTACCCTAGATCCAGAGATTCTAGCTCTGTTATTCTGCTCCTTTCTTACAACGTATGCAAAACGGTAAAATTAATATCTGGTTTTGTACAGCTACAAAAAAAAGTTCCACTTTCCTCCGTATCTCCAGTTACAGCTCAGCGTCTAAACCCCAAACTGCAAGGGACAAACAAGTATTATGACGCATGAATGGCAAGATCGGTTATAGCACCTATTCTTGGAGCGCTACGTGAATGTTGCTTGCAGGCGTATTGCGGGCTCTCTGAAACGGTTTCCCCTATTATACCGAATAGAGGCTTGATATTAGCGGTTATTAGATATTGATTTCATTTTAGAAGCAATGGTTCCTTCACCCACACGATATGTTATTCTCATGCATGCTGACATTTGTAATGTAATATCTTAAATAAAGTACAGTAGCCTGTTTGTCCTACACACTGGAATTACTCTCTGAACGCAATGGCAAGTATTCCACAGAATTTGACAAATTTCATCAAAATCATCTACATCAACTTCTAAGCAAAGCAACTGTTATTTGCGGTTTTCCAGACTGCCAAACACTGCTTCATTATCTTGACCTAGTAGTCTACAGAAACTTTCCCGTAAGGGAAAGCAACTATTTTTCATACGAGTAGCACCACTATAATTAGCCCCCCACTGAGCTGTCCTTAGCCCAGAGCTCAGTCAAGAAATTATATCTGGAAAACAGCATTTGATTAGGATAAACTTATAAATTCATTACACAGGTCTCCCAGCTATCATTTAATGGGGATAAGTCAAACTCCTTCTCAAGAGTTATTTAAAGAGACAGTAAGTATCCACGGGACAGAATATTTGAAGCTCCTAGTAATATATTCGCACCTTTATATGTCATATATATACCTTGGCTTTGTCTTCAAAAACAGGTGTTTGAAGAAAGACGAGGAATTAAAGGCCACTGGAGAGTCTGAGTTTCTATATAACTGTATTAACAAGGTTAATTTATGTCATGGAGCGGTACCTCAGTGATTCACGGAAAAATCTAATGAAAATGACTAAGATTTGCTTCCAAGTATTATCTTTCCTTCTTTAAAAAATAAAAATAAAAAGGGATAATTTCTTTCTGTGGCAGATTTGCTACCAACTCCCTCAAGAAGATTTAAATTAGCATTAATAAGGAGCAAATCTCAAGTGATTCAGAAAACTGTTAGGGCTTAGTTCTGCATCTCAGAAACCGTGAATAATACTGTGAAGCGTATCCTGTTGGAGCAATTTCTGAGGCACCATACATGGGCCTGCATGGATTCATCTCTCGCAAAAGGCCAAGATCGCTTCACTAGCATCTTGGATAGCTCATCTTGGTTATTCAAGATGTAGGTGTGGAGAGAAAAGGATTTGTTTTTCTTCCCTTTCAAGGCTGGTTCCCCTTCCACCCTGCAGCAGACATCTCCGTGTTTATGCACTCCTTCCTTATTTCCACCCCATAGTCCTGACTTGGGGATGGAGACTTGGAAGACAGCCCTCTCCAGGGGTGCAGAAGTGGTGGCTGCTTTGCTGATCAGGTATTTGGCAGAGCTGTGCCTCTCCGACAGCAGGGAATTCCCTGCCGGCACAACCAAGAGTACCACAGCAGTGCGGGAGGACCTGTGTTGCTTGGCTTCTCCTTGCCGGTGACGTTCCCACCGCCTCTGTGCTCCTCTAGGAATGGCATTTGCCAGTCTGAACCCTTGGATAGACTGGAAGGGGATGTTTTTCACCGCAGTGGGTGGTGTTCATGCCTGGAAGCTTGGTTTCAGTTTGCTGCACCACAGCGGCCCCTCTGCGAGAGAGAAGAGCATCTCAGGCTGCTTTGGCAGCTCTAGTTCGAACATTTGTGTTGTTCCTATTGCTCAGCGATAATAGTGCAAGCAGATGGGAAGCCCCATATTGGTGGGTTTATGCAAATTTATGCAAATCAAAACTTAAAAATACAGCCTGAGGGTTAGGAAGGTCTTGCTGCCAGGAAAACAAAGCTCCCACCAGGAGGAATGAAGCTCTGTAGAAAGTGTAGGGCATTTGAAGAAAGAATAAAGGTCTAGTTTGCTACCACTTGTGTGGCCAGAACCTTCCAGCAGACCTGACGAAGTAGTTTCTGTTTTGTCCTGGATGGTAAACAGACGCTGGAACAAGTGGTTTTATTTTTATGTAATCCTGGCAGAGCTTTCATCCAGCCTGGAAGCAGAGAGTTATTTGGACACTTTTCCTCCTCCCAAAAGGAGCAGAATATTTCAGCGATGACAGCAACAAAGTCAAGGCAGTGACAAAACTCCCAAGCCAAGTCCGTCTTCCCCTTCATGCTCGTCACTCGATTCCTTGAGCTCCAAGAAGCCCCGGCGAAAACGCGTTCACACGGCTTCTCCGCCTGTCACTCCTTACGGATCGCCTTCCTCACCTGCAACGCTGCCACGGCGCCTTTTGCCTCCTCCCACCATACGCCCGCAGAGCGCTAATGCAGCGGCCATCTCCTGTCCCCATGCTGCTTGCGATGGCTCTGCTCTAACCCCAACTAGGAGAGAGTGAGAAGATTTACATATGCAGATGATTCATTTCCCGCTTACGTGATGCATTATTGTTATTCAGGAAAGAACCAAGGACACTGCATCTGAAAGTAACTATAATTCTACTGTGCAAGCGCCATAACTTTATACTGTGAAGCTGCCTTTAAAAATATGATTGGAGTATTATGTTTCTGTGTTATTTTCTTACTGGAACACAATAAATTCTTGTCAAGCCTGCTAAAATTGGAGGATTTTATTCAGCTAAAGCTTAAATCAGTCTGACTTATGCAAAATTTAAGAGGGCTAAGAAAGGTGCCCTTTGCCATATCTCACTGGTACCTCGTATACCTCAAGATCAATGTGCCTTTCAATATTCATCACGACGGGCTTTATTCTAAATTCCCACAGGTGCAGCAGTCAGTGGGAGCGGGAGCTGGCAGAGCACTGTTCCACGTACCTTCAGCTTGGAAAACGAAGAGAGAAGACTTGTCCATTACCATTTTTAGATGCATAGTTGTGGCTATTTTTGGTTCTAAGCATGCCTATGCTCAGGCAACTGTCTCCCCTTTGCCATTAGCCTTTACTTTGCTTGATCAGGTGGCCTGTCATTTGGTACCTTCCCACCACTTTCTCGGCCTCACAAGTTTTGGTGGGCTTTTATGAGTGGAAAGGTCTCATCATGCCCTCAAAACGTGAAATTCACATCTGCTAACTGGGGGGGGGGGGGGAGGGAGGTCCAAACAAAATGGATAGCTGTAATTGCAGGGAGAAGCTTTATGCCTCCAAATCATGACTGTATGACCCTGTGATGTGTAGTGTGCACAGTTCGCACCTGAAATTTGAATTAAGTGGGTAACGAACAATCTGTCATTAATGCATATGATGAAATGGTGTCATGTAAAAAACTGGATCGCAAGTAAAAATTAAGGTTCACTTTTACCATGAATATTTGTTTTATTTCATCTGGAAACCCTGCTTACGGCCTGTCTTAAAAAAAAAAAGACAAAAAAATACAAAATTGAGGCTTGTTATTCTCTGTCTGCTTTCTCTATGCTTTACATTTTCTGAAGGATTTTTCCAAGGATGATGAGGGACAAGATCCTTGTTAAAGAACACTTTGAATCTCATCCAACAAAGATGACAATAAATCTTCAAACCATTTCTGACCATATGTCACAACTCCTGAAGGCAAATGAAGGCTTTTACAGCTTTTAAATAATCTTTGGCAATGACAGCTGTTACGACACTTATCCTCCTCCCCGCTCTTTCTCTTCTCACAAACGGGAGGGAAAGGTTGTGCTTTCATTCACCCTGCTGCCAGCATCACACATCATGACCTGGGTTACTGTAAACTAAACATTAAAAACATGAAAGGTCTACTTAATGTGTGCAAATGAAGAAACCTGTTATCCACACAACTCATGCAGTTTTCAAAATAAAGAAACTGCCTTATATTCCGAAACTATACTACTGTTCAAGGGCAAACTGTATTTACTTTCAGGTTTCTAGTGCTAAATCAGCTCCAGACACAGAGAAATAAATAATTTTGTTAACCTCTGCATAGAAAACTTGCAAGGGCTGAATTCTATTAATCACTATATTTACCGCACTTAATAGTATGATTTTTAAATCTGTTTTCTCCTTAGGAAAGGCTCAGATTAGTACACCAGAGTGTAAAACAGGATTTGAATTTTAAGAAAACAGTAGTGCTTGCTATTTCAATAGAGCATTTGTCACCTTACAGAGAATCTTGTGAGTTATGCAGATCCGTCTAACAAACCTGGGAGACGGCTGCACTGAAGGAGAATGCATTTATCCACAGGCACATTTTTTATATCATAGGTTTTGAGATAGAAGCAAAAACTATGCACTACATTTTAAAATATTTGTTGCGGAAAACAATGCATACACGTGTCCCCAACAAGACTGGCCAGCCTTCAGTTACTGGAAACAGGTGATGTCTAGAAGCTGAAGACTTCATCAGTAGTGAAACGGTATGTTTACTGGATTTCACTTATCTAGAAACAACACAGGGAATCTAAATACAAAGCATAACCCGTGTTCAACCACATAACTTAGTTTTTATATTTCTTGCAGAATCCTTAGTCTACAAATCAGCTCATAAATTTCATACACACACACACACTTTTCCTCAATACGGCTAATAATACATGTGACAGCCAGGAGTAAGGAATCTCATTACGATGTTCTACATAATCTTTATCGCATTTATCTGTCTCAAAAAACAGCTTTAAAAAAACAAACCAGCATTTGTTGTATTTTGAAAACCTTGCTTGACACCCACGGTTATTTTTATTATGGTCTAACAACTATCTACAATTTACTACGATGAATGGATGGACAAGTCCGGGGGTTTCAATACCCCCTGTGTATTTAGGAGCTAAATTTCCACAGGCATGAAATGGTGGAATTTCAGATCCTCAGCTGTGCAAAGCCTGATATTTAAAATACTCTTTGGCACATACATACCTTTAAAAGTCTAGCCCCGGATTTTTGAAAGTTTTACTTTCATGAGTTCGATGCCAAGTTGGTTCAGAGCTTGGGCAGTGTGAGCTTGTAGCTATCTATTCCCATCTGGGCACTTCCCCTGGTGGGGAAAAGAGAGTGTCTCGGAATAGGGCATCTGTTGACTGGTTGATTATGCCAAGCTAACAAAACCCAAATGCAGAAGAGAATCTGGAATCTATTTGGGGATTTGTGAAGGACTGGGATGAACAACTTAGAACTTCCTCAATGACACAGCAATGATTTTACACCTCACATTTGAGGTAATCAGTTATTTTTTTCCCAAGAAACAGAAGCAATGAAGCAGCTGAAGAACGCAGTGGTGGTTAGAACCTACCCTTTAAATGGAAGATCTGTGTTCAGTATTCTCCTCTGCCAGTATAATATACCTAAACCAAGAACATGCCCTTGTCCATTCTGTAATTTAGAGTGAAGATTTCTGTTCCTGTTGTAACACATTGTCTATGGTGAGTAAATGAACAGGAATATGTAACTTTCTGAGGTCTATCTATCTCATTACTGCTAAGTGAAAATAATGGTTTAGACCTAAAAAAATGCAATTTAAATACATCCACTTACAAATTTATAAATCCATTTTATAAATCCATGCAGATATCTTCCTGCAAATTATAATTACAACTAACCTGTCTGGCAAAACAGGTGTCTACTTTCAGCACATAGTGAAACACATGACATATGTCATGTATTCGCTGACCAAATAAGCAGAAACTGGTATGCATATGCCTATGTACTCTCTATGATGAATGAAAGAAATGGTGTGCACACATGCTTTCAAATCCAGCCAAGTTTCTCTGAGCTGTGCTTTATACTTCCCATTAATTATATAGGAGAAATGGGAAGATCTGGAACTGAAGCAGTCTTTAAGGAGAGAGGCAAATAAATAATTGAATACTGCGTTGCTTCACATAGCTTCCACAGTCTTTTGCCCTAAGATATCCCTTTCAAGCTTCAGGGAATTAATAAATTAGACCACTGATCTGACTATTACACCTGCTTTGGAGGACCACAAAAAAAAGAAAAAAAAAAACGGGTGGAAACATTTAATCTTGTAATTTATTCTCCTTTACTACAGCATATAAGCATACAACATCTTCCCAACTAAAAAAAAAAAAAAAAAAAAAAAAAACCAAAAAACCCTATTTAAAAAAATTGATTTAAAAGTGGGTTTATTTATTTTAGTCGACTACATGAAAATAGAAAAATCTGCTTCCAAACAGTCACAGAAAGCACCTTATATCCACAAGTAATTTACCTTAAATATATACGTGTTTTATAGAACACTTTTTAAAAATCTCAAATACGCTACATTTGATGAGTTATGATGAATCATGAAAGTTACAGGAAGAAGCAGTATGAGAAATTATGAGGCTGTACTCTTGAATGTACTCTATGAGAAACGACAGTTCAATCTAAAGCTCGTCAAAATTCATCAACTATGTTATTTCTAAACTGAGCTGGCGTCCAGGGTGTGACCTCAGATCAGGCATAGCCTTCCGGCTGGGCAGTCAGTCCCTGTCTGCCATGAAGAGCAGAGCCTGATAAGGAGGGGCGAATGGCTCAGCTTTTACCCAGTCCTTCAGTGGTTCAAGCCCCCTCTCGCAGGCTGGGAGATCAAAGTTCAGTTTCCTCCTCTTCTAAGGGAAGCCAGGTTAAGGAACAGCAGATGGGACTGTCTTGTAAGCTTTGGCATTAATTTATTTCTAATGAATATCCTTATTTAGTTAAAAGAGAGTCCCTGGATGAGAAAGTAGAACGCGAAGAGTGTCCATCCCCTCCTCTTTATAATTGTCACGGCCAACAGTTGTCTTCTTGAGTATTTTCTTCAAACTCACACACTGAAAATTCATGCCCAGGGCTTCACACATACTTTGTAATATATATTCCTGTAAAAATGTTTAGGCTGCTCTTGCAGTACCCCAATTTTTTTCTCCCTAGCCAAGAAAACACAGTGCACCCAAGAAAACACTGAAGGAGCTGCTATTATCTCTTCCCTCCCTCCCGATAAAAAACACCGAGAATCTCCCTTAAATGCCACAGTGCAATATGGAGGAAGATTTAAACGTTATCATTAAGCTTTCAAACTGCCTAATTCCAGATTTAGCTGGTTTCTTTCTGCTGATGTCATTTAATTATAAATGCTGAAGCTTTTAGCAGCACAGAATCAAATATGTTTGGTTATGAATGATTAAGTGTGCATAAAGTTTTTACCAGCATATTAATCATCGGGTAGAGAAAGAAGCATGACGCTGGCTAAAAATTCACCGCTTCACTGCCCGTGGGAAGTGTAAAGTTTTAGCGGATAGTCAGAGATTGCTTACCTTTATGGCAAGCCAAGCGCTGAGCATTATTCGTTGAATTTGCATTCCCCTAAACTGTAGTTTTGTTCGGTTAATGAGAGTAATTGTCCTTTGACAGTATGAATGGCAGCAGCAGGAACAACAGCAGTGGCAAAATCAGATTAGGAGTTTTAATTATGCTCTATCGGATGCCTGCTCCTAAAACCTAAACCAGACACCAAAGAACAAACTAGTTCAGGGGAACACAGGTCTCTCAGTACATCCATGTATCTACCTGCCCAGCTGCCCAAATTTCCCGCTTTCACTCCTGCGTGATCCAGCAGAAATGGTTTTATACAGCAAAAGAGCAGCACACGGAGGCTCTGGACAAAGCGCGGCCCCTCTGTGGTTAAGTTTTGACAATACACGTAGTAAAGGGCTGTGTTTCTATTTTCAAGTACGTACAACTGTAAGCACCTTTGGGACTTGGGACGTTCATGTGAACTTTCTATTACTTTCACCCTAAAGAGCCTTCCTAAATGTCACTCAGCTGAGTGGGAAAGTCTCTTTCCTGGCTTCTGTGGGCTAACTTTCGGACTGGGCCAAGTTATTTCTACGTGCCATGCCTGAAAATAACTTTCTGCAAAGCTAGGTGATTGTAAAAGTGTCTCCAGCAGTCCAGGTTTTGTATTCAAGCCTTCTTTCTCCCCTAAATGGGTGAGCAGTGTTTTGATGTACCTCAGTATTTCCTTTAACTCCGTTAGGGTAGAATATAAAGCTCTTAAGAGTAAATGTAAAATAGAAAAACATTTGCAAATGTTTATAGTAATCTATACTTAAACTAAATAAGTGAACATCAAACCTACAAGACTTCTCTATACATCCAGCTGCCAGAGACACCCTCAGGAATCCTGCTGTCCTGCATTCCTGTTGCACGTCCTTAATGAGCATCTGTTCCTACTGAAACATACGGGGTTTTATAGACTATTTCTCTAGGTGCTGTCTGGGACTCACACACGCATTCAATTCTTCACAATTCTCAAATTTATTTACCTCTTTGGCTTATTGGGGAGATGATTTAGACAGCCCTCCCATCCAAAGGCAGGTTGTCCTGCTGCTGCTGTGGAGTTGCAAAGCACTGATGTGGCAGAACAGCGTTGCTTCCTGCACTTGACTGACCAACTAAAATCTCTTGGGTTTATGAATTTTTCAGCTTTTTCCAGTAAAAACGTCAGAGCAGAAATTTCAGTGACTCCATTTCCATTTATAAAATCAGATGCTTTTTTTATGGTAACTGGGACATTATCAAACGCACTCGATACTAATACGAAAATGACATAAATGTGGTTTTGCTCATTACATGACCTTATAGATACAAATCGAACGCTTGCATTAACCCTGCTGAGATGGCAGCTATTTTGGAGTGACTGCCCCCTAAACCTATCTTTGGTAGGTGCCATAGTAACTTCTCAATTGGAAAATCCAGTAGTGCCAGCTTCTAGTTAAGTAAGAAACACTGGAATAACCCCAACATAGCAGCAGGAATTTGAAACAAATTCTGAACTGCAGAAATCCAGACTAGGGTTTTGCAAGGTGCAAGTCTCAAATGCAGTGGGAAGAATACCTTAGCACTCCAAAAACTCTGAAAAAAATAATATGTGTATAAGAAGTCATACAGATTTTAATTTTGTTTCTTGGCACCTGCATTTCTAACTTGGATATTGCAGATACAGAAACTACATCTCCAGAGACTGCTATTTCTTTTTGATGTGGAAAGACTAAATTGGGGAGTTTAAAAGTGACCAGCCATGGCTATGACCTGCACCAGCAATTTTTTTCAGAAGCTTACTATCAAAAATCACGTTTGAGTATCTTCACAAAACAGCAGATGAAGTCCGCACAGTAGAGCTCCAGAAAAATATTAACAGAAAACACAGAAACTCAAGTAAACAACAATAATCTATGTATCTTTACACAAACTGACTGAAGACTTACAAGAAATCATATACTGTATTAAAAGATCCCTAATACTACTCCCGATTATTAATCTTCAATGGACTTGCAATACTATTTGCAGGATTGTTAATGCTTTGCTTATTTGGATAAAGACACTTTTTTCCTGCAAGAAAATATGCTAAAACATGACTATTAAGCAATTTCAGTGCAAATAACTTTCATGTTCTACCCAAGTAATCATCTGATGAATAATATAATTTAAGAAAATTTAAAGTAACACAAAATAAATATTGTATGTGTAATGATGTTGCAAATTAAGGCTACCCAGCAGAAAACATTTACTTTTTTTCTAACATTAGGATAAAAATAAAACCCGACTGAGATCTCTTTTAGCGTCTCCCTGCAGGACCAGCTATAGTCCTTTAAAGTGAACTTTCAGGATAATAAAGCAATGGCATGATGAATATTCTAAAAGGTCAATATTAATTAACTGCATTAATGTATTTTACATGGAAACAGCTGTTTAAGGACACGTTTTTTTCACGTGTACCAGCAAAAGTTCCTTCAGCAAGATTTCTGCGACAAACAACTTGACGGGAGGCAGGCAGAGTAGAGGGCTCTACAAACACTACAGCACATTTGGTGTGCGTGTGTATGTCAGTGTACGCATGTGTGCGTATACACATACACATAAATATGTTGCGATAGGTGAGCTAAAATCATTAGTTTAACAGTGTCAACATTTGCAAAGAAAACAAATCCCCATACCTACATAACCAGCACTGAAGAAAACCAAACATCTGCCCAGATGCTGCGAAGTTAGCTCCTGCGCTGGCTGAACGCCAACTTGCAAACTTCATCTAAGCATTTTGTACGGGTTCAGCTACAAAGAAGCTGTTACTACAAATAAGCCATCGCGTTGCCAACTTGTCTTTTAAAAAGAGGGGGCTTTCCCAAGAGAATATGATTTCCTGGGCTTGTATCTGTGCTTGCACGGTGGGTTATCTTTACATTAGGAAGCGGAGCACTGCAGCAGGGGGTTCCGCACAACACAGCACTTTCTGCTGAGTTTTGGGGAGTTTTTACTACAGGTTCATTCTTATGGTGCACGTAAGATTTGCAGAAACACATACGGTTCAGTTTCATCCCCAAAGCCTTCACTTTCTACGCTCCAGCTGTTTCCATGATAGCAATGAAAACAGTGACAGGTGGGATGGTCAGAACATCTCCTTCAAAACAGCACTTTTCGTCCTAAATAAAATACTAACATAGATGTGCCTGTTGTCAAGACATTACATGCAGTCATTTTTCAACTTCTTCAAGGCCCTTAAAAGATGCAAGAAGACTCAGTACTACTCAAAAGGGAAGGAAGAAATAGTTTGAAATAGCTTCAAAGGTGCTAAGTCTGGGCCCCACCTTCTTTTGTAGCTAATCAGATGAGTTAATGATTTTTGCTTTGCCTCACCCCCGCCACAAAAGATTCTCAGATAAATTTCTCCAGTCATTCTTCTGGCCTCCCAAGTGACCCAAGTGATAAGAGACTGGTTAATAGCACCCAAAATCTATTAATACATTAAAACTTAATAAAGATATCATTTGATTTCTGAAGAAGTGTTTGTAATTTGCCTTATTCCTCTGATGGGAATGTTTATAGAGTAACTTTGACTATTATTTGTACATACAACCTTGAAAAACACAGCTGTTTGAAAGCTGTGAGGCCAGAAAAGGGCCACAAAAATGACGATGGGACTGGTGACTCCATCCTCAGAGATATTAAAAGATCCAACTGGGCACGGGCATGTGCAACCTGCTATAGCTGAGTCTGGTTTGGGGTTGGACTAGAAAATCTCCAGAGGAGCTTTCCAACCTCAAATATTCTGTAATTTCCTTAGGAAGCTACTGTGATTCATGTGAACTTTGGCCATTTCTCTCTTCCTCCATTCCTATTATCTTGCAAATGGGTGTGAATTTTCCTTCTTCAGCAGAACAAGGCATGTTCTGGCTCAGGAAATCATTTTGACTGATAATCCATATTTGCCGCAACATAACTCAGGCCTCATAGTCTCAGCTGTAAGCCAGTTGCTGCTGTGGGTTTATCAAGAGTTTTATGGTATTTAATGTTTTCCTTAGACCCACTGATACCTGTAGTCAGACGATTCCGTAATCACTGCAGCTTTCCTTGAAAAAAAGATGAGTCAACCCAGCTGTATATAAAACTCGATAATGTGAATTTTAAATGCCTGATAAGGAAAAATTTCTCTTAATGGTCCAACTTTTCAAACATCTTACCAGTTGCCTGGTATTCTGATTCTGGAGACAGAAGCCAAACGTCCAGTTTCACCAACACTGGAACACTGCAGCTGTAAACTCTTCTAGTGAGACCTTCAAAGATTTCAAAACATATTCTTCTGCACACAAGGAGCACCTAACTTCCATGTGCAAATAACCTTATTTACAGTAGCCTTTAGTCTTTTAGCATGAATTCCCTCTCCTTAGTTGGAACATCTTTTCCTCACCGTGCTGTCCTAAGAGCAACTACAGTTGTTACGACTCTAGAAAGAAAGTCGTTCAAGGGTTAGAACAAGCTTAGCATGTTCTAACCTGGAGGTTGCTTTTATTTCCTTAGACTTTGTAAGCAACTAGCCAGTTTTAGGGGTTTTTTTTGAGAATGAAACCAACACGTAAACAGTCAATATTAATTCTTGCTTCACCATGAGGATACATACTAAGGAAGAATGGCTTTTCCTTCTGCAGCCCAATGCCTATTTCTGATTACTGGTGGAAGGTTCATCTAAAAACCTGCTTACAAAATGGAAGGAATGGACTATTACTTCAATCAAAGTAACAAATATTTTTCCTAAAATATTGCTTTTTCTCCCCAGATGTGAATTTTTTATACTTCTTCAGTTCGCTTCTGGCAATAAATGCAAACAAACCCAAGAAGTAACATTGCTGTAGTTTCTTCAGAGACTAAATGACTTTCTCTTTAGATGATCACAATGGGGAGTTTCATATTTTTCAGACATCTAGTTGGCAAAATAACAATAAACTTATTTAGGTCATATATAATGTTTACCACTGTATTTTAGGCTGACTAGTCAATAAAGCCTCCATTCCATAAAAAACTGAAGGAAACATTAAAATGATATAAAGAGGATAGGCATGACATAAAACAAGGCCTAAAAATCTTTTTTTTTTTCTTTGAATGGAGTATATGCCTCTGCATTCTTTAAACAGACAGAACATTAATCACTTTCTAGAAAGCTCCTCTTTATTGGATAAAAGTATAAATAATGCCGGTGCCAAATCTTAAGGCAAAAGGAAAGTAAGAGTCACATTCTTCTTCAGAAATAGTACCTTTGTCCTAATGATAGCTATTGAATGTAACAGCTAAATGTCAAAGAACAGAGAAAGAAGAAGAGAAAGAAGATTTAGCATGAAAATCTACAGACAAAAAGGACATTTTCATCATTCATTTGAGCAAAGTTCCTTTACCGTTTTCTTAAATTCTGGCTTTGCTAGAAGAAAGTATTTTTATTTATATATAGTGGTCAATATAGTAGAAAAGGGAGAATATAGTAGAAAATGGAGCAAAAATCAACTGTTCAGCATTATGGAAAGGAATTGTTCCATAGTTCTTCTTTTCTGTTCTCCGTACAGAATCATATAAGAAAAGCAGGGAAGACAGAATAAATGCCAACCCAAAATACTGCTGAGTGATTTGGTTCACGAGATGGGTCGGAGGCTTCTGGCTAAAAAACTTACACTTGACTTCAGAGTATAGATAGCCAAGCCTAGCTCATTTTTGTGAGCTGATAGCGTCCTGATTCATTCTCCTCATGGATGTATTGACCAGCTTCTCTCATATGACAACTCTTCATCTATACGCAGCTGTATGGGATTTACAGGGATTGTTTTTTTTTCCAACTAGAATTATAACTCTAAGAACCTTTTGATATCTGTAACTGTCATGTGAGGATACTTGTAGACACAGTATGTATGCACAGTTCTTCTTAGATCTCTTTCTACCCATCACAGAATCACGGAATCACGGAACTTTCAGAGTTGGAAGGGACCTCTAGAGATCATCTAGTCCAACTCCCCTGCTAAAGCAGGATTGCCTAGAGCACATTACTCAGGACTGCATCCAGGCGGGTCTTGAAAATCTCCAGAGAAGGGGACTCCACAACCTCCCTGGGCAGCCTGTGCCAGTGCTCTGTCACCCTCACCGTAAAGAAGTTTTTCCGAGTATTTGAATGGAACTTCCTGTGTTCTAACTTGTGCCCATTGCCCCTCGTCCTGTCACTGGGAACCATTGAAAAGAGCCTGGCTCCATCCTCCTTCAACCCACCCTTGAGATACTTGTAAGCATTAATAAGGTCTCCCCTCAGCCTTCTCTTCTCCAGGCTAAAGAGTCCCAGCTTTGATTTGATCTCCTATAATGGAAAATTATAGGAGTCCCAGCTCTCTCAGCCTTTCCTCATAAGGCAGATGCTCCAAGCCCTTAATCATCTTAGTTGCTCTTCGCTGGACTCGCTCCAGCAGTTCCCTGTCCCTCTTGAACTGGGGAGCCCAAAACTGGACACAGTATTCCAGTTGTGGCCTCACCAGTGCAGAGTAGAGGGGGAGAATGACCTCCCTCGACCTACTGGCCACACTCTTCCCTGTGCAGCCCAGGATTCCATTGGCCTTTTTGGCCACAAGGGCACATTGCTGGGCCATGGATAATTTACTGTCTACTAGGACCTCCAGATCCTTCTCCTTAGACATACTTCCCAGCAGATCCACCCCTAACCTATACTGGTGCCTAGCATTCTTCCTCCACAGGTGCAGGACCTTGCACTTGCTTTTGTTGAACCTCATTAGGTTCTTCTCTGCCCAGCTCTCCAGCCTGTCCAGGTCACACTGGATGGCAGCATGGCCCTCTGGGGTGTCAGCCACCCCACCCAGTTTGGTATCATCAGCAAACTTGCTGAGGATACACTCTGTCCCCTCATCCAGGTCATTAATGAATATATTAAACAAAATTGGACTGAGTATTGAACCCTGGGGGACACCACTGGTTACAGGCCTCCAACTAGACTCTGTGCCGCTGATCACAACCCTCTGAGTTCTGTCATGCAACCAACTCTCAATCCACCTCACTGTCACCTCATCTAGCCCATACTTCCTCAGCTTCCTAATGAGGATGTCATGGGAGACAGTGTCAAAAGCCTTGCTAAAGTCAAGGTAGATGACATCTACGACTCTCCCCTCATCCAGCCAACCAGTTATAACATCATAGAAAGCTATCAGATTGGTCAAGCACGATTTACCCTTGGTAAATCCATGTTGACCACTTCCAATAACTTCCATCCTTCAGCACAGAAACCCACTTTGGTTATTTACTTCTGTGGCTGAGTGAAAAACAGTATAACGCTTCAACTTCTATCAGAGGACCCAGAGAATAGGACACAGAATGATAAATGTTCTGCCGACATTATAACTGAGACCTGGAGAGTGAAAATACCAGATTGATGCTTCTGGATGAGAAGTTTAGGCCTTGAGGAAAAAGGGAAAAATGCATTTGATGGTGCTCTGATGATGCTTCAAGTTTCACAGACCACAACCTACCAGTCCCATAATCAGGCTTTGCTCAAAAGCAGCTCAGAATAGTAGTAACGGGAACACTGGCAAAGCTGATGGGGAGATCTGTAAGGAGCATTTCAAGGCTGTGCTATGTATTAATTTCTCAAATTCAAGTGTGACATTCAACTACAATTTTAAAATAAAACTAGAAAATACAGTGTTTCCTGGCCAGCAGAGTGTTCAACCTCATAGACTTCTCTCATATTACGAAGCCAACAAAGACTATAGAAGTCTTTAAAAGCTCTTGTTAGTGTTTTTAGGTATATTTCTACAGGAAAACAAATTGAGATTTTTATATGAACTATTAAAGTACAATATTAACTGTAAAAGTAACTTTTTTAATAGAAATAAATTAGCGTTGTTTAAGGCTGGGTTGGTACTTACTCATATTTTGTCAGAAGGCATTATCTTAAAACTATCTGTTAAACAATTTTTCCTGCTGGTTTCCAGAATCTGTCGGCTATAGGGAGTCCAATGTCAGTATTTCTGATAGGTCACAGATTTTCCAGGGATACTATTACAGAATGATTAATTTGCTTTGGTTCCCATTCTATCTGAATTATATTAAACCCACTTGCTTATAAGTGCTGAATGCAACAGACGCACTAATTATGACCTTTGGCCTGAACGTAAACCCTGAAATCTTGAAAATGTGCTGAATACATTCAGATAAATGACTGAAAAGTAAACAAAAAAACAAACAAAAACCTCTAAGACAAAAAGAACTCCATACTTCAAGTCACCTAGGGTGATAAAGCTGAGGAAATGTAATGTTTGGATGTGTTTTCTCTCTAGTGCATTCAACAGGGTTCAAGTTTTGCTACCAAGAATAAGTAACATTTTATAATATCTAGCAGTGCTATATGAATTGCTTCAGAATCTGCCCGTATGTCCCAAGAGAAAGGAAGACTCAGTGACTTGATGTAAATCCTAGGTGCACTGAAGCCACTGACAATTTTGCATTTCCCAGGGCTTCATCCTTAATATCTAGCAATTATATTGATTTTGGAAAAGAAAATGTACAATGTCAATTAAGCGACAATTTTGAGAAATGAAGAAAGGAAAAAAAAATTAATGAATGAATAGTTATCAGAGTTTGCAGGCCATATAATCTCTACTTTTGTCCAAGGACACAGCAGATCTGTAAATTTAGAAATCTGTGTTAGCACACCCTGCAAATGGAAAAACAGAAAATACTGTACCATCCTTAAGCATGCTACAGGCATTTTACCACTTGTTATCTCACCATGAATTTTTATAAAGAAAAACTGAATTTCTGAGGTATGGCGAATGAGATTTGCTGCTTATTATTACTAGGTCATATTTATGTGCCCTCCAGACACAGCATGTTTACCTATTCCCTATATTTGTAAGTCATCCCAATTGAAATCAAGAATGCATTTGTCCAGTTGCAATATTCTACTCCTCCGGCAAAATGAGGATGCCTTGGGAGACGGTAGTCATTTATGACACTGCTTACATCTTTCATTTCTAGGAGCTATCTAATCATGCCTTTAGAGTAGAGTCTCATGAGTGACAGGTTTGAGAACTTCTCTAGGCTCAGGTGAGTAGACAAATAGCCTCAATAAAATTGTTAGCAAAAGATTTAAAAAATACCTCTCCCAGGGAAAGTGTGAAATCCAAACGTCTTCTCAGTTCATCTGGAATATCCAGGATAGTCTGAAAGGCTGACATATATCATGAAAGATATTTCTACTGCTGACATCCAGGAGACTGCCAAGTCTGTATATCCAACAGCTCCCTTTGCCTTTACACTTTTCTTTGGCAGCAAAGCGTCATTAGGACTATGTGTGCTCTACTCGTGTTAGCAACTATGCTTATTTCATTCTTCCCGGATGGAATAGTATGATAATGGTTGTCTACCAGCATCCATAGCATTTTCTGAAGCTTCAAGAAATAAAGTGAAAAAAAATAGCATGCGGTGGCCCTTTCAAATCTTGTGAGTTACATTTGACACCACTTTGGGCATCTTAGAACTGTTCTTGAATGAAAAACATCAGGGGAGAAAACAAAAATGAATTTATGGATACTCACACTTTTGCGTACCAGACTGCATGCAATTTTCATACCTTGCAGCCTCATCCTGTCATTCTGAATAATTTTATTTCACTATTAATATTATACAGAACCATTCGGTGAAATTTTTCCTCACATTACATTCCTCTAATAGTGATAGCTTGGTGTTCGTGTATTTAGTATAAAATCAGTCTATATTATGTATAAACAAAAGTTCTGAGACTTCATCCGTTATGTAAAGATTTCATATGTATGAATAGACTTAAGGTTTGAAGGATTGCTGGAGCTGTTATTTATATTTTACTCACCAAAATAAGAAGAAATAAAATCTTTTTTTTGTCAATAGAAACTCTTTTTTTCTTTTCTTTAACCACATCCATGAACTTAACAACATGAATAATGATGAGTATCCCATTTTTATGTATACTGTGTAATTTTAGACCACTTAAAGAATTGTGCTGTTTCATCTGTTTTTCTTGATTGATAGCTACTCTGTAATTAGGGTGTGGTCTAAAATGACCTCAAATGGACCATAAATTCCTCACTTTCTGCAATATCTGTAAGCAGTTATATTAATTATTATCCAGTTTTGTATTTTATACCCTTTGCATTTGCTATGAAGATTTCTGTATGTAGATTCACAAATGGTTTAAATTTGAAGACCCTGAATGTAGGCTTTGCCTGATCCCTTTCTCTTTTTTTGTCTGGTTCTCTTTCACAAACTGACATGAAGGGAAACGGCGGGGAGGACATTTGCAGAAGATTAAAGACCTGAAAATATTCTTGTTTGAGAGAAAACTCTAAAATGTTGCTATTTGATAACACGCTCTTTTTAGCTGCTGTTCCTGGGACATGTTTTCAATTACTGTTGTGAAGATAAACTAATTTCATGACAGAAAGGATGTGAACGAAAACTGGTGTCCATGAAGCACTCAGTCATGAATTTGGAGGTTTCAATTATCCTGGATTTGATTGATAGGGAAAGCTGAGCATGCGTATCTGCTTGACCTGTGCACGGTGTTTTTGTAGACCTTACTGGAGGGTGGCATTTACATATGCAACCCCCTAACAAATTAGTGGAGGAAACTGGTGTACAGAAGGCTAATTGAGGAACAGATCATAGTGCACAGAACTTTTCTCATAACAGAGTTAATGTTTTCTGTCAAATTTTACCTCATAACGGATATGAATTTGCACACAGTTCCAGATGGTTGAAAATGGAATTGAATGGAGCAGTAGAGAAATATAAACGTGTGGTTTGCAGTTCAAGATGTAGCTCACATTTGTATTCAAATCTATCCATAATGACACAAGATTACGCACAGTGCACTATGAAGAGTCTACCTGCTTCTCAGTCAAGTTTGGCAACCTGTGCTAAGCTTGTCATTGCCAAGGACAAGATTAAGATGTCCCAACGGTTTTAGAATAGCTGGTGATGCAATAGTTCATGATGCATAGTCTTCTCTGATGATAATCTAAAATCCTGCTTCTAATAAAAAAATAACATTGGCAATACACAGAATAAAAAATATTTTATCTAAGATGAGAGGTATAGAATTACCATCTAGAAGACAGGGTTTTTTCATTAAACTTTGTTTTTAATTATTATTACTATCTAGAATAAAACAAAATAAGGAAAAAAAAAAAGGACAGATTCATTTGGGGGAACTGAGACCAAATATCTCTCTATTTATGTAACTTTCAACGAAAGATAATGAAATAAACAACCTCTGACTGATTTAAGAAAAAAAAAAAAGTATAAAATCAATTTGTCTCATTCTGTGCCGAGTACACAGCTGCTGTGGACCCATATGTTTTATTACACTTCTGTGGTGACTCTAACATGTCACTAGCCTAAAGGTGCGAGACTGCATAAGTGAGCAGTAGACATTGCCTTACATAAATGAGATGAGAAAAAACTAAAGCAGCAATAAACATTAGTTCATTTGATTAACACTGTGGCCAGAAGGTGCTAGGGACAAACATGTACACAAGGAAGTTCTGAAGCAGCTCTCTACATTTAAAAGTTCTTATAATATTTATTATATTTATTATAAGGAAGAAAAAATCGTCTTAGAAAATTTAATAATTTCCATTCACGTAATAATTCACATAATTTAAATATTACTTCTATCTTTTTTCCTTACCAATATATGTTTGGTCTTTTTTCTGTATGACCTTAGCTGGCCCATTTTTTGATACTCGGGAGAAATGAATCAGTACGTAATGGTGCCTGATTTCCCTAAATAGACAAAAAAAAAGACAGCAATAGACAAATAGACAGCAACTGGATATTCTGGATCAGCTTTCAGTGACCTTTGGGGTTCCTTGATATAACGACTGGAGGAATAAAAATTCCTCCAAACTCACAATGTTGAAGCTAAATATGTCTGTCTCTCAGATGCTGCAGTTAGCAATGTCTAAACAGAATCATCACTGCTCATGTTTAAAACTGAAGCGCATCGGGATGAAGTAAACTCAAGCTGTTAGAATCACTATAGGCCTAAAATAGGCAACCTGAACAAACCCAACCGTTTTCTGTGTTCAATAACAAGAAACGCCAGTCCTTTTCAAAGCAGTTGTGTCTATTCAATATTTCTGTAGATCAGCTGCCTTACAATTTTCTTACTAGTTTTCCCAAGCATGATGTAACTGCATTCCCTTTCCTTATCTGCTTAAGTTCTTCCACCGTGCATATTACTGTGGGAAAAGTCATGTTATATAAAAAACAATCCAAACAATATAGAAAAAAAAAAAAGAATATAAAACTGTGTCTTTCACCGAGGCAGAAAGCCTGACCGCAAATCTGCCCTTGGTAAAAACTAATGCAATGTGTGTCAAGTTAATGCCATCTTGGAGCAATTCGGCTCCAGCTTACAAAGCCCAGTGCTTGACTTATCTAGCTAAATACAGAGACCCTGGAGTACCTGAGCAAGCCACAGATATGACGGAGGTGCAACGTGAGCACCAAGACCTTCTGGACTGGCAGCTGGAGGGCAGCTGCGATGCCCCAGGAAATCAAAATGGCCTTTGGCTGCTGTCTGCTTTGTTGAGTGACCAATCAATGTACTCAGAAGAGACTGAAGACCTACTCGGCTTACCCCAAAGAAGACAACTCTACACAGGTAGCTGCAATTCGTCTCTGAATCCCATTTCTAATATAGGAAAACAACACGCTTGAAAACTAGACTTCTTCGTGGGCATTATATTTTTTCTGCTTTGATATGAACACACAGTGCTGCTCAGTGGTACGTTATTTAGCAATACAGCATGCAGAAATAATATTTACCTACAGCTTATGCAGGCAATCCTATATATCTGCTAAAGTTTTGATATGCACGTGACATATATCATGGATATACTAATATCAAGGCCAATTATAACAAAAGTAGATCTACGATGGTAATTTGAACTAGATACTGATTTCAACTAATAACATTAGTGTGACTTGGAAAGAAACTATGTTAAGACTGATACAGGCCTTTGAATTAATATCCTTATACGTGAGATTCTTGTCTTCACTTACGTACCTGGAAAACATGTTTTTTCATACTGATCTCTATTGCTGATATCTATTACCATTAAAATACTTGGAAATAAACAACTTAAGCTTTGTAAACATGTGATTATCACTTCTAAGACATTAACCCTGAAGAAGAAATATTAAGACGTACAATTTTATAATGTTATCTAAACAACCTTGGGTCATCATCAATTTGCTTTGCTGGTGTGTGCAGCTTTTACCTTCCCTGTTAAACTGTCTTCATCTCAACCCACAAATTTTTGCACCTTTACCCTTCCAAGTCTCTCCCCCATCCCACTGCGAGGGAGCGAGCGAGTGGTTCCACAGGGCTCAGCTGCCTACCAGGGTCCAACCAAAACAATAACACATTCACCTAATTTCTGCAGTGAGAGGATTAAATTTAGAACCGATCTTGTGTTAGTTTTATTTATTAATTGTGTCAGAAGTAAATTTCATTCTAAATATTTCAGCAAATTAAAAAAAAAAAGAGAGTACTTTCAAAAAAGGTATGTAACAAAACAGGTTTGTGTTTCCTGCTGTCATGGAAAAAGTGCTTAGCTCTTGATTACTGCATATTTTCAGTTTAGAACTGGGACTATCTATCCAGCAGAGCTCTGAAATAATATTTTGGCTCTAACAAAGGCAAGAAACGTCTGTCAGTTTCCAGTGTGCACAAGTTTTACTTATGAGATTTCCTTCTTGAAAAACAAAACCCAGAAGTTTCTAACCCGGGCATGTTGTGAGGTATTTACTACAGTATTCAAACTATCTTACACACACACACACACATATATTACACTTGCATATGTATATTTTACACATATTAAAATATGTATATATTTTATCTATCTAGAGAAGTATTTTAACTTGCCTTTCCATTAATCATTTTCGTTAAGTTAAATAAGATTGAATTATTGGTTTGAATAGACCGAGGAAAGCAAAAGTTTTAGCAATTTAAAAGGAGTATTGTTAATCATTGTCATAAAAAGTTCTATGAACAAAATATTTGATGTTACGTTGCAGCATATGCATGTAATTTTATTTGACATATGAATCATTGAGGCACACAAAATATTGAAGGAAGGTATTTTCAAAGAACATATTGCATCAGCAGTTCTGTAACAATACTACAAGGCAAGAGGACTTCTTTGTAGCATAATATTAATAGCTGAGGTGGCATTTTTTGTGTCAAGGGATTTTAATGCAATTATGTTTGTAGAGATGCTGTGATTTCTGTGAAACCAGACTGTATAGGTTAGAACACTTCCTAATGTTATAAGCATGACACCTAGGTCACGCTGATCTCTTACCTGATCAGTCAACTGTGATCACAAAACATTTGACCTTACATTTAACAAAACTTACATGAGTCTCACTTCTTAATCTAGGTAAGCACACATGTGCTTGGGTATCTAAGTGTGTGTGTGTATGTGTGTGTATATCTCACATATTTTAAACGCAAGAAAAATTCTGTATAAAGATTGAATACCGACATCACGTTGCTGTTTTTTTTTTTTTTCCTGATGAACAACATGTACTTTCAGAAGGTGATCCAGCAATCTATCATAACGTGAAAGGAAACCTAGAGCTTTCAAGGTCTATTTATTCTTTTCAATTATTTGCTTGCTGTATATCTAGTTACGCTCTCACTTTATGACTTATAAAAGGAACCTGGTAATCAGTATTACATATTTAGTGATCTCAAATATGCTGCACATTTCTCTATCGTGGAATACAGCTACAGTCAAAATTTTGTCAAACGTGGTCAAAAGCTATCAAAAGTCCTTGCTTTTTGCCAAGCTTTTTGTTAAACTGCCAAATTTAGGCAATGCTGACTATAGTCAGTCCACAGTGAGAGCTACTATACTCTACCTTCATCCTCCAAAGTAAAATACAAGTCTGATTATGTTAGCGGTACAGATGTACAGGTGTTGAACATCTGGATTTGAGCACTGACCACTGGGCTAGTGCAAAAAAAGGAAATGGTGCTTCAGAGTCCGGGTCTGCATCAGAATTACTGAAAGTCCATAACTGGGTGACCCAAAACCTTATACGAGGTCATCAGCTGAATCATTTGTCTTACCTACCTAGGACATTGTGCCTAGGCAAAAGTGATAAAATGTGTTATTGCTTTTTAGAGAACTATGCTCGAGGGAAAAATACCCCAAATTTTTTGACACCAATACAAGATGTGTGAAAACTGCAAAACAAAGTTAATGAACAGTTAAACCCCGATAATAAGTTATTTTGAACTCCTTTGGTTATACATAACGGTAACTATTTTGTGATCCACTTGGATATTCACAGACATGGTTTTCATTAAATAAGTAAACAATACTGAGTTTATAGAACAGACAGAATTTTCATGTTATCATGAATACATTTAGCCTTTCTTTTTTTAACATCAGTTACTTACGGAGATACTTTTGTCACTAAGTCACTCCTTCCTTTAGGGATGTTTTCTTCCCTTCTATTCTACATTTTATGAATGAAAGAAGTTAGAAAAGAGCATGAAAAGATTTGCAGAATATGAAGTTTGACACCTTTTTTAATACCTCTTTGTCTTAGAATTACCAAAACTTCTTAAATATATCAAATTGTGAGCACAACTGTATATTATAAAATTGTTATGATTTAATGCCCATCTTTATAGAAATATTCTTCAAGATCACGTTTGTCTTTTTCAGCTTACAATCATCAGCAGAGACTGTCTGAAAAGCTTTTATCATAACCCTTTTTCCACTCCATTATGTGCGGTAGTGTGTTTTTTTTCCAAAACCAATCACTATTATTCAAGTAGATGACCCCTAATTTCATTATGTTACAATTTATGTATTAAACAGACTATGTCATTTTCTATAATCATAGCAAATTTGTTTTTAGTTGATGAGGTGTGTTCATCTGGTTTTGCTATAATTCCATTTTCAGATTAATGGTTTGGTGTTATACAAATCTCTGATGCTTTCCTAATTAAAACCTTTTCAGGTAAAATACACTTCATTACACTTATAGCAAACACGCTAATCCATCAGGATTACCTGATAGTCCAGTGTTCCTGGACAACCAACAATTTGTTTAGAATATTTTTAAAGTATTAATATGGAGCATCACAAATGAGGTTAACGAAGAACGTTTAAAAATACAATATGCAGTAATCTAATCGGTGCAATATGAGCTGAAACAATGTTTAGGGGTTACTCCTATAGTTGTTTTGATGAAAAAAAAAATTGTTTGCAGCTGGGCAGTTGATGTGCAGTAATCACTGGAAAAAAGTACACCAGCTGAGCTGCCTGAGCTGACAACAAACAGGTTTATTTTGAGCACAGCTACTACTAATTCTCTTTTTCGAAGAAAGGAGCGCTATTGCTGCTGGTAAAACGTGGCACTACTTTCCAGTTATTTGTGTTAGCGGTCCAAGTTTCTCTATTTGAGCAGCGTGCGGCCTAGGGAGACAGCAAAGAGTGGGGAGTCCACCTGGCCCCAGGGAGCTCAAAGCGTTTCTAATCCGCATGACAACCATCCTTCAGGGACAACGTTTTCCCCGGGGATTACCAGGAAATACTTGCCCCTATATTGCACCCTTCATTAAGGGTTTAATAAGGGGAATCAGCAAGTGAAAAAAAAGCAGATTCGGGGCCTGGTTTCATGCCCCAGAGGCTCCACCATAACGTCCAACTCCCTCTGACGTCCCTGTGGGACCCAGCCAACGCCACTTAGAGATACAAATTTCAGAGAAACAGTCTATAACTTTTCTTCTGAGGCAGAGCAAAAGCTGGCAACCCAATGATAACGAGCTCTTCACCGAGCGAAGCTTATGAGGCAAGCAGCACCGAATGTAAGCTAAAAGCACATCATCCAACGCATCACATATTCAGGAATGTAATTTTTAAGGTATCTCCGACTTTTTCCTTTAAAATTTATCTAACATCTACTGATATTTAAAAATTTATGTGTTAATTTAATGCCATCAGTAGTTTGATCCTGAGAGGCAATTCATGTTTTCTGTCACTGGTAATCTACCTTGGTTATTACTGACCTCCTTACTGGCACCAATTGGTACAGTCTGCCACAAAAGCACATGACATATAATCTAAAAACTGCCTAGAATAGGCAGGAATGTCCACAGAAGAGTTACAACCTCATTTATTCCAGAAAAAAATGAAAGGAGCACAATATGCAAGCAACAGGCTATTTTTCCTCCCATTAAAATATATATTGCTCCCAGAGTCTGAATAATAATTTATCATTTTCTTTGTATTTTGGATTTGTTAATAACAAGTTTAAAAGAGAATAATGGAGATAAATATCTTTCATTTTCTACTTCATTTTGCCTTCAGAATACCCAGGCAACCTGCACCTTTCTTCTATTTACTACTAATTCATGCCACGTGGTAAATTGAATACAAAACTTGAGCAAGCGAACGGTTTAAACAATTAGAAAGACCACAGGAACTTAGAAAGCAGAAATTTTAAAACAGCGCATAGGCACAATCTTTGAACAGTAAAACTGCATCCAGATTCGCCGACCTAACCCTCAGACTCACCAAAACCCAATTGACTGCACTTCCAGATTAGAAACAAAATTTGAACTGAGTTAATCGTCTAATCCAAGAGTGCAGTGAAACCACTGCCAGCAATATGTACTTGCATCGGCTTATTCATTCCTTGTATTCCTTGACTGAAATTTGTCCATCTGGTAGTTCTTATCTTCTGCATATTTTGGGGACCTTCTTTTTCCATCTGTGTTTTTACAGCACCAATTAAAATTGGATCATGATGCTCAGTTCATGCTATTAAACACCATGAAAATACAGATAACAAATCTACTATATTAAATAGTCTTCGAGAACAAGGTCAAGCTTCCAAATAGGTTTTCAGGAAGGAAAAAAGGTTCCTTAGACTTTTGTGAATAATGATTTCCAGAAAACAACAATTTTGGACAAACATTTGAACAAAGGCTTGCTGAATGAGCAAAGAAACCTCACTAACTCCCTTAAAACACTAAATGGGTGGCAATTTCATCTAAAATATCCAAACTGCCAGGATTTAAGAACAGACATGACTGCTCCAAAGCAAAGGTGGAAGGGAAAAGGTGAAGCTTACACCTTAATGTATGTATGTATGTATGATCTCACCATGAGATCTTTTGCATCCCAACAGACCTTCCTTCTTTGGAGCCTTCACAAGGCAGGGTAGGAACAACCCTGTTTGGGGAGACACCAACAGAGGGTTTAACACGATGTGAGAACAAGAGGACGTTTCATATACACTAACTTCTATGTCTTTTTCAGGCAGGCACAGTCCAAATTCATCTGCATTGCAGTGCTGGAAGGAAGATGCAAAACCTGAGTCAAAATATAAGGGGTTTTATTTGACTTTACTAAAGCTGGTAATTTATGATATCAGCCCCTGGTATATGAAATGATTACCTAGCCTTTCCTCTTCTGATGTCAGAGAAAAACTATCTGGATGGATTTTAAATTATATTACTCAAAGTAAAACGGAAACATGAAAACAACCTTAGATAAATTGCTCCAATGGCCAGCTAAACTTGACAGCACAGGAAATACTGTACAGCCAGTTTTGGTTCTCTGTCCCACTGCCTCAGAGCATCTTTCTTGCACGTTCTATCTTCTAATTTTCAAATGCACATTTTCGATATTTACAGAAAAGCAACATTAAAATAAAAAAAAAACCCACAGCTTCTCCTAGAAAAGAGTTGAGGACTGGAACTGGATTAAAAGGATTGGCAGAGCTGCTTGCAAAGACCTTTCCTGACCTGTACTTATAACTGTATTCTCAGAGCCCGTTTTTCTTTTTTTTCTTTTAAAAAAGAAAAATCTCCTAAATAAATACGTGCTATTATATTTAAATTACACAACAATCTGTTGCCTTTTATACATCTATGTTTTGCTTTTAAATACACAAATAAATGGCTACTTCAAAAGGACTATAGTTTATCATTTTGGTAAGGCTTCCATAAAATTATATTAACTTACCTGAACATTTCAATTACCTAAAGTGAGCTGTAACTATATCCTCTTAATATTAAAAGCAAAGCAGCAGCTTCTTTTGTGAGGCAGTAAATTAAAGTTAGTTCCGGCCCTTCTCAATTCAAGTTTTTCAGAGCATGTGCTCCCCCTTGACAGTCTACTCGGCGTTTACTGTTACGCTCTGGAAACTGTACATATACCTTCGCTTTACTGTCTCCCAGATCTGTGGCTAATTGTATCCATTCATCTTGTTGTCTCTTGCCATCATCTTCTACCTTCTGGTTTCTAGTGAAGCAACTTTCTCAGAAAACTTCACTGCATGAAACATGTTCTTAGAATTATAATCTGGCAGTTTCTTTTTCTCTTCTTCCTCAATTTTTTTCACGGCTCCCATGACTACCATGTTTGAACAGGCCTTCAAAGAGCAACACTATACGTTTTCATTGTGGACAGATTAAAAGTCAATTGTTATCACAATTTGTTGAAAATGTCTGTACCGTGACCATATGGATTACTTTACACTCATGTCACGATTTCTTTGACTCTCAAGAGTACTTCAAAGTACTTTGCATAGGAAGACTGTTATGATTATTTTCTTGCTGCCGTACTGGCCAATTGCAGCTATATGCATCTAGATGCCTAATTGGTACAGAAAACTTTTATTAAAAGTATTTCACCAATCTTCCTGAAGTAAGCTCTGTCACGCTAAAAATAAAAATAATAAAAAAATTAGCTGTACATGTCCCCTGCTGAAAAAGTTCAAAACAATTATAGTTTCAATAAGGCACTTGGTTTTTGGTTGTGCTGTGCACTCAGAATATTCCCACAGTGTTACGGAAAATAGAAATTACTCAGGATGTTTGAGAATTCGTGTATATAAGGTACTTCTTATTTTTTTTAATCTTAACTTTCTTTTTTTGATGGCTTCAAAAATACCTTCAAAAATTCCTTCCAAAGGTCTATTGTTGCAACTTGCCTTTGCTGTAAGCTTATTTCATTTTTATATTTTAATCAATATTGCTCATTATGTAAAACTACAAGTACTATTTAAATCTACAACTATTACCACAATGAATGTATATAAGCTTGTTAGCAAATATTTTGAGCTAAAGGATGCCCTGTACTTCTCACATTGTAATTAAAACACTTGATTTAAAACAAAAGACATTCAGACATCTTTTCTTGAAATTCAATAGCAAGGACAAGATTGCTACTTGTTCCATTTTCCGTACAATTCCTGTCCCTTTAACTCTCTTCTTCTCAACACTTGCTTTCTACCCTATGCGAAAGCAGATTTTCGCTAACGTTGCCCCAAAGGCTTATGAGAGTTTTTACTGACCAATTGTTGCTTTCACAGCTTCTGCTCCTCGCTTAAGTCCCCACAGAGACATGTGGGGACTAATTTAAATACCCCTCTGTTCCCAGTGAAAACTGAGAAATACAGTTTCAGGATTCTGTAGCCTTTTCTGTACAGCCAGCAGTCTTGCCCTTGCTCCTAAATAATAATTGTGGTATTGTCCTCTTGATGATGTAAGTAAGCAACTTCCTCTTAAAGCCAGCAAAAACCAAACACAGGTAGCAGAGGGTACTTCCAGCTGGAGAACCAAAAGACGCTGGAGGGAACCTTGGCTCTGCTGAGCACAACAACAGAAACTACTCTATTTAACCCTATAACCCATTTCCAGTGACGGCCAAACTCAAAGTCTATGAATAAGGTAAGCATATAGGGAGACACCCGTAACACTTAGTCAGTCCTTGCATTTCTGCAGCATACAGATTTCCTGATTCAGGGATGACACCGCTGCATTTAGGAACTCTTGATAGCATTTATTTCATTAACTTTTGGGATTGCCCCTTGCACTCCTGTACAGTCTTGGTATCCACAACGGCCTACGGCAAACAGTTTTACAAGTTACAAAGTGATCCACAAAGGACAACCTCTTTCTTTTTTTATGATGATGTTTTGTTTTTTTTCTATATCGATCTTTTGTTTGGGGTTTTGGGGGTTTGTTTTGGTTTTGTTTTTTTTTTTTTAATCTCTAAGTTCCACTGAGGCTCACTACTGCCAGTGAAGTCAGTGGGATCCCCCTTCTCCCTGCCCTGGAGGAAGGATGATCAGGATGCTCCCAAGAACTGGACGTAAGCTCCACCGCGGCCACGGGACGGCAACAGTTCAAGAAGAGCATGTTCAGCTCTGCCAGAAACTTCTGGTTACGGGAAAGGAGCAACAGAAGCTGAGGGCTTGACTTCATTAGCCAGCTGACACAAAAATTACAGGCCCGTTTCGTCTTCCTGAAGAATTTACATGGGATTGAGGCGGGTGAGTACCATGCCTCCGGCTGGACGTGCTGGCAGGCCCTGTGCCGCCAACCCCCGCGCCGCAGGCTCAGCGGCCCGCTGTGTCCCACGGGGGAGCACGGGCACCCCGCCAGACACCGACACCTCCCCCGGCTCATCGGGTCCCATCCTGGCTGCCTCACCACCCGCGCCACACAAACCTCTGAAGAAAATCGGGGTACATTCGGAGACAGCGAATACTGAGGTCTTGCAGAGCTGGGGTACAAGGATGTTGCCGATCAAGGAACCAAGATTTTGGGTTCACTGATGAAGCACAGTGATGGGTTGTTTTGGGTTTTTTTCTTTCTTTCTTTCTTCCTTCCTATTTTTTTGAAGACGGACCCACTGAAGACCACATATCCTGTGGTACCCAACTTGCAGGCATTTACCGATGAAAAATCATTTATGCCAGTTTAGGTGTAATCAGTGTTTAAAGGTCCCAGAATGCCCCAAATTACCCACAGGACATTCAGATTGTATTGAAGAAGATTTTCAGAGGAAACCGAGCATATTACTGCAATGTAAGAAAGTGTTCAAGGCACTGATTACATATTCTAATGCATATTATTTTTACTGGGCTTAAAAAAAAGTAAATTTATTTCTATTATCCTTGTTTGGTAAATCCCAATTGCACTTTACAGACAAAGAGACTGGGTCATGGAAGGATTCAGTAATGGAAATAAAAATTGATCTCAAAAGTTCTGATGTTAATTCTCGTAGTTATCAGACTGCTAAGAACTCAAAAGAGAAAAAGTACTGACAAGTGAAAAATGACAAATAGTTCTTCATTCTAGTTAAGGGGAGAAAACTCGTATGTCAAGGACTTTAACTCCCACTGAGCTCCCTTTGAGAAAAGCTCTTAACAGTGGGTGTTTGGATCATTTTTAATTAAAATGTGAATTTTCTTTGCAGCCCTGGTCTGACTTCATGATTGGTTTTGCTTCTTACAATCACTTGCATTCAACACACAGGCAAGGTCCTTCTACAAAATGTGATGTGTGCCCATTTATTTTAAAAAGGTTTCTTAAAGAACAGACTAGAATCTCACACCGAGTTGTTTATGACGTCCATTCTTAGTCAGGAAGTCAGGTGGATGTTATTTCATGTAGTTGAAAGGCTGTCTACACACAATGTCTGATTGTTTTACTAACTGAATTTTCAAAAATCCACTCAGTTGTTCAAATGTTGGTTTACTCTTGTATTGAATATTTATCCTCAAAGGGAGAGAATGATATTCTAGCAGTGCGTAGGCATAAGAATAATAAAGTATCTGACAGCAAATCAATGAGTTATCTGTCTCATACTATGAAAAGCAATACCTGATTGCTTGAAAACTCTTACAACTCTTGGAGTGCTATTTTTTCCTTGCATATAAAAATACTCTCTCATTTTAGAATATTCAGATGTTTCAGCCACTAATGTCCATAGCTGGCACATCAAGAAGACTGCTAAGAAAAGCACAAGAGAAAACTCAGAAGCCAGAAGCCTGCCCATGTTGTACTTGCCCGGATTTAAAACTAATGCAATTACATAAACTGGTGAAGTTACTCTTGTCTTTCATCAGCATCAGAGCAGAACCGGACCCCACGACTGGTCCGGTGTGCTCAGAAACACCAGCAGCGCCACAGCACAGCAGCATTCCTCATCAGTGCAAAGCAGCTCATCACCCATCACCCATCAGCTGTTCTCAGAAGTAACAGTGACACTGAGCCTCATAAAAAATATCTAAACAGGCATCACACCTGAAGAGAGATACAGCTGAGAAGAGAGGGAAGCAGGCGGCTCCTCTTTATTCCACAGGCTATTGACTGGGATCAGTGTGTCAAGCTCATGTCTCCTGTTTCTGCTGCAAACCAGCAGACATTCATGATAACAGTATTTTGCTCAAGTGAATCCGACCTGTACATTGTCAACTGACAGCATCCTAGCATCACCGGGTCTCTGACAATTCAATATAATTACAAAACCCGGGATGCACACTGGCATTGTTCTAAAACAGTCTCATGTGGAGCTTCCTTCTTATGCATCAAATTAAACTTTTATTAATCCTTCAGGAATTGGAATAATTTCAGGTGTCATGGGCAACTATACATTCATCCAAGCCCTTAAAAACAATTCAGACTAGCTTCTGGTTTTGCATGGTCCTGAAATATAAAAACCTGAGTTTGCACTACAAGACACATTTCCATTTTGTTGTTTTAAGTTTATTGGTCATAAATGTTGGATATATGCACTCCATCTCAATCAGATGCCCCAAATTATTTTTATATAATTGGTTTATAATAAATCACTGAGTCTGAAAATAACATCTTGTACTAATGGTCTATAGTTGAATCTGAATCTATTTTAGAGAGTAGCATAATCTGTAATAACATGGTCATGCATTTAATGTTAAAAATATTCTTTGAATTATTGCTGGATCCCCCAAAGTATTTATCAGTTTGCAAAAACAAGCTCTCATAAAGAAAAATCTTCCTAGATTCACCTCTTCTGTGGTGCAGGGAAATTTTGCAGATCAGATAAGACAGACAGAGAGAGAGACTGAGGTGCTGGAGTCCTTTGCAACACACCACCTGTGAGATCATGGTTTAGTATTAAACTCGATCTTGCTGTCATAAACACTGTAAAGATCCACTGGGTCAAGTAACTTCACTCCTCAATTCACTTTTGGATTCTTGTCATGTGGTAATTAGCAAACTAAACGTATTATCTATCTTTTACAGTGAACCAACTAACCCCCTCCAAGACCAAAACCCAGTCACCATCCTTGGTACACTTCACTTAGACGGAGAGCTTCCTATCGGAAGTACAGATGTGGTTCCCTTGCTCTATACACCGCGCTTTGACATTCTGTCATCAGACCTTGAACCACTGCCCTTCTCGGGCCAGGTCCCAAGGCAGGCAAGGCAACACTGACCATCCTGCTGAGATAACACCACTTTGCTGGGCCGCAATCCGGCCCTCGCTTTATTTCGGGGAATTCGAGAAACACCCATGCGGCACTCCTCGCGCCTAAGGACACAGGTCCCAACGCGCAGTTCCTCCTTCTGCAGCAGTGACGCAATCCGCCTGGTCACACTCAGGGCGCACGCAAAAGGCCCTCTGTACCCCTCGGCTACAGAACAGAGATCTCTTCCTGGGGCAGACACCTATAGAAATGGAGAGATGGCCATAGGGGAACTCACAGAAAATACAAACAGGCTAACAAGCGCTTTTTTTTTTTTTTTTTTTTTTTTTTCCCCTTTTACCTATCATGTTGAACTCTGGTGCCCTCGCTCATCATTTTACAGATATTTTTGGACAAGGAACACCAATAATTTCGAGATTTGATTGACACGCAATCACTAAAAAAACGCATTGACTTTTTTCCTTTTGATATTTTTATTCATATTAAGCCTTCTGCAACTGCATCATGCAGGTGTAAATTTTTGCATTAAAAGGTTGAATTCCTTTGCCTTAATTATTTTTCAAATCTATGGCCTTCTTACAGTTTTAAACACCTTCAAATACAATGTGTAAATACACACGAAGATGGTCCTGTGAGATTTAGCAGCTGGGGAAGAGACCCAAATACCTTTTGAAAAGGTCATGCCGCTTCTTCTGGCAAATGTACAGCTGATTATTAGTCTTCTGCACCAGACACATAACTCCCACGATATCCCACTATCCCCCAGTGTATTTACGTGGCTGCTTCTTACAATCATCCTGGGATCCATTTCTGTCCAACCGCCTGAAAAGAAAATAGGAGCTACTTCCAGCTACTGTAAAAATTACCATGTAAAACACGTTCTGTCTTTGTTTTGTTTTTACCTTCCTATTTGTGTCAGGGGCAATAGTGTGAAGCACAAAAGACTTTTGCTCTAGTGCATGAAAATCTTTTCTTCGGTGATCATTTGCATTTCTTGCACAAACGAGCCCGTAATCTGTACTCCCTTTGAAGAGTTTATCTTCAATGCATCCTCACATTTCCCTCTCATTCAGCATTTTCTTGGCTTTCACGGATTATAAACCACAGAGATCAAGCGACTCCAAAGGAGACACTCTGTTCTTTCCCCATGCAGGGTGCACCACTTGTGCTTTGGATCGGGATGACATTACGGATAGTGCCTCTAGATCTGGCTCTGCTTCATGATGCCTATGCATTGACCCGCATGCTTCTTCAAGTAGAAGCAGGAAAAAAAAAAATCAAAGTACTTTTTCAATATTTTTTAGTGAATTAATTACTACGCATCACTTTGAGAACTGTCAGCATTGACTGACTCTTAATAAGAATGCAATATATGAAATAGCGATGTAACACCAGATTTTTTTTCTGCCACTTTTTCAGTATACAAATGTGCCAGTACTTGTCCAACTGTATGTACCTGATGATACAACATGACTAACCAGTCAGCCTCGCTCTCTTTCCTTCCCATTCACGTATGTCTGATTTTTAAGAGCTAACAACATCACAGGCAGCATTGCTAATTTTTTAATAGGTCTGAAATGATCTCTTTTTGTTTGGACTCTTGGGTCTTTCTGTTAGGGACCAGTCTGATCTGTGCTATTTAAAAGAAAAGCTTTTTCAGGAAAACTGTTAAAAACAAACACTATTTGTTCAGTGTCTGTGGTTCACTTAAATAACATGACACAAGATGTTCTCATTATAAATTGTGATATAAACGTGCAGACTTCTAACATCACTTTAAACGATAGAGAGATATTATCCTAATTTTTTCTTCATAACGCATTTACACTGATAAGTTGTATTACTGAGTTTAAGCCACATATGCTTTTTCTTTATTGAAATATCTGCCACCATGAAAGCATTGATTCTCCTTTTGAGGTTAGTGTTGAGGGGGTGGGAATACAAAAAAGCAGTTTTTCTTCCAAAGAATAAAGGGTGAAATTTTCAATATTGAGATTTCAAGATCCAATTAAATCTAAGTTTATGAGGAACAAGAGAGACTCAAAAATTCTATTAGAACCATAATACCAGAGGAAAAAAAAACAACAAAAAACTAAGAAGGCTCTAACACTAATGTAATTGCAGGACTGAAGAAAACTGTTCTATTAGCCTGACTGTGAAAATCAATCATCGGCATCATGTACAAACTAAGCTGAATGAACTTCATTTAGTATTCACTTTAATGACAGTTCTACACCAGGTCTTCAGGCTATGAGCTCCCTAATATATAACCACCTCTTTCACCGATAATGCTTGCTTTGTGAATAGCACAATAGGTGTATCTCCACTAATCGACAGAGGCACAGGCGCTTTTTCATTGTTTTCTCACCTCTCCCGCACATTAAATAACACGAACGAGCTACCAGAACAATTGCAGATGTATTTATGTATGAAGGTTGTTTCATTCCCTGCCATGCCACGGTTTTTATTGCATATAAAACATCATCGTGAAACAAAAAGACGCTTATTTTCTTGCTCATTTCTTCATTAGCCATTTTTCCTTCAAGGAAACGTGTTTCTGTCCTTACTATCGATTTCAATTGATGCTCACCTGTGGAAGATCTGCAGAATGTAACCTATACATTATTTTTAAAGAGGCCTTCAGTCAACTGCCCAGAGAAGCTGTTAAAATTGGCAGATGATAACAAAAATAGTATTTCAACATAGAGTTTTGGTGCTGCCACAATCAATGACATGGTCAGGAACCTATTGATCTTCATGAATTGCCCGGTCCTGAATTAATTAACTTCTGCCAAGTGCATTCTTCAATTAGGACTGCTCTATGCCCACCACACACTTAACATTCCAATGGATATACTCCCTATAAATAGTAGGGCCAGGTGACAGCTTCACCTCTGTGATACATCTGAAAAAAAACCACAGCAGAAGAGCAACACGCTGTTTGAAAGCTCTAGGAACTAAAGAATATTTATCCTTTTCTTTTCTCCCTCACCACAGTAAGCTCCACCTCCTTCTCTATGTCCACTAGCAAGGAAGACCTGTGCTGCAACGATCACAAAATTACACAGCCATGCACTGCCAAGCTGAATTCTCTTGAATATCGCATCAAGAAAATAAATTTTGTGTGTTCTCCTTTTCTTTACCACTGATTTTCCCCCAAGTTTGTCAATTTGTCTGTGAGATTTGCAGTTCTGAGGAGAAGGATCTGGGGGTCCTGGTAGACAATAAATTATCCATGGCCCAGCAATGTGCCCTTGTCGCCAAAAAGGCCAATGGAATCCTGGGCTGCATAGGGAAGAGTGTGGCCAGTAGGTCGAGGGAGGTCATTCTCCCCCTCTACTCTGCACTGGTGAGGCCACAACTGGAATGCCGTGTCCAGTTCTGGGCTCCCCAGTTCAAGAGAGACAGGGAACTGCTGGAGCAAGTCCAGTGAAGGGCAACTAAGATGATTAAGGGCTTGGAGCATCTGCCTTATGGGGAAAGGCTGAGAGAGCTGGGACTCTTTAGCCTGGAGAAGAGAAGGCTGAGGGGAGACCTTATTATGGCGTACAAGTATCTCAAGGGTGGGTTGAAGGAGGATGGAGCCAGGCTCTTTTCAATGGTTCCCAGTGACAGGACGAGGGGCAACAGGCACAAGTTGGAACACAGGAAGTTCCACTGAAATACGAGGAGAAACTTCTTTACGGTGAGGGTGACAGAGCACTGGCACAGGCTGCCCAGGGAGGTGGTGGAGTCCCCTTCTCTGGAGATTTTCAAGACCCGCCTGGATGCAGTCCTGAGTAATGTGCTCTAGGCAATCCTGCTTTAGCAGGGGAGTTGGACTAGATGATCTCTAGAGGTCCCTTCCAACTCTGAAAATTCCGTGATTCTGTGATTTCTACTGTGCCTTAAGCTCAGGTGGAAATTAGCTAAGGGGCTCCAAACAGAGACAAAAGGGGAAGACTGTGTGATCGCACAAACCTCCTTTCAGAGTTCTCTAAAATCAGGTTATCTTAAAACAAAACCACCGTGATTCTACTACAAAGAAGCAACAAATGCATCACCAGTGTTTTTTTTTTAAGATGGTTATCTGAGGCTTCTAACATACAAAATATATACTGTTGGTACTAACATCCCAAGAACATTGTGAAAGAATCTCTGTCTAGATATTGATTTGCATTTTTTTGTTATTTGTAGTGCAACAAAGGAACAAATTAGCTAACTGACGTGTAATAACATCTGACAGTTATCCTGAATAGCTAAATAGTGCATTGTGGGTATTACTCAAAGATGTGGGTCAGAAAAAACTTGAAGAATAAATGTCAGTTAGTCTTTGAGTGGCCTAAAAGAGAAATAAATATTAACCATAAACTAATGTTTCCCATTACCTTTACTTGCCGTAGTCTTCATACACTACCAAAGTCAAGAATATGACAGCAGAGGAGATGATTCAATTTTTTTTGTTCCTTATACAACAGTCGGATGAAAGACCTCTAGGAACAACATTTACAAGCAGATATACAGTTTGCTTATCCAAATTATTCTCACAGTAGAACACAATTAACAAGTTTCTTTAACCCTGCAGCAATATTTTGTATGTGTTATACCCCTGGAGTCAATTTGCTCTCTTGCCTTTGCCAACATGGTGTGCCGACAGACCGCATAGTCAAGCAGCGTGCCTTAAGTGATAAGATAAACTATAGTTTTTGTTTACAACTATCAAGTGTAATTGGTAAATAGGATGAATAACAGTTTATACTTAGAAGTATGGAAAGTAAACAGTGCAGTATCTCCAGCAGAGAAGAACCGAGAACACTCAGCAGTGCAACGTGGGCAGTGGGTTAACTTTACATATGTAACTCGTGATGAGTGCCTTAAAGACTGAATGTCTGGTCCCAGATCTTCTGATGTACAGGCCTTTGCCTGAAGACACTGATAAAATAGGTTTTAAAAGGACAAAATACTTTTTTTTTTTTTGCTTCCCAGAGTTCTGAAAAAAAAAAAAAAACCTCTGCATGAAACTTGTCACAGGCAGAAATTTTCCTCAGGAGGTAGACCTAATGTCTCATTAGACATTTCCTTGATTTCTTTTGTGTTTTCAGATTTTTAATACTTGATTATTTTCAAAGGTCTTGCGTGGACTGAATATAATTGCAATTAAATCCTCTCCAGATGCTCTGAGATCTGCTAACTGAACATTCTGGGTAAGAGCTCAATGTTTCTAAGTACTCTGATTCTAAAACCAGGAAAAAAAAATAAACAAGCATTGTTTAGTTTTCATTGCAGCATGGGGATAACTACTTCTTCAGTTTCACAGCTGAAATTCTTGCCCACATATTTCATTTCCAATCAACATCTGCTGCAATTGATTTCCTTAAAAAGCTTTGTGTGAAGATTATTTAATGAAATAAACTAGCTAGTTAGTGGCTCAAAATATTTTGATATGGAAATTCAAACTGTCTTTAGAAAATGAGATTTATTTTTTTTATTTTACTTTATGATTTTATCTGTTCATCAGTTTTGGCCCAAATCCACAAATCCTTTAATTGAGCTCAAAATTGCTCATTGCAAAAAAAATCGTTTAACCATCCAAAAAAGTTTGGCTTAGCTTCAGCTATTGTAACTATTTACCTTTACTAAAATAATTTTCTATTTCAATACTTTTTTATGGTATAACAAAACCCAGAAGCACACGAGAACAGGTTTATATTAACAATTAACTATTTCCAATTAAAAAAAGGCATATCCTTAGCACTAATGTAATGTGAAAGCTTACTTGTTAGAATAAAACAAAAAATAAGCTCAAAATAAGTGCCTGATAGATAATAAGATATGAGTAAGAATTGTCAACATTTGCTAGAATGGGTATGTTACTTTCTGTATTTTTTAAAGAGTGTTCAAAACAAGAATGTTTTCCATAAATATATCTGTCTTACACCATCGCATGAAATTTCCTAGAGTAGTAAATAAAGCAAAATTACACAAGGATCATATTGCACTCTTATCTTAAACTTTTACCATATAGTAGTAAATGTGTATGATTCTGGATGGGCAATTCTGCCACCACTGTGAAAACCCAAATTCTTAACACAGTTCCTTTAAAAATTGTCAATAAAAAGGAATATTCAGGTCTAAATTATTTGAAAGCTGAGAATGTAAATAGTCTATTTAATTAAATGACTATTTTAAATTTCTCTCTCAAGTTACGAGAATGTTTTCATCAAGGTCTCATCAATCTCAAATATAGCAACCAGTGGCTTAGAGCTTATATTTTTCTTGACGTTCTCCAATACAAATAGTCAACATCTAATCACAGATTTCCATAACACTGTTTTAAAAATTGTTTTTAGTGGTGACGGCAATTATTTATTTCATAATTCATCATTCCCTAGCAATGAGAAGGAATCTCTGAAGACACTAGCCATGGCATTAAAATGATGCCAGCTCAACTTCTCAGCCTCCTGAGATCTCTGCATGGTGATCCCTACACAGCCTTTCCGTGCACGTCTTGGCTGAATCACCAACATCAGAAATGAGCAGGAGTGTGAAATAACTTTACTCTGTAAACACTTCAGTGTGTTCTCTTTGTTTGTGCTGACTTTTTACTGCCTTCTGGCACAATGCACTACTCTGTGTAACAATTTTTACAGTTGCAGCATTCTTGCTGCTTTTATTAGCTCAATTATGATAAGAGGTATTTTTTACACAAGTATTTTTGAAAATATCCATCTTCTATTGGCGAAGCTATTGCTCAGCTAAAAAGAAATGAACAGAAGGATGCCATTCATCAAGATACGATTAATTATCCGAGTATATTTGACTGCTCAGATTGGCTGTTTTTTCACGATAGGAACGCAGTTCAATTCAGTTTATTGTGGTTTTGTTCCAAGCAGTTTTTCAGTTGTATGACTGCAATCTTCCTCAAGATACTTAAAAGAAATTGAGTTAGCAAGCTGCTTATCTGAGATAAGTTTCTACAGCAATGGGAGGAAACCATACTGGCTGACCAACAGGTCTTGCCTGCATTTTCTGCGGTGCCTGGGTGGACTTTCTAGCAGTGACAGGAAGGATTGTAATACATACCTCTGATCCGAGCAGAAAAGCACAAACCCTTTGTTTCAGTTTCCCAGAAGAGGGGATACGAGTGATGTAGAATCCACGCATACTCTTCAGAGTAACTAATTTCACTTATGCATAAACATAAGTACTAAAATAAGACAGTCAGGCTGAAGGATAGTCTCCTCTAGGAACCTCGATTCAACACTAACACCAAAATCTCAGGACCACCTCCCCCCTAGAGACATTTTGTAATCAGAAACCAGTGTGAAGCAAAATTTAACTTCTTTTCATACGTTCCCATAAAAAATCAGTTTGGAAGGGTCATCAGAGGTCTCCAGTCCAACCTCCTGCCCAGAGCCATGTCAGCCACAAGGTGAGCACTCCCGGGCCTCAAGGGTCTTTCTTTTTCTTCAATATTAATGAAATGTTCAATTTACTTGCTTGCAAGTATGTGACTGGTGCCATCTGAGATGTCCCACAGACCCAACCCCTTCATGGCCTCCAGCTGCTAATCCCAGAAGATCCCGATCTCCTAAACGTCACCAGTGACTTTCCTAAGTGTCCAAGTTGTATCTGCAGGACTACAAAGTGTTGCACACGATGTCCAACAACGCTGGGTACGCAACCAGACCGACTCCAAACAGTTCCAAGGATAAGCTGGGACGACTCGGTGTGCAAGGTGTGTTCGGGAAGGGCACGCATGGAGCACCACAACCCTGCACGGGAAGCGAGACCTCAGCCGGCACCGGCAATGGCAGCGACAGCTGCCTCCTTCATTTGAAGGAGTGATAAACAGCCTAATGAATAAATAAATAAATAAGTGAAATATTCTTTGTGACAAGGTGTTGTGGGTTCTTTTGCCAGCAGAGGACTGATTTCTAATTGGCCAGAACAATCCAGTTTCTTCTGAGAAACACATAGTATACCAACGAATGCCTGGATGCCTAAATATTAGAAGAGGATACCTCACTGTTCCTTATTCCTTACTTTTTATTCCTTATTAGATATACCATTTTAACCATTATATCTATTAATTGTTAGATCCGATGCACAGTAGCTTCAATATCGCATGTCAATACTTTGTTTACTGATTATAATTGCCTTCCTCACACAAAGGAGCAAATATCCTTCCTTAGGTTCAACTCAATAACGCATTTATTAACAATGAACTACTGTCTCAGCGCAACAAATTTGCCTTTATCCGCTTTTGGGATATAACCACCATATTTATGATATAAGTGCAGTGTTTCCAGATAAGTATTACCCACACCTTTTAATACGATGATGCAAGCAATTGCTGAAACACTGGAAGTGGGCTCATTACGTAAACTGCGGTAGAGAGAGCGACAAAAGAAAAATCTGTAACACATCTTCAATCTAACTTGCCATTCAACCAAGCAGTGTGCAAGCCCGGTCTCCATGCAGCACTGCAGACTCCATGAACAAAGGTGTTTGGTTTTGTTTTTTTTTTTTCTGAATATTGATATTTTTGGATGAATACAGTTTTGTAATCCTCAGACATCTCTTCAGTGTGTCAATGATTCTGCATGCGTATTTGGAAAGAGCTGTGAAGGGTCAAGGCGAGACCAGAGGAATTTTATAAACCACTGGATGCCTCAAACAAATAAATTTGTCAGCAGGAAAAGCAGTGGGAGGGCAGAAGCAGCCTGCGATAGCAGCTGAACAGTCCCTTTGTCTCAATACAATCTCCACAGATTTTTGTCCCCAACTCACATAAACAGTTTGTCTGCAGCACAGCCAAATTCTGAGGCAGAAGGATCAGTCCTTTCGACGCGACACTTACTTACACTGACTTTTCTTAGCGCAGAAGTGATGGGGGGAAAAGCTGGTGACCCTGGCACTATCACTAGGGAGAACCTGGGAAGGACTAGTAGTAAAACAGCAGGTTCCGAATTCTGCATGAAAATATTTTTCTTTTCCAAATAGTCAGCAAATAAAATGAAAATCAGATGTTTTACCCCGAAGAATAAAAATAGTTGAAGAGATACCTGAAAGATGTGAAAAATTTTCTTTAAATTTCTAAGAAATGCGTTTGAAATTTTTTTGTGATTCTTAGTTAGAAAAATAAGTGCTAGAAGGAATAGGAGCATGTCCCTGTATTTCATAATCATTTAATAACTTAATTCATTTCATGTTTTTACATTTTGAAGTGCAAAAGTTTTAAAAGTGGAAAACAAGATTTTGGTTTAGCAAAATAAAAGAGAATGACCTATTTATTTTTTATACATCAAAATTTTCTTCCGCAGGTAATTTCAAAATTTCCCTATAATCTCAATTTCAAAAAAAAAAGAAAAATATATTTTGGATTTTCTAATGATCTCTGGTTAACTTTAGGCAGTAATTAGTAGCACTACGTAGAAAAGGAATACCGTCAATTATATTTTCCTCTCAGAGTATTTTATTTAAACAATTTGTAATCTATTACTATTCCACTTTTTCTACATCTTTTTATAAAATCATTATTAAATTTGTAGAAAGTCACTTCCAGTGTTTGCTTTTTGAAACCTTTATACTCAGTGAGCAAAAAAATAATGCATGTTGCACTGTATTTTTCCTAAAACAATAACAATAACAACCAATTAGGAAAATGAACCAGTATTTGTGCATGTCAAGAAGGTAGAAGTATTTAATTTCTCACAGCATAATAATGCTAACGTTTTCAATTTAATTTAATTTAAAGTAAATTATAGTTCAGCTCTCTAATGTCATTGTTTTACTTAATGGCCTTAATTCAAGCCTGATGTTCAGATTAGCAGCTTTGATTATTCTGTTTATATCAGCAACTGCTTCAGTTTACATACAAAGGACTCCAAAGCTTGGGGAAATAAAGTCCGTGATTCACTAGACTTATCACATTAGATTATTATAAATAGGGAAATGATGTCATTAGCATCAAAGCAAAGGAACACATATTTAAATACACAGCAGATGCAAAAGATAAAGACTGCAGTCCAAAAATAATTTGCTTTGGAATATCCGTTTAAAGAAGAAATAAGGTTTCTAGTTTCTTGCTTTGTTTTCCATCAAGCTTCATCAACTTGCGTATTCAGAGCTGAAGCATCTTTTTAAACTTTTTCTGTTGACCATAACATCAAAATGAGAAAACTAACCTGAACAGGTTCTAGAAAACACGTGTCTGTTTCTTTTTTGCCTAGTAGACCACTTTTTGTTCTATGCACCAACACCCACACACTTCTGTTCATTGCCTTCATTCTTAATAGCTGCCTTACACCAAAACTTCAGGACTTAGCTTATATAAACACAACTAAAAAGTCCCAGAGGTCATGACTGGTTATCACAAGACAACTGCAAATGCATATGCCCTCAGTGGCTCTAAAAGGCCACGTTAAACAACCCTCACCATCCATAGAAGAGCTTTTCAAGGTACTGCTTTAGCAAAGGACCACCCACAATCTTCAGAAAAGTGTTACAGATCTTCTTGTAGCCCACTGCTCCCTAGCAGCTGAAAAATTGCCGGTACATCCGTAAAGAAATTAGAGGGTTTCACAAATCATTAGCTTAGTACTGTTGTTAGCATCATAACTAAAACCAGCGGAAACGCCAAGTGAAAAGCACTGGCGGCAGTCAGGAGCTACCAGTCATGCTAGATATCAACCTTTCATGTCCCGGGCACTGCTACCAATCCTCTGATTCTACTTTAAGCAGCAGGGCAGAGTCAGTGGCTTTTTTTCTCCTTGGAGTTGTAACCAAAAGTCAGTCCATTTCTGACCAGTCTTTGGAGTTTATCAGACTACCACGTTCCTGTCACAATTACCACTTCCAATCCTCTCAATAATACTCCAGCAACTGCAAGTCAGATTCGGGAGTATATATATGAATGAAATGACACCACCAACTTGAATAGTCAATCGGGACAAATAATTCAAGGACTACTATGTTCTTTCTAAACTTATATTTATTTGGTTTCGACAGAAGGTCTCAGTTATATTGGTTTATTGCAATGGGATTATAAAATCATTTAGCAAATGGCCTTAACAAGAAACCTGTAGCAGAATCTACACCGTGCAAGTCAAGAGATCATTTTCTTGACTGGTACGTATAGCTTAGAAAGCCAAAAATCAACCTGGCTTTTGAAATGTCCATCAGAAGTGTCTGGACAGTTTACAATGAAATTCAAACTCACACCTTTTCGTGGAAACGAGGGGTTAGCTTTATACTGAATAGGATACATTAGGAGCTGCCTGAGTGGGCAATGCAGGAAACAGGTAACCTCTTACAGGAAACAAAAGCTGAGGTTACAAAGGCTGAAATGCATGTAGTTTGAATATAAAGAAATAAAAACCCCAGAAAGATATTTATCATTAATATGATTGTCTGGGGTTTTTTTACCTCGTCTGCTTTTACGGGTTGCTGTATGGTAAATCATGTTCACAAACCACTTAGTTGAACATGGACTTCCCTCTAATTGTAAAAAAAGGCTAAAGAAAACTAGATGCAAGTGTCTATAGGGTACATTTAAAGCAGAAAAGTCTTCAGACCTCTCCAAAGTACAAAAGAAGATATAAAAGTTACACCTAGGGCTCACCGCCTTTGTGAGGCGAGTCAAAAGGGAACAGAGCAGTGACTTCTCCCAGTGGTGTTCTCTCAAGTGCAAAAAAATAGAACATAAACAGGAAAAGATTACAGACATAGGAGGAGGTATTACCTGGCAGAGGTAAAGGGCAACAGAAGAAAAACATTGAAAGCAAAGGAGACGTTTCTATTTCTAATATTCTGGTAGAACTCACTGAAGCATACACAAAACAACAAAGGGTTTAATATGTCTGCTACTTGTTAGGCTAATAAAGCTGACTTCGAAAAATCATGTATGCATATACTTTGCAAAAGGTACTGCACTATTGATGTAGTAAGAGCAGAAGGACAGTAACCTTCATTAAAACTAGGTTACGTGGTCATCTGCACAGCTCTTGGCCGCAATGCAATGTGTGCTTTCTGCAAAAAAAAAGACTTCTGAGAGAGCACGACCTGTCTGAAGAATAGACTAGTATCCTGCAGAGCCAGGATCGGTGGTCAAGAATCAATACAGCCCTCTGGAGGTGTCTTGTTTGGTTTAATGGAGAGTGAGCAAAAACAGCACGACGCGCGGTATAAATCCATAACACTATTCAAATGTCATCTGAGGTGCCTTCAAGGTTAACATTCGCTGCTATCAAATAAGCTGTCAGAATGGCAGGAAGCTCTCGTTCGCTGAGAGGTCTAAGGTCTAATGTGGTAATTAAACCCAGAATACAAAACAAACTGTTCTCATACAGTGTACCGGTATGCCGGAGAATCCTAATGAATAGTTAGCGTGGCTGATGCTAATGGCAACGAAACCTTTAATTCTGCTCAGGCAGCTTTCCCTTCTTGTAAGCATTAAGCGCTTTCTCATGTTTCTAGGACCATTCCTTCGCAGTTTTCAAATAAAGATTCACTAAAATCAAAATAAAGAAATATTTCTTCTCCACTTGTCACATCCCGTATCTGGATGAAGTGCCTTCACTTTTCATCCAGCTCACAGCGCTTTAGAGGCTGTAACAGCCATACGGAGAGAAACAGCTGTTACGGAACAGATCTTCTCAATCGACTTCTAACCTCTTTCGGATCTGAGTTTAGAAATGTTGGGGCACTGTGACTCGACAGCCCTGCACAATCCTGAAGAAACCTCCAGTGCCTTCTCTACCCTGGAAATCCTATTGGTCGCTCATGGAAAGGCTACGGAATAGCTTAAAAGCTACCACTGTTCTTCCTCTACTAAAACTTTCCCGGAAAAAAAAAACAAACAACAAAACAAACAACAAAGAAGCATCTGCTATATAGGTGGCTGCACAGAGGAATGAGAAGATTACGAATGGGACCGCTTAGAGCATTCCCAAATTTAAAGCTGCTGGTCTTAAAGAGGGGTATCTTCTCCAGAAGCAGTTCCTCTGCTCGAGGGAAGCCAAACGCTGCCGGCTGCCCCACAGAGGCGTATGAAAGCAAGGGCTGGCAGGAGTCCCCTCTGCCCAAACTCCAAACACCACACTCACTGAAGGGCCAGCAACAGAAGGATATGGGATATTTTGAAATGTCTGATGTTTTCAGGACAAAGCAGGCCTTTGCTGAGCCTCGTTTACTGCCTATCATCTTTAAATGGATAAATCAGACTGGATATCCAGAGTGCCAAAAGCCTGGCTGCAACGCCTCGGAGTAGTACCAAGATGCATCAGACAGTATTTTTCAGAGCTGAGGCAGTGCTATTCAACGATAGTTAGCAAGAGCCTCCGACAGGATTTCTGAACCTGAGATTTGGCCTCACAGACCTAAAAATGCAGACCGTATCCAGTTACAATTAGCTTAAAAGCTTCTGCGATTGAATAATTGAGTATATCCATACTGCAAAATGAAAGAGGGCAAGCATAAAGCTCAAGCATGGGATCTCTCATCACCCACTTAATTGCTTAATTGTTAGTTCATTCCTGGCTCTGGTCACATACAGAGGACTTGCTACAGCAATTGGTTTTAGTCACAAGACTGGTGGATGTCAGGCCACAGTCTCAAAAATACCCCGGAAATGCAGCACTCCAAGAGAAAAAGAAGAGCTTTCACGTTTCTGGTCTTTGGCCTAATAAACTGTATTTGCCTTAGGTCCTAAACCAACCGCAGCATTATTAATTATTTCGTTCTTCGGGAATTTATTAAAAAACAACAGGAAAATATCTGCATCAGGCTGGACTAGACATTATATTTCCTTGAAGAAAGCAAAGTCTCAAAGTTGGAGAATGTTAAGCTTTTAGAGTAAATGATTTAATAGTGTCTTAACTGTGCAATATATGGAGCAATAATTCTGACAAAAGGTGACTTATCTTTCTGGGACAGCTATCAAATTGCTTGTGCAGATTAAATACGTGCTCCAAACTGTATGCATAGAGGTACTAAAATCACAAAGTACTGCTGAAAATGGCCAAAATCATCCCTTGTGTAACTCTATTGAAGCCAGGGGAATTATGCCTGGGAGACATTTGTCACATTTATAGGCAGGTTTCAATCTCTGTGACAGCAGAACAAAGGCCCCTGGCAGCAGAAGCTCTGCCAAAAGTTCTCAGGGAGAGCAAGCGCGAGGGGTAGGCACGTGAGCCCCATTAGTGACTTGTTCAAGCCCCAAAAGAGACACAACCAGAGCTGGTAGAAAACGTTCGACCTACTGCCTCTTCTCTATGCGCGCAAGCGAGATCCCTGTGCAATCCCAGGTGGGTTTTAAGGCTGTTCTCCTGGTGGCACTAAGAACCATTAGTGCAACCTGCAATATTTCCATCAACTTGATAAATGCAAATGTCATGTCTCAGATCGGATCAGCAATGTACTGGGGTGAGGAACAGAAAGAAACAACTGCTAAAGACATGAAACTGTTCCAGTGTTTTTCCTACAATTCCCCTCCTTCATTCATTCCAGCTAGGACATGCTAAATAGAAAATAAAAACTAAAAAATGGAGGGATGATTAAAATAAAGCACATGTGAAATTGTTTCATACCATATATGCAATGGACTTGTAATTTCCGTCTAAGATTTGTGATGATGCCTGGTTTTAAGTGATCATTAGGAAGTTAATAATCACGAAACATGTACACATTGAGGGTTTCTTCCATTGTATGAGAAGGTACGGTTCCAATGAGAGGAAATTATTCCCCACACCAACTGATGCCTTCTGGAAGTATGAAGACAGCAGCTACTACACTTTCTTTTGCCTTACTCTGCTCTTGCCTTAATAAGGTGATGGCTGCTGAGCGCTGACACAACGGGCCACTCTTCCAATCTCCTTCATCTTCAAATTACTGCACTGATAGAAATTCCTAATGAGCCCTGGAGTGGAAAGGAGAAAGTAAAAGCATACAGACATACAGCTTCATCAAGAGCAATGGAGAGAACAGAAAACAGGCATCATGCATTACTGTATTTAACAACACAAAAAATGGAAACTAATGGCAAAATAAGGAGTTGTTTTTTTTTTTTTTAAAATACACCTAGGAAAATACTATAAATGCAATTCAAAGGGAGAAATATTAACTGAAAAAAGATGGTTAACAAGCACAGTGGCTAATTTTCTCTTTTCCTGTCAGTCTTAAACAGCGAGAGAGGAGTTGCCGTGCTGTCCTAAAGACATTTGTCAGGAACTGATCCTTAGAAATCGAAATCTCTAGGGAGAATCCTAAGTGCAGCAAATCACTGAGTGCAAATCAGATACTTGGATAGCTCTGTAAAAAGATTATTCACTATAGATTCAGTTATGCCACGAAGCCACAAATCATGGAAGGAAGGTAACAGCAATATGACTATAAAGGACAATTGCCCATAGTTCCTGAGACAGTACACTGGGCCAAATTAGAGGAGTCCTTCCACTTATAGTTGCAAACCAAACCAAACCAAACCCACATTTCTTGACTTCTGCAAAGACCACCGGTTAATGGCCCTATTTCATTGAAAATCTTTTTTGTCTGTATATTAAGCCAATAGTAGAGTGTCTGCTTCTTTTCAGACAGGGGTGCAAACAAAATATGGCCCAGCATGCAAAAGAATATTAAAAATCAAAATCTTGTGAGAGGGTCATTTATCAAATAAAGAAATAAAGACATGAAAATCCTGTGGTATGTTAACTCAAGACACTCTAAATAAAGACTGCTCTTCTGAAAGACAGACAGTTAACATCAATATGCTAAGTAGATCTATTCATTAGTGTACTGGAAGAGAAAGTTGACTAAATAGTTGGAGCCTGCAGGTCATCATTTCAGTTAATGAAGTATGGAAGATTGCAAATAACTTCACATAGATTTGCACAAGTTAGGAGACTGAACAAGAAACATCCATTTCTGGTAAAGTAAATGATCATTTGTATCAGGAACAAAATGCCTAAGACTTCTAGTTTGAAATAGGACATTTAGCTAGAGTATACCTTAAGCTTATCAGTAAACAGTATGCGTGAGTTTAAAAGAAAAGCGTATTTTGTGGAATTAAAAAGTAGTGTAATATAATATGATTGTTTGCTATACAAAACTCTTCAGTGGGACTTCAGATTTCAACAATTTCTCAAAAATATTCAAGTTTCCTATTGATTTATTTTCCAATTTTTAACTATCAAATCTTTCACTGACATTGTTTGCAATAGGATTTTATTGCAACAAAATCTGGATGCTGAGTCCCTTTTCTCTGTAGATTGTTTTGGTTCTTATTTATCTAGACATTGTAAGATAAGGCAACTCTCATCCTTATATCAAACCCTTGTATCTTCAGCACTTTATGAGGAAAATCACTTTTTTCTCTGAAGTCCTCTTTAAAAGGTTTTGTCAAACATTCACCCTGGGTTAACTTGAAGCATTGTTTGTCCCAGAAGGACATGTCAGTCATGGAAGCTATCAACTCTGCATCAACCAAAAGAAAAATGCTTGCCAGTACTTCTAGTCACACTCCCGAGGAACTACATGTATTTGGAAAAGTAATGGGTAACTAAGTAGAAAATCGGTACAAGGAAAAAAGAGAGAGTTTCAGGTAGAAAGAAACAATCTGGGACGAATGGCCCACTGATTAGGAGATCAAGCTGTCACACAAAACATTCGGCTAAAATCTGGAAAGCTTACAAACACAGAGATTATCAGTAGGCATAAGCACATTCTTCTCACTAAATTTACCTAAAGGAAAACTATTCATTAAGGCATTGGATGTGCGACGCTTTTTTTGGCTATAAACACCAATACTGCAAATGTAAGTTCTAAAGATCCAGCCCATACAATGCTATTGAAGCCCCTACTGTTTCCATACTTTTAAAAAAAGAATGGAGAACCTCACATATACTGGTATATGGGAGTTTCAGTATTTAACTACAACGATTACTTTTTATTATCTCAGCAAATGTAAAAACCCCACACTGTTAAAGCAGCTACTCCTATATCATGAATTATTTTACTAATACTCGGAGGGATCTAGCTAGGTCAAAAGACTCGTATTTCTCTACCTTGGAGAATTCAAACACAAAGATGATGCAGCACAGTCTTAGCATTAGAGTCTCTGAGGCACATGTTTTAATAGATACCTAGTCTAAACCCACTTCTATTTTTTCTCTGCAGCAAAAAAGAAAATACAAGATTTAATATTTACATTTAAGCACGAAGATCTTGGATGCCTGATCTGTCTGTTAGAAATGCCTGTCTCCCCCAGCTATTATTAAGGAAGCCTAGGGCAAATAACCTGCTAGTTTAGGAAGATCAAGAATATCCCCAAAGCTAGGCGTGATGACAGTTGCTACTAAGGCAAACTCAAACCAGGACAGCAACGAACAGAGAAAGGTAAGTGAACCAAGTCACATATTTTCAAGGCTTATCTCTAGGTATTCTGAACTCCAATACCACTTATGATGTAGGGAGTCTCCCACGTTGTTTTACCTCGGTGGGTGATCCTGCATTTACGACAAGTGATCCAAGGACCTAGAACCTGTTGCCCAGAAGTCCCATCGTGGCATGTTTTACAAATACACACTGCCATAGAAGCGCAGAAAAGTGTAAACGGTATCAGAAAGTAGGATCTAGAAACTAGCAGAAACAATTGAGAATTCGACAACAGGGGAAAGAAATTAGGGAGCAAGAATATTCTTCCCCAAACCAGGCTTTAGACAAAATTACTCTAACATTCAGCTCTTACACCAACTGCTACAGCAACTAGTACTTCAGATTGAACAGGAATATATCCATCTCTTCCTATTTTTGCTCTCAAGTAATCAAAGCTCTGCTTTCTTTCCTAATTAAATGGGTGCATACGGGTTGCAAGCCAGGACAGACCAAATCGGGCCCTCAGGGTAGCCTTCAGAGAAGGAAAGAATCCCAGACAGATCGCTCATGGCACGCATGATCACCTTGAGGCTGCCCTTCAATCTATATGTTCCCGGAGCCTCCTAGTGCTACTCATGGCGTGACTAAAACCTGTTGCTCTCATGCCCATCTATCAAATGCAGCGAGAGCATGGTCACAGCCTTCTGGCAGGCTTTCACAGGAATCGCAGAAAATAATCACTTTGATGAAGGTTACACATGGGCGGGTGGCAACTAGTAAAAGCACCCTTGCTTCTAAGGCGGCTTACGCCAGAGAAAGCTTGTCTGGGACATTAGGACTGAGGCAGGGTCAGTAGGGATGGCAGGTCTGGAAGAGGAACATCGCTTCCCTCTTCAACTAAGCAAGTTTTAGCTGAAAAATCCGAGAGACACATTAAATATGGAGGTCTACAGTGCCATTTTTGCAAAGTCGCTGCCGAGGTCAAGGTCATACATTCAATAATCTTGACTGTGCTCTGTCCTTTGTGTCATTACTACGCAGTTCTTTTTCACCCTGGTGTATTACCACTCTTTCTCTCTATGATCTGGGATGCTTCAAGGAGAGCTGGAACTTCCCTATCTCCCTAAGGTATCACTGTATGGATAAAACGTTAAGAAAGAAAACACTGGGATTCAGGAGTGGGGGAGGCTGTCCCATTGATTTGATAGACTCAAAAGGTTAATCTTCAGCTACATCTTGTTCATTAGTCTAAATATACATTTAAAACATCAACGTGCTTAAAAGTACTTTGTCAGTACCCATTAATAATGCGCATTGCATATTTCAGACACGTCTTGATAGTAATAGGCACGGAGAAGCAGGCACTGTTCATCTTTTTAATGAGTGGTTTTCCCTCTGAGTGCACTATGAAACTATGATGCACCATAAAGTGACACTGGTATGCCCTGTGGACATGCAAGAGCAACCCATTCTGTGAAAATCAGGCAATTAAAAGGCGTAATGTGTGAGCATGACTTCAAAGCAGCTATTCTTTCAGGTCTTGATTGCAAGTCCTACTTCTTCACACTGATATAAGGGAGGTGAGAAGGTCTAAGAAGACATTTCTGATACTGGCCACCTACACCGGAATGTGGACAGCTGAAAAAAAGGAGCCACTGTAAGGTTATTATTCCACCTCTAATACACGATACGCTTTTTCACATCATTCTGCTAACGCAGCCACACCGTGCAAGTAAATATCCTGCAGCCGATATAGATTAATTGCCTCTGCCAGTTAAGGACAAAACTATGTCTATACTACTAATCATCCCTGGGCTCCAGGCCATGCAGTGAATAACCTCCCTCTCAGTCAGACCAACAATACAGTGGCCTGCAGTCCAGTCCCGCTCCCTCACACAGTGTCTTTGTGGCTGTTAGACATAATTGTTTGATTTTTTTTATTTTTTTTTTTAAAGCTGTTTCAGTTCGAATACCTGAAAAAACAGGAAGGCTGTCGTGCAATCTGTCAGCGCGGAGTGGTGTGTACACAGCACGCTGCTCAGGGAACGAAGGATGTGGCATCAGAACATATGGTGTGTTTGAAAGTACACAGCCCCTTGGGAGAGCGCAGAGGACTGGAGGGCAGAAGAAACCAAACCTGGCATGGTCCTGGCTGAGGAACGATTTGTCGTCAGAATGAAGCGTCTCCTGAACTGCAGCTGGGTTCACCTTGGAGGGAGGCAACACTGCGGTTTGCTTCACTGGAGAGCTTGGGAATTAACTAATGTATCTACCCCTTCACAAAGCAGCTGATTTATTTGACATTGCCCTCACATCCAAAGCATCCTTTTCTGCCGAAGCTGCAGGAACCGGTTGTGTAAGCATCTATCTGGTATGCCACCAGTTCTGTAAAACATGAAGGTAGGAGTAGAGAGCAGCGCAGCTAAGGACAGGACCAGCGGCAGGGGAATGGTGCCACGGCAGTTAAGATTGTGGTTGCTGGTAATGATGGAGATGAACTTCACCTGGCAGCTCTTCCAACACCGTGCACTGTTAGTGAGGACATGCAGTCTCCTGTTGCTCTTCACCAGGCCGGATGGGAGCGAGTACTGGGAAAGAGTACTATGAAGATGGGAGCGAGTAAAGTAGTCCTCCCCTGTGGGTAGCAGACTAACTGGAAGTACGGCTATGAAGGTCCAGGAGCTTTTATTTAAAAACATAAAGACCATGAAGGCAGTTCTGTGCCTCTAACGGGGATATAGCATACTCCCAGCTCTTCCACAACGAGCAATAACACGTAAGCAACTGGATTCTACTTTCAATGTGGGGAACAAGAGGGTTGCCAGGCTTTGAGCATGGCGTACCTTCTATATCATGCTATAAAAATACTGAAATGCAAGACTACTTCAAACTGAAAAGAGCTTTTGCCTCCCCCCCACCACCACCCATGTGCACACATGCTTGTACACGTGTGTGACCCTCCACAGCCAAGCAGTGTGTCACACCACGCAATCGCTCCCCTTCGGTGGAGGCTAGCGGTGACCAGCGTGGACCCTGCATCGCTCCACTGCGGGGTCGGGGAACGCTTCGGGAACCCATGTGTTGAGCCTTGTAGATGTAGCCTACAATCACAGCAGCGCAATAAATGAGTATGCGAAAGGTAAGCCCAGACTCATGATGACTTGGGAGTGTCAGATACTGCTTGTTCATATGTTTAGAGGTTTCTCTTTTTTTCTCCCATTACTGATTTAATAATTTACCACTAGGCAAGCGCATTGCTCACCGAGGAATTGCTGTTCACCAGAACTAAACACAGAGGATAACAGCTACATAGCTACATTTTCACAGCTGTTTGCTACAGAGAGTTTAGGATAGAATTAAAAAACCCACAAACAACCTTTCCACCGATAACTGATGGTTAGCAAATGACTATTGATTGTCTTTCAGAAGATCATGTAATTTAAATTTTGAAATATTTAGCATCTTCGACTCTGCCCCAACCTTTTTTCTACCTTAAGCTGTACCTACTATTGCCATTCCGTAAACTGCCCTTTAGGCTATCAATGACATCACAAGAAACCCCTGCTAGTGCCTGTAGAAATTGTTTAAAACCCTGCAGATGAAAGAAGGAAGGAAAAGCAGAAGCAAAGCAGAGTGAAAATGCATGCCTTAAAAGCCAGTGGTTGAAAGAAATGCTTTAAATAAAGCCTCCATATTTATAAAAGGAAGCAGGCCATGCCTATAGAAATACCCAATTGAAAAGTTCATACTCATTATTTTTTCATAATAAAGCAACTAAGAGGAAAAAATAATCAGTGACTGAATCTTTTTAATTGATTGGAAGCAGCTGATCAGTTAATAAAGTACTTGGGACTGTGTTCTTCTGCCTGGACTACAAGATTTGGTATATCAACATTATTAAGAGTTCATGCCATAATTATGGAGCATTACTGCTCCATAGATCACAGAATCATAGACTATCTCAAGCTGGAAGGGACCCATAAGGATCATCGATTCCAACTCCCTGTTCCTCGCAGGACTACCTAAAGTTAAATCCTATAACTAAGAGCATCATCCAGATGCTCCTTGAACTCTGCCAGGCTTGGTGCCCTGACCAGTTCCTTGGGGAGCCTCTATGAATAGGAATTATTTTGTCTATCTGTAAACATTTTTTTCAGATGAATGACAGTGTAGACTTAGTTTAACTACAGTTTTTAGAGAATTTAGATTCATTCAGTAGTATTTCAAGAACACTGCACTTTTCTGGAAAACAAAACAGCGTTTAAATTCAGAGACTAAGCCTGATAGTGAATGCACAGGCATTCATTTAAAAATCAGTGTTTTGATACAGCATTAAGAAGGATGGGTAAATTAGTCAGTATAAATCTGCACAGACGCACTGCAACTGTCAATTTATATTTACTTGAATAAACGGTATCAATGTCACAATGAGATCCCGTAAATTTTGAATACTGAGTGGTAACCAAAGCAACATTAACTGGGGAAGAAAAATACACAGGACTCAAACTTAGCCTTAGATGTCCATGAACTTAAGGCCTTTGAACCCACTGGCTGACTTTGTATCTGAAAAAGGTTTTTTCAGATACTTTCATATTCATTTCTGGTTTTTAATTTTCTTTCTCTGAGACATTTGCAAAAGGAACTTTGGTAAGAAAACTGCATACCTATAAAGTGGCTCAAAACCCAAGGATTGATTTCACTTAGAACAAATAAAATACATTCCTCAAATACTCCTGTAACACAGCACATCCACAGGGTATGTGGCTTACATAAAGTACTGGTGACATAAGCTTTGGAAATTGTGTCTTTACTTACAGATATCCTCCACGTCTAATATACAGTGCCTGTTAAAAATGGATCTCCCTCTCTCCCACCCTTACCCTCAAAACACAGTAAGAGCAAAATTGTTGGTTCCGCTTCTTGAGTAGCACCGGTTCTTCCAGGATAAACGTCCCCTATGTTTGCAACTGGATGAACTTCTTGCTTTCAGTATCTTCTCTAAATTAACATGTCTTCTTATGCCTTTTATGCTCATATGATGCATAATTTAAAGCAAGTACCGTATTTTTCTTTTGTGTTCAGGATGTCCGTTACACGTCAGGAAACGCCAAGAGCAATAACTGCTTTCATAGCAAGTCAGGTGCTTCCACTGTTGAACTAGGATGTAACACCTTAACTGACTTAATTCGCTTTCACAAACTTTGATGAGATTTGCTCTGGAGTTAAAACACTGTAAGAAAGAGTCTATTTTACCACAACTACCTATATTTTATAGCAGTGAAGCAAAAAATAAAGTCACCAGACCTTAGCTTCTGAGGAGGTGTGGATTTTACGGTTTTCTGCAAGTTTTCACTAAGGCACGCTGTGGGCTGCTAGCGTAGTCACTACACAAAATAAGATTGGTTCTCCTGGGCCACACTTCTATAAATTTTATTCCTGACAAGAGCAGCAAAGGCAACAAAGAACAGCCTAGGGAGACATCCTAGGAAACAATAAACATAGCATTAAAAAGCTTGCAAAAGGAGAATTATCCACTTTGAGGCAGCACAGCCTCTGCCGTACTGCTTCCACCTTCCATTCAAAGGCAAATAAATTGTCCATGACAGCTCCTAATGACCTCCACAGTTGTTCACTGAACTTGCCCTCAAATTACAGGGTAATAAAGGGATAACAACCCTTGACTGACTAAATGAGGAGGTGGGTCCTCCCAGTAAAAGCACATCTTTCATTACTTGCTCTTTTCTTTTGCTCGTCCAGAGAAGTAATATCTCACAACTACAACTAAATCGCTAACAATTAATGGACTCATATATCTTTATTCCACTTAAATCATTCCCTAGAGCATCACTGTGGTAATGTTCCAGACCTGGGTTATAGTTTGTTTGGCTTTTTAAAAGTTAGCAACGTAGGAATAACTTAAGCCTTACTTCAAGTAAGCATACCAAGGTACTTCGCATTACTGCCTCTGTATCGTCATGCCGTCAGGTTTCTTTTTCCAGACTACTACCATTTTTACACAACACATAATTGTATTTCTGTCAAATGCCACTTTTCCTATTATTCTGTTTTTCGTTTGTTGAATTTTGGTCTCTCTCATAGGAGGCCACCTACACGTATCCTGAAAATTTGAGAATTACTTCTGTGAATACATCTGTCCTGACCTGCTTTCAGTTTGACATCCCCACAAAGAGGAATCTAATCTAAATTTAGTTGACGCAAACAGACAAGAATTTGCCTGGATAACCACATTGCTACGGGTGAATTTCTGCCAAAAATAACTATTAAATTCAGATGAAAGTCTGTCTTGTTCTGTCCAGTTTTCACACGTGCAATCTTCTTTGAAGGAACTTGTGTGTAATGAAGCAAGGGGCCTGATCCTCCTAAATTCTGAGGTCAAAGATTATGTGACCGGTTTTTAAGGGTACTGATGTCCACTGCGCTTCAACATCACTTCAAAAAGGCTCTCACTCCACTGAGCACCAGACAAAAAACCAAGAGTTATTCAAGGCAACGACACAGCCTTTAATCTCACTGGACACAACGATATTCTTGCCTCAGCTGACTTAAACCAGTTGTCCAAAAGTGGTGCAACTCTTGTATAAAACGGTTATTACACAACCTTATGTCATCATTACCTTACAGTGCACAGGAGCTGACATACTGTAAATCAAAGACAAAGCTAAACTCAGCAGTAGATGAAGTAGTTCAAAGCAGGTTTTAAATCGTTACAGACGCCTCATATGAAGAAAGAAACCTCCTTATGCACACTCCTCCTTGATACAGGCAAACAATGTCCATGCCCACCTCCCTCTCTCCAGGCATCCACTAGCTGGGATTTTTTTGTTTTACAGAGTTAACAGTTTGACAGGAATCTTAGAAAATGAAAGACTAAGTAGCATGATTTCATGATTTCTAAAATGGAAAACAACCTGAGAAATCAAAGTAATTTCTAAAATGCTTTTACTAAGTAGCGCTGATACTGATTTTGTTTTCGTGTTGGTGAAGTCAACATGTTGATGTTGACTTCATTTACCCATGGAGGTCATTGATTTTACATCCTCTGCATATAAATGGCAATGAGATAAATTAAAAAGATAAATATACATTCTATCTAACAACTTTTGTGGTTAATATGTGAAAAAAGGTATTTTCTATGCTTTCTACAATTGATATTCTATTACCAGTCCTGAAAGTAAAAACTAGAGCTGTTCATAGTTTGGGATGGGAAGATTTTTCCACATACATGCCTTCTTCCACCTAGACACCTAAACTCAAGGGATTTACAAAGTTATTTCATTAAACTGGCACATGAACCAAGACATATTCTGTCTTCATCAACTATTTGATGTGTTGTAATACTAATTCTGTGAGAGCAAGTCCATTAGATTTCCTTTTTCACTACCATTTTGGGGGGAATTTATCGTCCTCCTCTTTGAAAATACCAGTGACTCCTTTTCGCATAAGTGTAACAGGGCTTGTTTTATTAACAATTTATTATTTATTATTTATTAACAATTTATTATTATTCTGAGGAAATTGAAATTTCACGTGAAGGAATTTTTTTTCATTGGTAGATGTTGACCAACTTTGTCATTGGATTGTGGATATGTCTTTCCTCCGTGAGCTGTAAAAGAGTCTTTGACACATTTTGTAACCAGGATGGTATGATGGGACATTGCTTTCTATTTTACAGTTCTTTCCTGCTGAATTTGTAACCATTCCTCATACAGGAATGTTTTTAAAACTACTTGCAATTAAAATACCATTTCCATCCTACTTTCTATCACATGAAATCACATGAACAAAGATAAAAATATTGCCCTACTTTTTCCACACAATTCTCTTACAAAATGGTGTTAAGGAGTATAGACTGGATTATATGTACTGCCTGATCTTGTTTTATTGACTGCAGAACAGAGCATTGTAAATGTACATATGTTGGTTATTAAGATATTGTGACAAGCAAAATTTAAAATAAAATAAAATAAAATTTAAAAACCCAGAAAATATGACTATGAGTCATTAGATGGCATTTTTGAGTCAGTATGCCCAGACTGATGCTCTTATGTTGCTGGAGGCAGAGCCTTTCATGTCAGATATGGAACTGTGGTCCTGATTGCTTATAATTAAAGGGTCCCATGACACTTTTTTTGAGGAATTCAGGGAAATAAGGTCCAGCATCCTGGCGAGATTCCAGTGCTGGTAATTACATTATATCCCTCATTTTTTCCCCTTTAATTGCAGCTGGGGAAAAGAGTTCATCTCCTTTTTAACAGCTATAAGGAGAAAAACCCAAACCTCACTGTTACCATGTTGCTCGTGGGAAGGGATGTAGTGCCTCTAATCAAAAAAAAAGACTGTGAAGTGCCTGCAATTGCACTTCAGGGCAGTGCAGGACAAATGTGAGGTATTGTTTTTAATCAAAAAGAGAAAACCTGTTTTTTTCTATAACATAGTTATATTACTAATTTGCTTTCAAAACCAGCATGTATTTATCATAGCAACCCAAAGCGGCAGAAATGAATAGGATGTTGCAGAATCTTCACACAAATAATTTACCCATTCTAGGTCTGGTGATTCCCCCAGAAGAGATTCTATTTTATTATATTGGTTAGAGTATTTGCCAGCTCTTAGAAGAATTATATTCCTGGGGTTCAGACTGTGCAGTCTTCACTGATCTTAATGTAGTGAGAATGCTGTGGATAGTCACCTTAAGAGAATTGGCAAAACTAAATTTCAGTAGCAGACAGAAATCTGCCATCTTCCTTTGTTCAGCTCCTTTTAGGGCTACCGCACCTAGGGGGTATTTTTCTGTACTACTTGTATCATGTCAACACTTCTGCTGAAGCATCTCATGCTTTCCACCAACCTGGATTTGTGATACAATTCTCCAGAAACTAGGGAGACCAAAGAAGTGAGTGCAATTACAGCGTACCACTTAGAGCAGCTGACACAACATTTTTATCTAAAAATTTGGGCATTTTTCCTTGCGGAATATAATGAAAAAGGAGAAGGGAACTGGAAGGCAGGGCTATACTACAGCTCCAGATTCAGGGTCAAGGGACCTGAAAGGGACCTTAATGCTGCTCAAGAAATGATCCACACTGTCTGCTCCAATGAATGATCTTGATTAGTTTTCACCCTGAATAACTCTGGTACCTTCTAGTGTGCCAGATGGTATTACCCAAAAATCCAAGAATTACAGAGAGATTGTGTGTCCCTCCTCTGTATGTGTGTTAGTAATGAAACACCTCGAAGGCTCTTTGCATCCTGTGGGGGTGGAAGCGTAGGGGTAGCAGGGAGAGCCCTAGCTGGCTACAAGACATACTGCTACTAGGATCAACAGAAAATCACTGCAAAGTACAACCGTCCACTGACAGAAAGCCTTACTGTGTCACCTCTAGTTAGCTGTTTCTGTCCTGAATTACTTTTAATGGGTACAACTCCCACCTTTTTGCTTTTTGTGTATGTCTCAGTATTATTTAAGGGCTATAAGGATAGAAAAGTCATCTAGGTAGTTTCCAGCCCTCAAGAAGGTAACAAATGCATTTTTAAAGCAGAACAGCCTGAAGCTTGTTATTTGACAGGCAAATTGTTAACCTTTTCACTATGTAATGGTCCATGGACATGAAGAAAAGAATAGGATGTGGATCACAGTCCCTTTTATTTTCTCTCTTTATTCTTTAGAGATTCCATTCACCCCAGATTAAATGGCAGTTCTTTCTTTGCCATTAAGTTTTCCGAAAATAGAGCCTAGGGTTTAAATATCATTTACATCGCAGTCAGAATAATCACATAAATAAGATTTTATGAATAATTAATCACAACTGCTATTACATTAGCACAGTACTATTTTTAATTTATGGGGACCACAATGGCATCTTTACTAACTTGGCAAGGGGCAAGTAGCAATTAAATTAGTACACTGATTAACTGATGAGTCATTGTATAGGCATACAGAGATTGATTGGATGATTGATTGATGAATCTTCTCAATGGGATCATGCCACAGCATACCTGAACAACAGGGAAAATCTTGTGTTGCAAACAGTGTCCTCAGCCACAAAAGGATGATAAAAGTCCCGCAAACACAGAGAAGTATTGTTAATGCTGTTTTCATTGAAAGGGAATTCTTTTTCTCTCAACAAAAGAAGGGATGAAATCTAAACCCTGTTGCAGCTGCCATAATCTGCTGAACGTTTGCAATTCAACGGGGAGAAAAGAGCTCTGCTGAAGTGCTCCAGTAATGATACTTCTGCCTGAAAAGTAACTGAAACTTTCAAAACACTCAAAATGTGCCCATTTTTGCATTTCTGACAGTGAAAGAAAACACCGTGTTTTTCTTCTGAAAATGTCAGATAAGATACGCACTCTCGTTTGGTGCCTTTTTTTCTTGTTTCCCTACCCAGATGTCTACTAATTCGTACAGCTCCATGGAAACAGAATAACTGACTAAAAGCATAGTGAAAGACTGAGGAGCAGTTACAAAAGGGAATTTGAACAAGAAGCTTTTGTTTTTATGTTCCTTTCAGGTATTAACATGTGAAACTGATACTTAAAATGTATTTAAAAGCAGCAAAAGACAAAAGCATGGATCTCCACTTTTCTACGATAAATGAGGCTGGTATTTCAAAGGAAAATATTGCAGATGAAGATGGTTGGAATTTTCAGACAAAAGTCATCTCTCATTTGGCTTGCAGAACTGAAGCTTTCCAGAGAAACACGGCATTGCTTTTAGCAAAAATGGAATTACTGGTCATCATCTGTGAAAGGGAGCACGTACACACCTCCATCCAATAGGCAGGCGGTCACCAAGCTCAGATGTGATGTCTGAGAGACAGGTTGACACTGCTGTTCTACCTGATTCAGACATATAACTTGATCTTTATACTCTTGTTTTCATTCCAAAAGATACCGGGTTTACTCCAGTACAGTACTGAGAAAAGCTATGAAATACCAAAGGTGACTTAAGAGTGAAAAAATTGTTTCCTTTCTTGCTTTGCTTTCAAGACCTAAATGTTACCTACAGGTGCAGAAAAATTTACATGACTTACAATCTTTCTATTCCCAAATTATTCAGATAGGGGTATTATGAAAAAGAAATTCATGCTACGAATGTTCATCCTAACTCTCTATATATTTATACTCTAAATTGTCTATCGAAGATAGAACATAACTTTACAGTTTGGATTTTAGTAATTGCCTTTTATTTTGTTCCAATACCCAAACTGATTTCTTAATACCAAAAGACGTGTAGAATACGACAAAAAGAAAACAAATGCTCTAGCAGAAAAGATAGAAGTTCAGTTATGAAGGAGGGGATGGAGACGTGTTTATTTAGTCATCAGATCAAATTATAATAAGAATTAACAAAGACAGCTTCAAGGTCCTTCGTTCCAGGGTGTAATTGGAACCCTTCAAACACGTGTCTTTTAAAATCTGACGTCCCTTCAAATTCATGCAAACCGCTCTACTCCAGTACCTGAAGATCAAGGGAGACTCATACAACCTGTGTGAAGTGTTAACACAGAGGGGTAGTTGGGACATTTCCACTATTGTCAACAAGGAGGAAGGCAGTGTTTTGCAGACAGCAATTAGATCTTCAGTGGGTCGCTGTCTGTGGAGACGTGTACCTAGTTCTGCTTTTTATGTGGGTAGCTGAGGGCCACCGCTTTTCCCAGGTGGGAATTTCTGTACAGAGTTTGTTTGCAATCACAGAATCAGTCACAGATTGGTCGAGGCTGGAAGGTCTCTGCAGGTCATCTTGCCCTACCCCAGCTGTGTTTCAAGACACAGTTTCTCAGACAGGTTACGCTTTTGTTAAATGTGCTGGAAAGGAGGTGCTGTTGCCAACGCTGTGTCTCCTGGATGGCTGGGACAGCCCCCGAGCAGCTCCAGGGACGGAGACTGCTGAAACAGGAGTTTCAGGACAGAACAAACCCAGGCCACTTCCCTGCCCAAAGGCCGGCCCCAGGCAGACGTGAGCGCGGTGTTTCGGCGGCCACGATGGATGGTGCAAAGGGCTGCCGACCTCTGAGGCAGGGTGATTAAAAAAATGCAGAGAGAAGCAGAGGCAGCAGGCAACAAAGCAGCCAGGTGGAAGAACTGAATCCGCGAATAAAAGCACATCTCCTCACCATACTGCGCTTCAGGAACAGCGGTTTGACACAACCCTATTTATTTCACAAGGGAAGTACAAAGAGGGATTCAACCTCATCGTCATTTTTTCCTCTAACACAAAGGATCCTGGGGACCCTAATTACTAGCTAACTCCTCACATCGAGAAAGGGAAATGCTGTTAGGAGACACAGAATTTATTTTTAAGAAGATAAAATTGTGAGCAGTGTTTTTTTTTTTTTTTGATGAGCCACAAAAAAGCAGATGAGAGCATGTTTAAAAAGCTCCAAAGCGGACACAGTAATTTTAAGTAAGACGAAAAGACAAGAGGTGCAAAAGGGGATCAAAGCAGCATCTGCTGGTTTCTCAGAAAACCAGAAGCTGACTTTAAAAATAATGTTAAACCTTTGTTGGATTAGCAGTTATCAAAGGCTTCAGTAGAAAAGCATCAGAGGAACTGATGAAGTGTCCAGCAGCCTGCCTGTCATAATTTAAAAAGTTTTCCATGAAATAACCAATGGTAGTCAAACTTTTGTTCTGAATTCGCTAATGGAAGTCACCTATAACTTGAACTTAAAAGCTCAGAAATCATGTTGCACAAACACAGTATAAGTCAGTCATCTGGACACAAGATTGAGCTTGCCATAATACTTATAACAGATTTTATATATATAACACATCTATTCATAATATACTGACACTCAGAGGAAGAGACATGGGGCTGTTCCAACTCAAAAATTCTGGTTTGTTTTTTTTTTTTTTTTCCTTTTGCCAGAGGAAGAGCATTCTTTGAATTACAGCCAGAATGAACGGTTGTAGGGAACAGGAATGGGGTTCCTAACAGTCACTCCAAATTGGCTAGACATGTTAGACCTCTGGGGCACACGGCTTTCTCCAAAAACTTGCCAATACTATGTAGATCCGGCACAATCCTTGTAATACACGCTTCAGTGTAAGTAGTTAATTTGAGTTGGCCAAAGCCCAAGGAAGAGAATGAAGCTGCTGTCAAGCATGAGAATGAATGCAAAGGCTGTACTGACAAATTCAGTGTGGTATACCCCCTACCAGCCCATGTGCTTTTAAAGAATTAAACAAAGAATTACAGGATGGCTTCCTACTTGTAGGCTGGTTATTAGCTAACGTACACGAGCTATACTAGAAGCAACATATTTAAAAATTGTGTGAGGCTATTTACCTGTCTTCAAACTGAATGGAAATAAACCTAATTTGTTCCAAAGTAGTAATTCATATTGACTTCACGCTTCCAAAACAAACACTGAGGTGGAAGAAAATGAGTAGATCCCGTGGATCCTTGAAGAAATGAAGAACTTTATATGATTCTAATCTTACTGGTGCGTATTTGGGTTTGCCATACTTTACATCAATTTCTGCACAGACTGAGTGCAGAAACCACTTCTGTTACCAGCAGAGAAAATTCATTCCTGAAGAGAACTCTTTCAGGTGCTTCTGTTTTAGCATTCCTGCTCTTGAGATGTTTCTAGAGCTGAACAAATGTACTAGAGAAGACAGCACAAGAATGAAAAAGAGCATGATCAGGCAATGGTTCTTTACAATAAAAATCTGGATTTGAGGCTGTTTTTTCTTTTTTTTTTTTACTGAAGAAAACCGAACACAAGATGATAGTAATGCTTGAGTTATTAAACTGCTTTCAGTGTTATCTATGGTGGAAGAAGCTTGGGGCCAGGGTGGACTTTATTCCCTTTCAAGAACTCTCTTGAGTCGGGAATCTCAGAAGGAACTGAACAGATGGTTTGAAATTTTGCAGTGTTGCAGTAAAATAACAGGCTTGAGTTCAAGTGGGGTAGTGGCAAAGCCTTAACCCTCTAATAGTTCCCCTATTGGACAACCATTAATACTGCCCTAAGTAGAAGAACAAATAATTCATTGTTGAAAGGACCGCCTGTGCTCCAAAAGACATGGCTACTCATCTCAACAATCAGAACAGAAAATTCTTCCCAAACTAATGCAAGTTTGCTGCAAAGTACATATGAAACAAACAAACAAACAAAAACAAAATACCACCCCACCCCACCCACAACTCTAATAGATTTGTTAGTAAATGACTACAAAAAACCTTTTGGGAAACACAGTCACTCTGAAATCTACCATGAGTAACACAACCAAACACTTCGAACTGTGGCAGGAGAGTATAGTAAGGATAGCTACATGAACTGCTTAATTTACTCTCAGAATCCCTGAAGTGTCTTAAAATTTGCCTTGTATTGCTGTAAAAGGTCTCTATCTGACTTTTGATATGGAGATTGGTCTTCTGGCTTTCCAGAAATACTGAGCCAACACTCAAGATGTCTCCTGGCATATCATGCTGAAGACTCATTTTCTTCAAAGGCCCTTTAATTTTGAATGCTATGGATATATTATCTCTCCCCTACTTTTACAGTACCATCAAGGCTCATCACCAAGTTCTTGTGGAAACAGGAAAGAAGTGGATTCTTAACAACATAATATTGTCTGTCTTCTCTAAGGGCTTAACATGTGATAAATTGTAAGATTTGGATGCAAATTTGTGGTGCTTCATCACATATCAAGAGAAAGCTTAAAATAAAGCAGATCTGAACATACAGAACTGTTATCTAGGAGTAGGCGAGAGGAAGCTGTGTTTATGGGTATGGGTACTGTCTGAACGTGGTGAAAAAAGTGTCTGTGAACAAAGAAAGTTATGAACTTGTATTATGATTTAAAAGTTGCCGGTGACTTAGTTTTTCCAAAAGCCATACCCAAGCTTTAGAATAAATGTATTCTTCTGTCGAGTGAAATGCTAACAGAAAGTACATTATGCAGATACACACTAATCATTAAAAGGTTTTGCTGTATTTAAGGATGAGGTTTATTGAACGCTAATTCGCACGGCAATCTTTCAGACACCTTCATCTAGCTGGTCATCCCCATGCTACCTTATGATCAATAGAGAGAAATTAGCTCCTCCAGGGGGTTATTAATGTTGTTCTGTGTGAGAAATGTGAGATGCCTAACTGCTCAAGACAGAACTGGTACGAGAAGAGTGATCTAGATCTTTCCACAACATGCCTCACAATGAAATAAGCGTGAACAGCATTGCTACGTGTGCACAATGACTGAGAAAGGTAGGCATTTTACAGCGGCTATTGAAGGCTTTCTGTGCTTCCAAAATTATGTCACGTCCAGGGGTTTCAGGTCCCAGTTTAGAGCCTGATTCTCAGGGGTGCAAGGCACTCCCTGGGCGTTTTCAGGTTCATAGCAGGATTTTGCAAGAGAAATGAGTTAGACTTCATGTCTAAGAACAAAATGACAGGTCCTCAGCCTATTGCTGACCCTTGGCAGAGATCAGGGCTTTCTTTATATGCATGTATCAGATTAAGGTGTTTAATCAAACCCACCTATTGTTCAACGAAAGCAATCTACCCAGCAAACTCACACCAGATAGCCAGATACCTGTTGGTGTAGCTAAGGTCACAATGAATTTCAGGGAAATCCTCCAGGTTGAAAAAAAAAACATTAAATTTAACAGCAGGATGTATTTCTCTTTTCTATATACAGGACATGAAAGAAGAGTCTACTTCTGACTTAGATCCTTACTGGGGTTTAACCACAATGTCAGTCTCCACTGTGAAGCTATTACATCTCAATGAGAAGCTTTGGAAGAAATTGATATTTCAGTGAAGTTGTACATCAGTGTATGTGGTTCATTACAAAGTGAAATGTGCTCTTTTGCATTTAAATGAGCAAGGAGATGAAAACATTAAATTGTGGTTCATTACAAATAAGCATAAGACTGTCCATTCATTATACTCTCTCCCCCTGACTCAGCTGGTGAGCAACCAAATCACTAATACAAGCTGGGTATACGTGAAAATCTGGTATCTTGATACCATTTGATAGGTTTGTGCCTTTACTACACTTACAGAATGATGTTGATTTGCATCCTGCAGAGTAACTAATATTCTGTAGCTAATTGTGTGCACTGCCATGACAGAACATCTAAAGAAGGACATTACCGCATATGTCTCGGAGGGAATAGGAAGATACTTCATTTATAGCCACCCATCTGTCTAGTCACGGCAGAATTACATACCAGCACAAAGCACAAATTGGTATGTCCTTCAGGAACAGCTCTCCCAGCACAACAGCCTGGGTCTCGGCACAACCTGATCCACACACCAGTTTGTTCTGTACCTGGTATGTTTGATGACAGGCACAGAAATTTGAATTAAGAGAATCAGAGGGGAGAAGACAAATGCAAAGCTCAACATGAACATGAGGAGCAACAATTACGTTTTAGTTATTCCCCAGTACGGTATTTACGTTGCTGATGTCTCCCAGTGGGACACTGTCCCGTAAGTGAAAAATACTGCAGTTTTCAGCTTCAAGAGTTCTTGCCCAAATGTAGCTGGCCAAAGATGAATTTTCTACTGGAGCACAGAAAATAAGTTTCTTTGCAGATTAAAATGACTCAGAGATTTTTAACAGCAATTAACTGTTGAGAATATTGATAACTTCTATTTCATCAGAAACATGAAAGTAAAGGGAAGTCACGAGCACACAGACTTCCCAGTGACACACTCGATAAACACATCTTTTTTTAAAAAGAGTCAGAGAAAGCCCTCTTATGTGTAAGCCAGGGACTCCAAAGGGCATCCTTCCACCATGCTGCAGATCACTGAGGTCCTGAAGCTACTGCTGACCAAGTTCCTGTGTCTGCACGAGGCAGCTCAGCCTGATGCACGTGTCCTAGCAAAAATGCAACATTACACCTAAGACAGAACACTCCTCAGCAGGAATACTTTTTGGATGTGGTATCATACCAACGCAGTTGCAATGCTTTTAAATTACTCAATTGTAAGTTATATTCCACGATTCCAGAGTCGGTGTGAGATGCTGCCAGCTTCAGCGTTTCTGCAGTGGCTACCATTACACAGCGCAGTTGTACAGTGCTCTCAATGCAAGATTAGATTAGGCTTGGAAAAACACCTTTATTGCACTTTCAGATAATCTGTATCCTAAGCAACTGCCCTTCCACCAATTAAAAACAACAAAAAAAAGTTTTTTTCTGTACTGTATGCTGACATATTTGCTTTGGTGTATTTGCAAGTAAAGATGTGTTTGTGGGAGGCATTTTCATGTTTATGTTTCTGGCAATAAGTGTCTGATCAATTCCTATCACCCTATATGGATTTCTGCTTCATACAGTTTTAATCTACTCTGTCTCTTCTTCTGGCTGTTCAATCCAGACCAGACTTCCTCCATTCCTTTATGAAAAACAACTGTAATTTCATTCAAATATTATTACTCACATGATGTTAATCAGTGAAAATAGCTTAAACAAAATATGCATAGCCAGAAAATAAAGCCCTCATTTTTGCTCACATTTCTGATATTTCCATGACTTTTAAGAAGTTACTGTATAGATTAATCAGTTATATCTTAAATTTTGTATCTATCATGTGAGTCTTGTCAATGATTTTTGCTTAAAGAAAAAAGGAAGGAAAGGAAAAGGAAAGGAAAGGTTCTGTAAGGAAAACCGTGTCTTAGTTAAAACTGTAAGTAAGGCACTAACACAGTCTTTGGTCTCCCCTCCCCAATGGAAAAATAGAGGGGAAGTGACAGAAAAGGGGGAGTTGCCCAAAGAAAACCTTTTCCTTTTGCTGAATGAACATTGAAAGCCTACCCCCTATGGCCACCATCACTAGCGAGGTGGGGAATAGGAGATTTCCAGATGTCCTGGGTGAGGGAGACAGGAATCTGCGTCAGAGACAGCTGCCGTCAGGAGGCCCATTTGAGTTTTGTGGACACCCCAATATGGGAGCAAAGAAGACTCCTGAAAAGAGGCGGGGAGGGTGAAAATTGAAGGGAAGGGGGATGGATGCATACATGGAGCTGCTCACCTTGGTGAAGGAACAAAGACCACCAATGCAAGAGGGAGAGGTGGGAAATGAGGAGACACTGCACTTCTGCACGACAAAAACTGGGAAGGATGGCACATGAGGGCCCCAATAACGTAGAGTAGGGGAGGAGGAGGGGAGTAAATGCACGCAAGGAGCCCTGGCTGCAGACAGTGAGCTGGAACCTGCTTATGAAGTTTATGAGCCAAGTTATGAAATGTGGGACACTCTAGAAATATTTTGTGCAAATTGTTGTATAACCGGGCCACCAAGATTTAATATCTCTGCACCACAAGTCATTAGAAGTACATACACAAAAATCAATCACGGCAAAAGCCCTGCAGACCACTGAATATATTCTGCACTAATTCAAAAGATTTTGGCAATTAAAGTCAAGGTTTGTACAGGTTTACAAAAATGTAAGAGAGTATGTCCCCAGCAATAGTGAAGCATATGTGAAAGGTCCACGTTTCAAGTACAGAATGTTTTACTTTTAGATTATGCTACTTCAGCAACAAAACCAATTAGTGACACAGCAACAAGACTGGAATCATCTATTTAAAAAAGAAAAATAGAAAGAGACCGGTCAACCAAACAAAACAAAGCAAAACAAAAAAGACAAATCTATGAAGGCCTTTGGACCAGAAACTGAGAGACATAGTTAATTGCTTAAATATATCACAGACGTAATCTAGGCAAACGTGTGGTAGTTCACATCAATTTATATTCATATTCATTTGCAGTCTTTGTGTTCTTTTCTCTGGCATACAAGCTACAGCATTTCCCAGACATCTCCGCCAATTAGGAAGGGGTCAACTTTCCAGGTTATGTTAAACTTAAATTTTGCTCACATTAAAAAAAAAAAAGTTACTGTGTCAACTAAAATTGTTGACAGCCAGGCATGTCTGAGGATAATTCAGCTGTGGCATGTTACTAGCTGCTTCTGAAGCTCAGCGTAGTAAACAGGAGGTAACGTTCCCAGAGGGGTAAAAGGTTTACAAAATATTTTTGGAGAAACCAAATATTCCATCTGTGGCATCTTGTCACCAACCTAACAGTTAAAGAACTGTCATTTTAAGTAGCATCCTCAAGGAAATGGGAATTCGGAGGCTTTAATAAAATCCCAGATAAAATCAGGTTCAAATTTCAGTGGGGAGACAATCATCTGGAGGAATGTATTTCAAAGTGCACCGCCTCCACAAGAACTTCAAGGGAGCCACACTGACATTTTGTGCATTACTGAAAGACTGGCAGGCAAGGACAAAATAATGTGTAACACTTCAATAAAATTGATATTAGTTTTTATTTTATTTTTATTTTTATTTGCAGGAATGGTACAGGTGGGAAAGAAACATCCAGTGGTATTGCTAAAGTATAATAATGACAATGTAAGTGTCAACCTATCTGGCTCAGTAAAAGTCAAAAAAAAAAAAAAAAAAAAAAAAGAGCCCTCAGAAACAGTGCTGACCCTATACTTTAATTTTAAAATCATGACATTAGCAAACTGAACGATATGTTTTTAAAATATTTATTCTGATGGGACAACATTTCATTTAAATGTCAAGCTGTCAGTCCAGGCAGATGATTCAAACTGAAGCTTCATTTGATGGTTGAAGTATCCTCACTAACACAAGAGGACATGGAAGAGTAGGCCTAACTGTTGTAGGCCTCTTTGGGGGCATTTTAAATTTATAAAAGCAAACCAAACAGACTGGTGATTGACACGAGAACTGTGTGACTGTCAGCTCTCACTAGTAAGAGAGAGGTACTATGAGGTTTTCTGAGTGATGTTGTGTCAGTATTTTAATCCAAAGTTTATTTTAAAGACAAACGAGGAGGCATGTTCTAAATGTAAAAGACTTCACTGCTGTTTCTCATACCACAGTTTTCTGTAACCACTAGGCCCAGTCCTACTACTGAAAACTGGAAAAACTCCCATAATTTACAAAAAAACCCATTACCTAATTAATCCCCTAAACTTGAAGACAGACCTCCAATACTGCCAGTGCAAATATTATCAGGTAACCAGAATTTTTCCTTATGTCACAAGGTCCTAACGTAAGAATTTGGTGGGATATTGAGACTTTTTACAGCCGCTAAGAACAGAAACACTGTCACATCATTAAGTGGAAGAAGGCAAAATATTTTGGGTTTGTGAGTGGAGGGGCAATTTGGTTGCAAATGTTAAGTAATAGTTAGCAGGAGGTAATAGAGTTTGGGGGAGTGGGAAAACCCATGACTGTTGCCTTCCTATGTCCCTTCCAGCTGAGACACCTCCCCTGTTGTTCTTCTATGGCACGGGCTATGGAAGGTAAACTCCAAGCATGAAGCTCAAGTTTGTCCACAGTTGCACCCGTGGTGTAGCTGGGTATCGTGGCTGTGCCTGTGTGCACATCCAGTAATGAATTTACTGGGTGGCCCAAGACTTCCCAGGCCAGTCTTCTGCACAGATGAGCTAATGGACTGGCTGGAGACAAGGGACTGACTTGAAGCTCAGTGACTGACTGAACTTCGAGCCACCTTCCGTCACGATTAATTATTTTACCGAGGAGCTACAGTTACAGGAGCTCTCCAGGTGGGAATTTCAGAGAGTTGTAGAGATTCCTCCAGGCAGCTCCTGCCGTGCCTCGTTCAATTTGTGAGCTTAGATGTCTTGATTAGTGTCCTGAGTAGAGTGTCCCAGTCAGTTCCTACTGGGGAATTGATCAAATCATACCTAGGTAAGCTGCTTGAAAATAGCCTGTAGAAACTTGCTGCAGATGCAGAAATGTTCGTGTAGGACAGTCTTTTGCACATATTTTTAAGATGGTTAGGAGATGTTTTCTGTCATTTCTGTCAGTCCAGCTCCTGAAAATGGGCTATGCATTCGCTGGACAAGTAGCACTACAAGCCAGTAGAAGAGTGGTTTGGGGAGTCTTGTCCAATCTAACCATATCACTACAAAGACCCTTGAAATTAAGACTCCCATTTCCATCCAGACACCGATCAGCTTTTTGGGTGATTTCATTCCAACACAAGTATTACCGTATGCCAAGGTTCAAAGTGGTTTGTGCTTTTTTTTTTTTTTAAACAAGTAGTCTCTCCATAATTGTTCATGCAACAATTACTTAGCATCAAATAAGCATCATTCAGAGAAGGTGCGGATCTGGCTAAGCTCTCCAAACAGCTAGGGGAGGGTGTTAAAGCTGTTTCTTCCACTGCACACCCAAGAAGAATGTGTTGTGGTAAGGAATCACAGCAAGACGCGAACTGCAGAATGACTAACTCTGTTTCTCATCTTGCCGTAGTTTGGGTTTCCACAGAATCCACAAAACTATAGGATTATATATAGAAAGAGTTGGCAATAACATATTTAAAATCCAGCTCAAAATTGCAAACTGACAGCTAACTAGTATTTGTTTTACAAGATTCAGCACAAAGATTCAGCACAAAGCTAGGAGCTGGGAAATGGTAAATCCTGGATGACGGTGACATCTGTCAAGAAATACAGTCTCCCTAATTCTGCATCACTCTGTGTTGCAAATAAAAAACCCAAACCTTAAAAGCCAATACAGTCCATTTTTTCACTCCTTCTAGTCTCATCATTAATTTCCATCTACATTTTCACACAAACTCAGACAAAAGTTTCCAGAAATCAAGTCTGAACAATTGAATTAATAAAGCCCCTGTCAGGAACATCAAGTTTGGAAGTGTTAATAGCATACCATGTCAGTTAATAAACTTCAACGTATGTACGGTGATCTTGCCCTATTTGGATATGTGCACGTCAAAGACCACAGTTAAGGGACTGTGATTTTTTTGAATTCTAAATTACCACAAAGATCACATTTAAATCACTTAGATTTGCTCTTTCTTATTATCAAGCCTATATTTCTAGGAAGAATTACAAAGGATAGACTCAAAGGTGTATACAAGTCCTAAATGAGGAACAAAGTATTGAGTAAACTTCAAATGAGCAAAATCAGCTAATGCCTGGAAGAACATGAGAAGCCCACAGAGACCTCTTTCTATTCAGCTGCTTAAAATACATAGTTTGGCTTTTTGGGTTATTAAACTGCACTTAACAAATTAGGCTTCTTTTCAGGTTTTTTGTATTTGGAACTATAAAAGAGTCAAGGATGCTCCAGTCTGGAGAGAGATATAACAGAGGTCTATTAAATTCTCAGTGATCTGGAGAAGATGCATATAGACTGTACCTTCTCTTTTCTAACACAGGGAGTAAGGGAATGACTTTCTATTTAATAACAAAAACAAAAAAACCCAACCCAAAACAAGGAAGGAAGGAAGGGAGACATAACTTGTCTCACATAACGTGAAATTAAGGTAAGAAACTCTTTGTAAACTTTTTACAAAGGTTCCAAAAGTGACTGGACAAATTAATGGAAAAAAAAACACATTTGAAATCATTAAATACAAACCCACCATTATGGCACAGGAAGTCCTGGGAAAAATTCTGCGCAATGTTGCTGTCAGCTTAGACTCTTTCCTAGGCTGTCAATACTCTATTATTATTCTGTTTTAGTCAAGATACAAACTGGCTGCATATTTGGTCTAATCTGATATGCCCCTACATATATTTTTATGTCACTATCTTGTGCTTTGAAATCTCCAACTATTGTAAAACTTCTGGGTTTTGCTATCCTTTAACCATTACCTTTGCTTAATACTTGCAGAAACCAAAACAAAAAAAATGAAATATTTCTATTGTGGAATTTACATGTGCAAAATCTCAAAGAGCTAATGGGCACATCCTATAGCTAAAAAGATCCCCTGTATTGAAAAAAAAATAATCACTATCAAGCATTAAATGTAACCTTTAGATATGTGTATCTTCAGCAGCTCTTGTAGCATCATCAGCTCCTGTCCTCTGTGGCCACTGAATAAGGAACCTTTCCTGAGAAATACTTTACTGAAAATTGTAGGAAGATACTAATGTGCAAACAACAGAGAGATTCTTTTGAAGTGCTCCTCCACAGTTCAAGTAAGCACTGTTAAATTCCTAAACGCTTCTGGCTATTCCAGGAACAGCAAAGAATCAGGGAATCATAGAATGGTTTAGGTTGGAAGGGACCTTAAAGATCATCTAGTTCCAACCCCCCTGCCATGGGCAGGGACACCTCCCACTAGATCAGGTTGCTCAAAGCCCCATCCAACCTGGCCTTGAACACCTCCAGGGATGGGGCCTCCACAACTTCCCTGGGCAACCTGTTCCACTGCCTCACCACCCTCACAGTAAAGAATTTCTTCCTAATACCTATTCTAAATCTACCTTCTTTCAGTTTAAAACCATTAGCCCTTGTCCTATCACTACACTTCCTGATAAAGAATCTCTCTCCATCTTTCCTGTAGCCCCCCTTTAAGTACTGGAAGGCCACAATAAGGTCTCCTTGGAGCCTTCTCTTCTCCAGGCTGAACAACCTCAACTCTCTCAGCCTCATAGGAGAGGTGCTCCAGCCCTCCGATCATCTTCATGGCCCTCCTCTGAACCCGCTCAAGCAGGTCCATGTCCTTCCTATGTTGGGGGCCCCAGAGCTGGATGCAGTACTCCAGGTGGGGTGTCACCAAAGATGGTACATATCATCAGTAAAACTGAAGATCTAAATTTGATATCAGGAAAACCTGTGTTTTGTATTTCTAGCAGGGGACTCGCCAATCTACCACTTTCTCCTTCCTACGTATGATACTCTCACCTTCTTAGCAAGAAAGCACTGATACTACGTGTTCCCTTAAGCCTTTTTTTTTCCTTCCCCTGTATTTCCATTTGGATTATTTTCTCATTTCCACTTCTTGATTACAACTCTGCTATATTAAAACCAGCCTTTTAATGAACTTACCCTGGCAATCCTGCAATACCTCACCGAGTACAGCACTTGCATTTGTACTTCACAAACATCCTGACATTTTTATAGGATTATTAAAAGAATAAACTTTGGAGAATGTTGCATTCAAAGTAGTGATCTCTAAGAAGGAGGAGAAAAGACTTACGTATACTCATTAGCTTGCTTCTTCCAGATGCATTTTAAAAAAATGAAAGTAAAACAACAGTAATGTTTTCAAGTTAAGGGATTAATGACAAACACATGTAATAGATGAATGATAATCATTTTAAACCACTGGCAATTATTTCTATTTATTTATGGAAGTAGTGTGGATAGGGAGCAGTGACCTGCAGAGGGACACATTAAACACTGCAGATTTGCAAAACTCTGCAGAGAAAGAGTGTTTGTGGGGAACGAGGCTGTGAAAGAACGATTCTGTAAGAAATTACGTTACGCGTTTCCTCCCGTTTGTTAACATGCACCGACCATAACAGTGCAATCACACTTCATCGTTGCCTTTATGTATTTACTAGTGTGCTGAAGGCAAAGTATTTACAAAGCATTTCCATATACACTGCATAAAAAAAGGTGAAAAACTGTATCCCGGTATTTCCACTCTAATTCACCACGTCAAATGAGAGACTGTGGTACAGCCTGGAGATGCTGAGCCTGTGCACAATTTCTCATCTGTGAACTTCGGTCTATGTAATCAAGGGCTACGCAATTCATTCCTGCACCTGTAACCACCCCTGTGGCCCCTCCAAGAAGTCAATTCCATGTACTGGTCTCAACACGATTACTGTATTGACATTTCTCAGCTGAAAGACTTTTGCAAATACCATCCAATTTGCCAGCTCTTTCTAAAAGATCAAAAGATGCCCCTTGCATAGTAGACAGGGATTTACACTGATGAGTGCCTATTGTCTTGAATACAAATGCTGCTCACGGTGTTTGCCCAAAGCTAAATGTGTACATCTCTATAATAACTAACTGCAGTTAGACCACGAAAGCGTACTCATATTGTAGATAAAGTATGTTTGTGCTGGAGAATACCTTTTGCTTGAACAGCCCCCAGGCTAAGATCTTCAAGGCCTCCTAATTAGGGAGGATGGCACTGAGCTCGAAACCCGTCATTCCAAATAAAACAGCTGGTAAGGGCACGTTGTTCCCGCTTGGAAATGATAACGACTGCGTTAGGTTATTGCTTCAGGTAATAGGTCCTGCAGGTTGAGATCCGCTTTCGGCAGAGATCTGTAAGTAGCAAACCGCAACAGTCCCCAAGTTCATCGATGCAGTGGGAGGCAACCTAATGGACTTCACAACCAGAGGACAACCCGGCCAAGGCACTAACCAAAGTTTTCTAAGACTCTTTCAACTACAGAAATAACTTCGTACTTTGCGAAACCTCCCAGATAGTGTCGCTTTCTCAAATCCCCATATTACCTAGCCTATAATATTTTAGCTGTCCACATCAGACAGATTGTTGCTCTTTCTGATAAAAGTCACACGCTGAGGTTAGCAACAAAGCTCACTTTATTATATTGCTCACCTGAACAACACGTTTAGAAGATGTGAAATCAATTTATAGCATTTTTTTGGAAAGCACTGCTAGGGAATAAGGCATATTCAAATATCTCTCAGAATCTCTCGCATTTTTGAGGATCAAAAGAATGACATTAATTTTAAAACTAGTCAAAAAGAAAAGTTGTAGGACTTCAACTACCATATGCTCACTAAATCATGAATTATATACAGAAAAAAGCCATAAAAGTTACTTTGAAAAAGTAAAAAAAATCATATTATGATCTTTGTGCAGCATAACACATATGGTTAAGGGGATTAATTTTATCCCACTGGACACTTATACCAAGAACAAAAGGGTGAAAAAAGATTTTAACAGGATATGACTAGCAAACAAGATACTTAATTCTTTCAAGGGGTGATGCAAAGCATATCCTTCATGAATAACTTACAGAAAATACCATCTGCTTCACAGCCTATGCACAGTAGTATTAAATGTACTCTTATGTAGACTTGTATCTTCGTAGTGTTTTTAAGATTGTGTTGCACGTGTCAGATTAGAAAGCAGCATTAATAGAAATAAAATATAGGTGCACGCCTAACAACATCCCTTAAGTAATCTCAATGGCTCCACAAACATGAAAACAAACTGTAGGTAATGTAATGTTTTGAGGCCATGTTAGAGGCCTGCTTATCCTCATCTCTGACACAAATGTTTTTACGCCAATACTTTGCATTTTGAAATGGCTCCTTGTACTGAACAAAACATAACAGTAATTCCAATAAATATATTTTTTTAAAATATTTAGAAAATCTGAATATATGCAGATACTGTAAAACTGGACATTTATTTCAGCACAGCTAGAGTGGAATAAAAAATATTCTTTTTTCTATTCTTGTTATTAAACCATACAATCCAATGCAGAACTAATTTACTTTTCATTCTAAGTGCTGATTAATTCAATTTAAATATATCAGTACAGAAAAAAAATTATATCTAAAAATCGTACAAGAGGGTATGCATAAAATGCTTTTCAAATGGATATTCTTGCATGGCTTTGGGAAAAAAAATATGTGAACATATTTACCAACTCCTGAATATGTAGAAATGTAATAATAACTCAGATTTGTTAATGGAAATTTGAAGTAAGTTACATCACAAGACAATTTCAACGCCTTGTCTCCTGCCCCATATCTATACTTTCTCATTTTTTCAGATCATTTGTTTTAGTAGCACTTGATAGTCTTTACAACTGCAAGTCAGATGAATTCAGCTTGTCTAGGCTCCTATTTAAAGATTTTCAGTGCTTTTAAGTGCTTCACCCTTCTTATGGCCACTTAGTTATTCCACACCTTATAAATTCAAACAGTAACCGTAAGACGGCAGACAACTTTCTCAAAGCATACCTTCTGGTTTAGGATGGAGATATAGAAACACACGTGATTTCTAACACTTCTCTGATTCTTTAATAATGTGATTTTACACTTTTCAGCAAATCTGCAGGAGCAACTGAACTCACCACCATTTTTTTGTACTTCAAAAGCTAAAATCCATTAATGAATTGAAAGTAACAGATTGTTGTTTATGATATCCACGATTATGGTGGCATGAAGTCTAGAAAGTTTAGGCTAAGTACTTTTAGTTAAGAGAGAATTTGAGGCCAGTTTTCCAAGAATTCTAGAAAATGGAAGAGAACTCCTGGTATCTTAAAACTTCTCATTATAGTAGTCTGAACATATGGTACAGAAGGAGATTCCATCTAGTCCTACATCTTATCTTTCACTTTATAATCAATCTAGTCTTCATCCAGTCTGTCTGGTTGCTCTAGTTACTAGAGTCTGCAGAAAGAGCTCCTAAACTAACAGCTAATATGGGTGGATGAGGGTGTCTTCTTACTGCACACCTAACTGCTCTTTCCTACCTGCCCTGGCTCCGGCGTAAACATGGCTAAAAAGACTAAATGTGGCACAGCAAGTCAATGGAATTAGCTCCAATGTTTAATGTTCCTCATGATACGGTATACAAAATGTTGTTGATTCCATTTTCAGAATCATAGAATGGTTTAGGTTGGAAAGGACCTTGAAGATCATTGAGTTCCAACCCCCCTGCCATAGGCAGGGACACCTCCCACTAGACCAGGTTGCCCAAGGCCACATCCAGCCTGGCCTTGAACACCTCCAGGGATGGGGCCTCAACAACCTCTCTGGGCAACCTGTTCCAGTGCCTTACCACCCTCAAAGTGAAAAATTTCTTCCTAATGTTCAATCTGAACCTGCCCTCTTCCAGTTTAAAGTCGTTCACCCTCGTCCTATCACTACATGCCCGTGTAAAAAGTCCTTCCCCAGCTCTCCTGTAGACCCCCTTTAGGTACTGGAAGGCTGCAATAAGATCTCAGGACTTTTCTGTGTCTATATATTTATCATTTTATACATAAGTTTTTTATATATGTGTTTGCTTATATAAACATATGAAATATACAGATAGTTTTGTTTGTATAAAATACACATACACACATATATACATATTAAATGCTACTGAGAAACAGTAAGAGGGAAGAAAATTACTCAGTCACCAACAGTGTCCCCTGTCTCTCAGAGGAAATGATGGGACAAAACAACAGGAAGGAAGGAAGGAAGGAAGGAAGGAAGGAAGGAAGGAAGGAAGGAAGGAAGGAAGGAAGGAAGGAAGGAAGGAAGGAAGGAAATGCTCTTACTTAGGAAGAGAGACACACCTAGTCACTAGAGCATCCACTCTGAGCAGCTCAATGGCAATTTTTAGCACCTGAAACAGACAAAATGCTTCTTAAAAACCTTCAATCCAGAGCTGAGTGTTATTTAACCTGTTACTTGCCAGGACATTGAGGAAAGGCTTTATTGTTATGTGTAACAGCAGTGTAGCTTGTTTGGTTTGTTTTGTTTTTTAACCTTGACTAGTTAATATATTTTTAAATAAACACATTTTCCCTAAAGGCTTTTAGTGGGGAAAAAAGAGAAAAAAAAAAAAAAACACAAAACAAAACGAAAAAAAAAACAGAAAGGGTAATATTTTAATTTCTGGTGAATGAACAATTTGACAGACAAGATTTCACCCTTACATGTTTGCCAACTTTTAAAGCCATCTCTCATTGCCCCATAAATTACTCTCAGGTATGCAGTACATGATAGGGTAAAAGTCTTTTACTCTACTAGTATGCTCATGTAATATATAAAGCAAAGCTAAAGTTTAGAAATTATTGCCAGTAGCTATTAGCTGAGACTCGGGCTCTGAAAATATCAAATAATTGATCATTTGACTGTCTGTGCTGTGGAAGGGTTAGGATGGCTGCTACCACAGCCTTCACCTGTGCCAGCTCACATTCTTCTGACCACTTTCCCAGGAGGATGCGTGATCGCGGAGCTGGGCTGTGATGCCCTGGATGTGATCTTCCGCTAACGATGGTCTCAGTGCCACAGAATGACCCTCAACGTACATTTACTAGACTAGAGAGAGCCTGAGAATTCAGTATCCTTCAAAATTATAGTATCCTTTTAGGGAGTTAAAAACCAGGATTCAGGCTTGCGTGGGGAATGGTTGCACATGGGACGTGTTGAAACCACTGAAGCGGTGGCCGTCCTGGCTCTATTCTCCTCTCTCTGCTGGAAGTTGCACGAGGAACAGCAGAAAGGCAAACCTTCCTACGCCACTGCTGTTCACAGCCCTGTGCATGTTCTAAACTAAAGACAACAGCACTTTCCATTAGTAAAGCCGAGCGTTGGGTATGGCAGCAAGGGAGAAAATAACAATGTTTTTTAGTCGTCCTGCAAAATGCCTGCAAACACGAGCCAGCGTCCTTAGTGTTCTCCTATAGTTTACCACTTCAGGCTTCCAGAGGTTATAGAAGATTGTAAAAGGGGCATGAGCAAACATTAAATCACAATTACAGTTGCAGATCATTTTCACCAAACTGGAAGGCTGCCTGCCTTGAGGAAACGACTTCCAGGTGTGGTAAGACTCTTCACTGGCTTTGGCAAGTTCTCTGATGCCTGTATGGAGTTTCCTAATGATTTCAGGATTTCATCAAATTGTAGGTTAGTAGTTTTATAGATTCCGTACATAGTACAGTAAAATAATTATTTAATATATCTCAAAGAGAAAAAATAAAATATCATAAATGCAGGCTGTATCTGCCATGGTGTTCATAACAAAGCTATTTATAAATCAAACTTATTCTGTAAATAAAATACAACCAAATATTATCAACTTGCATAAACTAATTTAAAGTCTTGTCTGGCAGCTAAGATAAAAATGCCCTAAACCAGTCTGAATATAGCGAAACTACAAAATGATTCAATATCACCAAAGAATGAACTTAAGATATATGGAAATAAATGGGCCCAAATTCCATTTTTCTTGTAAATACAAACATTTACTAGAGGCACTTCAAATAATTTATGCACATGTTAGAAATTATCCTTCCTTTGTTTGTGACAGCTTCAAGAATTACTTTGCAATGACTGTTACATTAGATTACAGCACTGATTTTTACTTCTGCTATTGGTAATGTATTTCTTCAGCTATGTGGCCTATTTTGCATCCTAGGGAGTGCAAAATTTGGAAGTCTCATTTTTCATGCTCACTTAAAGAAGGTCATGTTAGTCATATAGTAATCTTTAGTCCCCAAGGTAACTGCATGCCCACTACATTTGCCTTCTCCTTACTTATACTGTTAAGAACTATTTGTATCAGAAATAAAGGTTCTTAAACTGAAGTTACAGAAAGAAGGTTGTAGGTTTTTTACAAAAGAATGAATCTCAGAGCATTTTAAGATTTGCTGCCTTAGTAATATTTGTGTCTTTCATTCTGGTTCCCTGTTCAACGTTACAGCTGGCATTATGGTCCTTGGCACGTTGAGAGGTGTATTTTTCAAACAGATTTACTGTTCAACACGGTGTTTCTCTGCACCAGCTAACTCGGGCCAAATAGTCTACAAGTGGATATAACTCAGCTAAAGTCAGCCCTCTTATTCCATGACTGAGTTAGTATTTCAGGGAGTTCAAACCAAACCAAACCAAAACCCACCAAACCAAACCAAACCAAACCAAACCAAACCAAACCAAACCAAACCAATCTTCTTCTGACTGCATAAGCCATATTGGTTCTTTGAAGTAGTGGGAGCAAAGTCAAAATTGCAAGCCTATGGCTTCAAAGACATTTCATTAGCCATGTGGCTAGGTTTAGCAATACCAAAATGAATATCTGAACTTCACTCAAGTACAGGCATATCTGCTATCCATGACATGCATTAGTGCTGTTTCTGTCACATCTTGCTCAGAAGGAATTAAACAGCTTTATGGACTTACCGTTTTTTAATTTAGCCCACTACAACCTTCACTGATAAAACACAGAAGATCCTAAGCAAACCTTAAGATACTAAGTCAGGTTGTCAGAAAATCCTGACTTTGGGGGCAATGGACACATATTTTATGGCAAAGCAAAGATGACATGGCAGACTTCCAAAAGCAGGCATTACTCTTCACCCCTCCTAGTCTGTACTATAAAATAGTTTCAATGAATTTCATTGAATTTCCCTGTCAAAAAGAAAAAAAAAAAAAAAAAGATGAAGAGAAGGAAGAATTTGCTGTCACATGATATTCAAGCGCCATGTGCTCAGAAGGCACATTAAATGCAATATATAGTAGAATTTATATAGTGGAATACCAATTCTTGGAAAGCCAGTTGGTTGAAGAAAAAATAATGCAATATGCATAATGCAAAAAATAATGCTCAGGAAATAACTCGTGAGAAATGCCACAGCTTAAGTTTTAACAGATTTTTTAAAAATAAAACTAATTAATTAAATAAGAAACCTAAAAAAAAGTTACAGTGATGCAGTCAAAATCCCTTTAAAAAAAAAAGATTCATAGCATTTCATGACAGGAGCAATATGATGTGCCTTATGTCATGTAACTGTTTAGGGGTTTTATTCGAAGACCTGAGATTTGAGAAATAGGTTTGAAAGTCCAACACTAAAATATTGATTCTCAGACCAAATCCTTGAAATCTGAGAGGTATTTAGCTGTGCAACCACAGAGATACTAAAGTTCAAAGCTGTAAAGCTATAAAAAAAAGAACATGTGGTGACAGGATCTTTTCCAAAGAGAACTATCCCTTACTTTCTCGCATTTCACAAAACAAAGGCACAAAATCCTAATCTTTTGTCACCCTTCAAAATCACATCATTCCTCCTGCCTTTTTTGATCATGAAAAATCATAGTAAGTAAAAAAGAACAGCATTTTGTACAAGGAAATCATGCAAAGAGAAACGGACTGAGTCAAGCATGTGTAAGAGAAAGCTCTGAGTTGCAACAAGAGGTTAGGTAAGAACACAACTGACGTGTATGTCAGCTTCTACCTGTAGCTGTCTTTTCCATACAGAAATGACTGAAAGGATTATGTCAGGCTATGCCCCATCATCAAATTTACTGTAACGTGAAATGCAACGTTGCCTAAATATGGAAGGAAATTAAATTAAGAACTATTAAAAAAAGACACAAGACCTATAAACTGGTGGAGTCCGGCCAATTAGTCAGGGACATCGTTGTATGCTCCCTTGATCTCGTACTCTTCCTTCAGCATCTGATAGTGGTGGCTCTCTGTCCTGGTTTGAGGTAAAACAGAACCAATTTTGTTCAATAACTTTGCTTCTTAGCTAGGCCTCTTCTAAGAGTATGGGGAGCATCTGTCGGTCCCATCTGGGGTCCCCCACATCCCCAGTAGCTGATTTGATCTAAACCACGACACTCTCAGATGTACAGCATTATACTACAAGCGTCTTTGGATTCATCCAGCCCTATCACTCTTATGTTCTTATTGCAGATAAGGTTTTTTACATATATATTATTATGTTTTTTTAATCTTTGTGTAGTTAATAGTGCTCTGGACCCTGGGGCTGCAATATTAATATAATGAAAACTAAAACTTGCATAAGCTATTTTCTAGCCCGCCTTGTAGGGTTAGAATGGAAGTGAGACAAAAGATAGATATAGCAATTTCTTTAGGGAAAGCATATCTGTCCAAACCGTTAGTCATTTCTGTCTTATAAAAAAAACCAACAGAAACAAGTCATAATCAACCACCTACATTCCCTGACACCACCATCTTAAATATTCTCTTACAGTTATCTCTGAGTTCATATTTTACTGTAGTTATACTTCGTGTCTGGAGTTCCTTTCCTTCAGCATCACTTCTGTCCTTGTATTCCATGGACATAGGTTTCCCAGAAAGATTCCCTATGATTTTTCTTAGCCAAAAGCAGAATCAAGACTTAATTTTCACTCTCCTATTTTTCAAATACTTCTGAGACAAGATTTGCCTTGAAATACAGTGATCTTTCAGCTTCTGAGATCACTCCTTTCTGCTTTTAATTCTACTTCTCTAATATTGCTTTAAAGTAACACTCCAATATGTTTCAAGCAGTTCTTAACTGTTGGCTTAAGATAATAATGGCTCAAAGAGAACTCTTAATTTTACTGTTCAGCCTGAGAGCTCTTTTTCTTTTCTATATATCTGTGAATAATTCCATCCTCCTCCTCAGATACAAAACCTAAGACTTATCTCAAGTGGTAACTCTACGTCCTTATAGCCAGGATATATCTCCACCTTGCAGACTCTTTCAGAAAACCTTTTAAGAGACATAGCCTTTCATATTCAAATACACAACCTGTGCATTCCCCAGATTCTGAACCTGTCTTCATTGGTGCACCATCCATTTCTCCATCCTTTATAAATGTCGTTTCACCTGATTATTCACTTCTCTATAATATAACACTTTTCTCTATAATAAGCAAAGAGATATTAAAATAATCGTATGCACCTTACACTAGGGAAGGAAGAGTCTCAACAGTCCTTTTTCACATATCTCAAAAGTTTCTTTTACTAAAGTCCATATATCAATTTGACAGAAGAGCAAGATGCAGCAAAAATGGTCCTGAAACACATTTTTTTCTTTTTTCTTTTTTTTTTTTAGCTTTAGTAATCAATCCTTAAAATCCTAAAATACTGTGGAGGGGAAGGGTCCCTGAGAAAATTCTCTGAAAAGATGTACAACATAAAATCTATCACTCCCGTTACAGGCAATCAGAATGTTTATAGTCTTCCTTTAAGTACAACTTCATTCCTCTACTTAGAACATAAAGTGAAAAGTACAGATTGAAAGTACTGCTGGAATGTGATTGACTGGCTTCCTAAAATATGCAATTTAAGTACTTGGGCACATGATGGCATTCATGAGAATTCAAACTAACTTTAAGAATTTAGCGAACTTTTTCCCACTCAGATCACAAGAAGTGTTATTCCTTCCTTGCTCTTTTCATGTATAAATTTGAAGCAATCACAATTCCAACTGGTTCTGGGATAGCTAAATCATTTTCCAGCTTCCCAGGTTATACAGGCACAGCAAAGGACAAAGAGTATCTTCCCAAACTTGGAGTCAGACATGATCTTTGACTGCAGTCCCCATAGGTAATAGCCAAATTGTAGTCAGCAAATCCAAATTAAATTCACATCTGCTACTTAGGGACAGGTACACGATAGCATTCCTTGAAAAAACTGTAGTTTCATTTATAACCTAACTTTTCAGATAGGAAAGATAACCTTTCAACAAATCTATACGCATGTCTAGCTCCTGTGCTTCTGTAAGACTTTTCCATTCTCCGGATGACTGGGGAAGCCTCATCTTTCTTCAGTCACCTTGCTGACATACCATCTCTTTTTCAATGTCATTGGAGGTTCGTTCTTAGCCATTCTTTGGTTACTTGAGTCCTTAGAAATACAATTACGTTGCTATGGCATCTGGGAAATGATGGTGCATAGTCAGAGACTATTTTTACAGAACTGTGTTATCACACCTATTTTACCAAGTGAGCCATGTTAAATTGAAGCATTAGATTGATACAAAAATTCAGTTTAACTAATTATTGTCACTCAATTCTTAACCTATCTATTAATTAAAATCATACTTTTTTGTATTTTTATGATATATCATTTCTGTATTTGCTATTCAACATCTTTGGAGCCATCTAACTTCCTTACATCAACGCACATTTTTATATTGTGTCTTGTACATGCAACGATAATGAAAGAAAATGAGATCTACCTCAGTATTCTTATTAGAAGTCTGGAGAAAATAATAGTAATAAAAATTAAAAACAAACAAACAAACACACACACACACACACACACACACACAAAATGACCCAAAGAAACAAATCTTTTTGGCCAAAACAGAAGATAAAACAGTAAAATATTTACACTTTGAAAATGTGGTTGTGGTTGATGAAGTTACTAAATAATGGTTTACAATGATCTAGAAAATAAACATTTACCCTCAGTTGTTATCAGCTCTGTGTAATGTAGTCTTCTCTGGCAAAAAACTCTGGATTCCATACTGGCTTCAGCATTATGGAAAAAAACTCTTATCCAAGTTCCAGTTGACATAACTGATCATAAATGATCAAAAAAGTGCCGTGTTAAACTTCTGGATCCTGAAGATATTACTTTAGGACACATAAGCAATTATCCTTGTGCGTGCTTTCAATTTTGCTTCACGCTACTTCCAAATATTTCAAAATTTAATAGGCAACTTATTGACAGGGAAATTTGGAACCACAAACTGCTTTTTTTTTGTTTTCAGGAAGTGTTTTAATGAAATTTGAGGTGGTATTGGGCAGGAAAAAGTCAGAGGCACAGATGGTAACTGCCAAGCACAGACCACACCATAGAATAAAAACATCTTTACTCAAAAAAAAACTTCTCCCCAAATCGAAGAACTCTGTGGAAATAATACTGGATCTAACACACATCTCATTTACACAAGAATTAATTCCAGCAACATAGTTAAGACGTTAACTTAAAAAGCTTTCTATCACAAGATTGCAAGGTACAGATCCATCACATAGAGAAACAATGAATATCAAAAACTTTCTCTCTGATATATTTAAATAGCGTAATATAAGATCCTTGACTTACTACCAGACGTAAGTATTAGTTACCATCTGCTTACTACCAAGATTCAGAATCATATATAAGGTCATTAATTAAAGTCTCTTGACCAACAAAATTTTTTAAAGGATAGGAACCAGATGGGAAATTTGGGAAAATTCATCCCTAATAAATTTAAGGGTCATCTTCTCAAAAACTGTACTTAAAAGTTGTCATCATTTTCAGAATCTAAGGGCATACAAAATCTCATTTTGCCTTGGTAAAACTTTTATCTTACTGAAAATATTGATCTGAGGGTAATTCTGTCAACAGAAACGGTAAAGTCATTAATTAGAATTTTATGCCTTACTGGCTGGAATGCAGCATTTCCCAGATAACAGATCCTGAAAGGCTAATTACAGATGGCAGATTTTACCCAGCTACAGGACTGGCTGGTTGGGGCACTGGGTGGGAAATACAGGGCTGCACAGTGCACTACACGGATGATCCCATTTTACTGCCAGAGAAAAAGGCAAAAAGGGACGGTAGAAACAACAGATGCTGTAATCGCTTTCACCCTCCAGCTGAATCTTACCGTATTTTGTGCTGTCATTCAGCATTAATCTACCTCATCTGTCTTGTTATGGAGCTCTTTTTTCATGCTTTTACTGCTTAAGTGAAACTATGGCTCTACTTCACGTCTAAACATTTGTGACACCTTTAGACTGAATTATGGTGATTCACATTAGCGGTATGGAAAGCGCAATATGTTGTGCTGACCCACGCCTCAGTGTTACGAACCTTACAGCTTCCTCATAGGTTTCAGATTCATTACTAGCTTATGGGATTCAGAAGTGGTATATTTTGAAAAAAATACGGTGGAGATTGACAAGGATATAAATTCCTCGTCTTCTCAAAGTGGTTACTTTGAGAAGTGTCTCAGTAAAGACTACACGCAGTAATCCCTACGCATGTTTGCATCAAATGTATTCTTACTGTATAGACTGATAAAAGACATAAGTGGATGTTTGTTAGAGAGAGACATTTCTCAGCAGGTCACCAGACAGGAGGGCAGTGTGACACCATACCTCATTCACTCAGAGGTAGTCATCAAATGCCGGAATTGATACTTGACCCATCAAAGTTACGTTTGTTCCCTTAAGGAAATGTCTCTTTCAGTTGGAGGGACAGCAAAACTAAGTCCTAACAAAAGCAGAAGTTAATAAGGCAAAAAAGAACTGAGGGAGAGCAAGCCCAAAGTCCGACCGACGTTCAAGAACGGAGATTAGTTACAAAGCTAGCACTCCTGCCAAGCAGCAGTTCTTTCCCAAAAGGAACCCGGATGGCATGTAAAAAGGATAATCCTCTATGTAATGCACACAGTCATAGAGAGAGATTTCAGTTTTAAGCTTGATATGAGAAAACAAAGCATTTTTTCTTTCACTTATCGAGCAGTTTTTAGAAACATTTACAACATGCAAAATAGACAGCATGGTAACAATCTTTTTTTATTATTATTATTTTTATTTTCAACAGATTTGAGCTAGGGGTGATTGCCAGGATTTTTCATCCAGGATTGCTTAGCAGATAAGTGAGTATTGCGACGTGCTAACAAGTGCTTTATCTCCTTGGCACAATTTCCAGAATATCCAAAGCACAACAAACCATTCTCTCATTAGAAAATACCTGGATCAGCTTCAGAGCTTGCAATGATAGGGTTGAGGGATGAAGATGCGTCTTTCAGTGACTATAAAACACAGCTTTGCACTGGGGAATCCAAAGCATTCCCAAGGAGCTGGTTTTAGATCTTTTTCTTGACAGATGGATAAAGATCTGCTCACTGCATCTTTATGATCGTGGGTTTAATGAACATATCTAGTAGTTCTGACTGGTTAATTCTCCTGACACCATCTACATTTAAGAAACGTAGTGGATCGTGCAAGGGACTCAACACACCAACTTGTAGCACAGATGTAGCACATCTGCCACAACAAATGTGACCTACCTAGAAAATACCAGGGAACGGACAGTTTGGGGAGACTGCATGAGGAAAAGAGGAGTGGATGGCAGGCAGAAGAGGCATGGAGAATATTTTATTGTATTATGTAGTATGTGAATCTGCTCATAATCATCAAAGACACACTGCATATATGGTAGACATGGAATGCCTGGAAAGAAGAAGGTTTGGGGAGGAAAGCAGAAGGTTTGGGGAGGAAAGCTGAAGAGGTATGAAGCAAAAGTCCATTTTGTTAAAAGAGTCAATAAAATCACTCCCATTGGACCAAGCAGTTTTCCAAGACAAAGGACAACTTATTTTTGTGCTTGAAATAAGATTATATATTTGTTGGCATGGTTAGCAAACTATCTGATAGTACTGTGAATTAATTTCCACAAATCCCTAGAAAAAAAGGATGAATCTCGCAACCCAAAACCCCTGCCTTTTCATATTTTATAAATGAGACACAATTGAACTGTTATTAACATATCTGTAAGCAGCTCCTTATATGATCACTGCATTTTTATGTGTCTGCAGAAACTGAAGTTTATGCAGTAGCAGCAAAGCAAGCCAATAATTTACCAATGACTGTCAATAACACTTAATCATCGTTTATATACTACTACTGCTGCAATATTTCACTGACAAAAAGCGCTGCAGCTGCTTCAGATGTCTGACCTTGAAGATACTAGATGTGAATTTCTGGTTTTAGATGGCAAATTCAGAAGCCCAGTCGTCACACAGTTCCACCAAGGATTTCCAGCATGACCATTGCTCAAAATCGTATTCATATCAGTAACTTAAACTTCTACTATCACAGCTGAACTGCAGCCTATATGAAGAGCAACAATCTGCTCGAGAACTAAAAGCTACAGATTGTGAGACAGCGATGAAACGTGATCCTTAGCTAAAAATGAACAGAAAAGCAGCAGCGGTTTTTGTGGCTTATTAGTGCAAATCCATTTCTAGATGCGACGCAACAAGACAGCGCGCTCCTTAAGAGCACTAAACCTAAACCGTCAGCGCAAGGCTGGCCCTTAAGCTCTTCCTCACAACCTGTTTGAAAGCCTGGACATCTGCCTGTGAGTTACATGGGGTTCTGTTTCCATTCAATATTTCCACATAGAGAGGATCAGAATTTTATTTTGTCCAGGCAAGGTTTGCATCGGGTAGCAAGCATTCAGAAGGCAATTAAAAAAAAAAAAAAAAAAAGAGAGACTGCATTTATAAAGCTTCAGAAAGTGGCAGGTATTTGCAAACACAAGCCCTTATTAGAAAAAGCTACCGCATCTTTTTGGTGTGTCATCACAGACTATACAGTTTATAGGTCCTAATTCAACTCCCCGCAGTAAAAGCTTCCCTCGAAATTGGATTTAAAGTCTAAAAATGAACGTCAGCTTTTCTGAGAGATGCAGCTCTCACACAGGCAGATCCTGTGAAACTGAGAGTCAAAACAGGAAACCAAATTCCAGGCACAACCCCGAGATATTAATTAGGACACATTTTTATAAACAGACTCCAAAATAAGTCCTCTTCTTTCCTAGCAGACCTCAGCATTACCTTGGTTAACGTGAAATTGTGCATACATTTTCTTGCAATAGCACTGTTAAATTATTTCTCCAAAAGAGACTGAGTGACTGAAGCAGGAAAATAAATGTATATTGTAGATTTCAGTTGTCTGCTTCCAAACCATAGGATTGTTTGCATACCCCTCTCTTCAGTCAACTACAATGTTTATAGTTTAATGCATAAAACAGCAGAAACCTGACTGACCAGAAAGTACCTGTAACTGACTTTTTTTGTTTGTTTTCTAAACAATGAGGTTTCCCCTGCATGTAGCCAAAAGCAGTCTAACTAGGATTTCTTAAACAATTAGCCTGGCAGCCTTTAATAAAGAGATTCAATCCAGTTCTCAGAAGACAGAACTCCTATGTTTGTCCCTATTCCCCACATTTTTGCGATTGCTATTTGATCCGGATTCGGACTCTTTTGTTGGGGCCACCCCCAGATTTCCAGAAAATCCTTCCCTTTTGCAGCCAGCAAGCTGTTCGATTTTATTTCTGCAGCTATTCAGAAAGATCACGTGAGATCGATGCGAACAAAAGGAAGCGGATGATAATTTTACGAATGCAATACGAACTCTAAGAAAGCGTCCCTGCTGTTGCGGAAGGGCTTTAAAGTATTGGTGCAGGAAGATAAGGTGAGAATTGTTCCAGAGACTTTATGCAAACTTCACAAAAAACGAAGAAGAGCCCCCATGTGCAAACAGCTTCACTGATATTAACACCCATTTGCTGCTCCTTCACAGCAGATGCAATCTTCAATGAAAATGCTTCTGTTTAGCACTGAGAATCTCCTCCAAAAATTAAAATCTGCTCAAAGTAAGTGTAAATGTTTCTAAGTCCAATTCAGAACTTCTAACAAACTAGACTCCAAAACTTCTGAGTATGGATAAACATATTTTGGAACAGAAGTACAATTATGTGATTACAAAGAAAAAGATTTCCGCTTCCAAACTGTTTTATGGTACATTGTATATAAATGTTTTCTGCATTTCTTTTAAATAGTCATGAGGACCAGATGACAAAAACGTGGGTCTCATCCCCAGTAGTATGCAAACTTATTACAGTATACTAACCTTTTATATTCTGTCTGCCTGATGTACCCATAGGCACTATCTGTGACCATTTGGTTTGGGCCATTTTTCATTTACACATTTAGAATGTGGTATCTCAGGTAAAAGGTTATAAATAAACTAACAAAAATGTATTTTATTTGAAAAAAAATAAACAAACAAAAAACTTTGGCATTTTAGAAAGCATCCTTCAAACAAGGCTTAGGAAGAAGAACTAGAAGTTAAATTACACGTGCCCATATTTTTCTCACAAGCTGCACAAAGTGTACCTAGTCAAAACTTCTGGTATCTCTATGATGAAGCATCGCTACTGGAAATTACTGGGTTTTGCATAAAATTCTCCGCACTAACACACCTGTGGTAAAACCCGTAGCTCAGGAAAACAGGAAAACCTTGGCCCGTAACGTATCAAACATTTCATGAAGAAGAACATAGTTATTAAGCAGTAACAGCCCTCAGTTTAACTCGGTGCCCTCACCTAGTGGGCTGTACATTGAACCATCACTGGCCTTTCACAGGAAAAACGGAGATCAGATTCCTGAAAAACCTGTTATCTTATTTTCCTATATGTAGTTATAATGCATGAAATTTTACAGTTGTCCCAACCGTTATTTCAGGAACTTAGCACTTTGGAAGCCTTTTAAATGAAGTGGGAGTTTCCCGTATCTATCCCTTTTGGTTGCTCCCTCCTCTCCTTTTCCCCTTGTCTCGGCTAATACAGTGCTTGCATTGAGGCTGGCTGTAGCGGGAGCCTGATTTTGATGCACAATCCTCCGTCTCCGGGATATAGAGGACTGTTTCTCAGGGGACTGCATAGCACTGCTCTGTCCTCCTTTTGAGTCCCTGTGATTTTTCCAAGTATGAAAGGAAGACAATTCTCACCCCCCACCCCCCCTTGTGAGTTTCTACATCTTTTTAGGGTTTAGCTTTTCTCTTGCTCTGAAGCCTTATTTCTAGGTCTGCGTATCCTGAGGAAAGTAGCAAGAAATATGGATTTGAACACACAGTTGGCATAAGGAAGGTATTTAATTAGTTCTTTTCCCTCCTTTTTAATCACTACAGTATTCCAGACACTCATTAGAGCACAAAGAAAAACAACTATCTTTAAAGAATTACTTTTTCCCACACATTAACCATGTCGCAGAAAGGCTACAACTTTGTTTATATTAGGAAGGGGAATTACAAAGTAACTCTTAACGAAAGATCCTTATCTTATTCCAAGGGTCTTTTTGGTCACTTCCAGACTGTATGAAAATAGAAGCGTCTATCAACAGAGCCTAATAACTGTTTGCTCCAGTTTAAATCAAGAGACATAATCAATTTGGTAATTATTTCCTGAAAAACAGTTCAAATTAGAGGGTCCAGACTAACAATTGCATCTTCCTTCCCTTTCACATCCAGCTCCACTTACAATCTAGGAAATCCGGTGAAGCTGTCGGCTCCCGGGGAGGTCCAGAGAATAAAATGAGTACATTCCCCGTATAAAATAAAAACTATGACTTCCTTTTATCAGGCTTACTGAAAAGTGAAATCCTAACCGTAAGCCTCACAAGCAAAACCACTACTAATTCTACGGCACTCAAAAAATAATACATATCATCCACCAGGTCTACCTGAAGTGCACTCAACCAAGTAGGCAGCCGGGTGAGTACGACGCTACAGTAGAGTTCTGTGCCACGAGGGATGAAGGGGGTTACCTTGTGGTAAATTATGGAATTGAGGTCGTAATAAAATAAAGCAGGAAGGAAGCTGCCCACAGCAGTGTACACCAGCCTACCTCCTTCTTCTGCGTGTCCTCTTGCCTCGTCCTGTCTCTAACTGCCCGTGAAAGCTTTACAAAAACAGAGGGCAGGTGGTCAAAGCCAGCTTGACCATTTGTGTAATTTGAAAGTCACTGCAGCACAAATAATGCCTCTTTATTACTCTTCCCACTGCTGAAATCATAAAGTTGATGGATGTTCCCAAAAAGCCTTCATGTTTTATTTTCCTCCCCTTAAGAAATTTGGACAGTTTTAGGTTTCATCTTTTCCTTCCCAGAATACAAAGCACTGGAATGATCCTTTTCTTGAATTTCTTCACGTGAGTGTTCACCTGACACAAAACTTAGCAAGAAAGTTAACTCCGTACCAGCTGAAACCATGACAATCATGCACCTTCATCTGTCCTATTTTTTGCATGCTATTATCAGTACGCATCACAGGCAGCTGCAAGTACACATATGACTATGAACACCTGTAGAACATCAGCGTGTTTGGCCTTTACAAGACATTCGTCATCCCATCACATTTGATATATGTAGTTTGTCGCTATAACAGCATTGTATATTGCTTAGGAACGGTGATTGACTACTAAGCAAGAGGTTGGGCGACACAACACAGCTCTTAACGTTCATATCTGCTACACATTTTAACAGAGCTGAAACCATGATGAAATTAACTGTAAGCGTCCGGGCTCCGACTTAACCACAGGTACACTGACATCTGGCTATCGTTATTTAGAGACTTTCTGTACCCTGAACTAACGGACTGATTGGTTTGTTAAATAAAATAATCAACACATTGTTTGACAGAATTCAAACTCATGTTAACACACTAAACATACCAAAAAAAAAAAAAAAAAAAAGCAAAATACATCTTTGCATGAAAAGAGAGTTGACATCATTTGTCAGTTTAAACATTTTCTGGCAATAGCTCAACTTGTTAACAGGCAATGAGAGACTGCTCTATTAAGCCCAGGGTGACGCTAAAATGGTTTCATACAAGACGACAGCAATTTTCCTTACCACCAAGTGAGGCTGCCTGTTGAGAAAGGCCATGGCACGCTGCAGGTCTTTGCTATTCATAGGTATCGATTGTAATGAGGAAGACGTTTTATTGCTATCCAGCGTTAGACTGACTTACACGAACAGCTATCTTTTTATTAAGAGCTGGGAGTCACATGAAAATTACTTAGACTACTGCTTAGTTTAATAGCATTTCCTTTTTTTAACTGAAGCGATGTTCCACGCAAATAATAAAATAGATTACATAATCCTTTGTTTTTAATTTAAAACCAGCCTTTGACAAGGAGAGGCTTTAATAAACGCTACCTCTTAGAATTTACCCGACTATTACTTCCATCAATAAAGTGTTTTTCCTGATCACAACGATTAATTTTTGGTGCTAGGTGAAATTCTGAATTCTTGGCAGTCACCCAAGTGCGTGGGAACCTGGCCTCGGTAAATATTGCAAGAAAACCTTAACGAGGCTTAAAAGAATAAGAAAGAACAACCAAAAAGAGTGTCTCCCAACAGAGAGGGAAATGTAAAGCTGGTTAGTGTCCAGAGGAGAAGAGAAAATTACTGCCTCGGCTCTTTGCACTCATTCTGCATTCTGCGGACTCCAGACATCACGCTGTACAGTAGTATTATTTTTTATTTGGGTATCAGTGTTGCCAGTCTAACACAAATCTCTGTTGGAGGGATCTTTAAACTCCCCGGTTTAAATATCCTGCTAGCCAAAACTTGGTAAATGCAGGGCATGGGAACAAGTTTTATTCTATTTCATGCAGCAGTTACAGTTTAATGCCCAGATAATCCTCCCTGCTAAAGGTGGGAGATCTCTGGTGAAAGCAAACATCTGAAATAAATCCCTGGTGGAACTCCTTCATGATCAGCCTGTTGAAAGACCTCAAACGCCAGCTGTCCTAACTGATGGAGTGGCTGCAGCTTTGCCCTGTCCCATACATAGAAGGTCTGAAAGAGATCTCTGCTTTAACATCACATCGTCCTGGTAATTTCCTACTTCCAGATGTTACAAAGTAGGCATGCAACGAATTCTGGTCTAGGTTGTTTGGCGTACACATTTCTGAGAACTTGTCAGGAGTGCTTTCATCCTTTACATCCAGCATCCTCCTTCTATCACAGTGCAGATTTCTGGCCCATAGGAAGGACTCCACCAAGCCCACAAGGAAAAGAAACCCTTTTCCAGAGAAAGCTACAATATCCACAGGTGCAGGGAACTATGCTAAAAGACAAGCCATTCTTGGTCACTTAATCATGATGCTTGTTTATTTGCATGTTTAGTAAAAAGTGACCTGTTTGAATAAGTACGATTTTGAAGGACTGTCTTGGATTGTACAAGTGCGGCTGCAGTTTCACTTCAGCCAAATTCCATTTGATTTAACAGAATCGGATCAGTGTAAAACCGTTGTAAAGAGAACATGAAAGGGGTCCTAGCAATCTACCCAGACTAACAAATTTCACAGTCAGCCTCAGTCTTTATTTGGCTGGATGTACATGCTATATTCTCCATTCACATGGGAGCAAGGTGACACTTTGCACTCAGGACTACTTGCTTAGTTTTCATTAAATCAACAATGTGTATAAATATGTTTAGTCTTGAGATCAGTAAATATAAGATTCCTCTCCACCTATATATCCTTGTATTCTCTCTTCCCTGTTCTTTGAATTTTACCTATCACTATACAGGAAAACTTTGGGAAAAGAGGTAGAGAATGTCAGAGAATACAGGGCCGTAGAGCCCAGTGCCCCAAATGTGGCGACACATCCAACATTATGAAATCTGAAATATCTAAGTTTAGAGCTTAGCGACCTGAAGTTCCCTCTAGAGCCAATAAAGGATACAGACACCCTTCCCCAGAGCAGTGCAGGTCTTAACACTCCTCTAATGGTAGAGGGCTCTTAGCCAAGAACTCTTCCAGCTCCAGTGCCTCAAGCGGGTGCCTAAAGTAAAGTCTGGCCGGTGTTGCCAACAATTAAGAGCTCGTGTTTCTTTATGCATATAGGTTTTGTAGCAAAATTAGATTTTTAAATATTAATTCATATACACAAAGGAGAAACAATGTTTTCACATGCTTAAAGAACAAGAGTAGAAGCCCCAATTCCTGAAAGATCAATCTCGATTTACCATTCATTTTGGGTCTTCCTTTTTTCTCTCGCTGCAAAAAGAACTTCGTTCCAGCCTTCATCAACCAGGATCTATGTAAATTTAACCATGTGGCCTCTTGGACAGGATCACGTGTTTTCATTTCCAACCCCAAGCATCCATACCCCGGGGAGAGCAGCAGCTGTCCCCACCCAGCCCCTGCTCCACTGCTGCCTGGGACAGGGCTGGGAAAAAGGACAGTTTCTCCAAAAGTCCCCTGTTCTTACTGCACAGGCTCCTTTGGTGAAAAGACTTTTCAAATATCCCCAGTGATGCAAAAGAAGTTCCTCCAGGTTAGCATATACCGCAGCCCGTAGAACCAAACCCCTCAGGGGTACCTTCTAGTACGTACACCTCCAGCATTATCAGCACCAGAAAACTGTCGACGCGCAGCAGCTTTCCTTCCCGCGGTGTTATTTCTATTGCGTAACATATGCTTGCACAATCGCTTTAATCTGAATCTATGGAAATACATGCTGCATAGCAGAGGGCAGATCAACCTCTGGTTCTTAATAAACGATCACACTGACAATTAAAATTCCCGGTGACAGGCGAATTACTGTTAAAATCTATGATTGATTTCTAGCAGAAAGATCTGGAGCAGCAGGGAGTCGAGCAGCTAGCAGAAAACCTTAATAAAAATCAAGGTAATAAACCTTTTGCAAATATCAATTTTAATTATTTTTTAAATTACCTTTTCCTCTTCCATCTCTTTCATATGGCCCAATCATGTGAAAAGTTAATCATTTTTCATAATAAAAAACATTTACTGTTCTTTTTTTTTCATCATCTTTAGTGGAGTTTTTCAACAATATGAGCCATTACACTAAAATGGAAATTTCTTCAGCCATCAGAGCACACAGCTGTTTTATAGTTAAACTGTTTCACATCAGTAGAGGTTTTTTACACAATTACTGCAGCTTCCAGAGCATAATTTTGCTACAAGGTTTTTATTTCTAAAAGCCTGTATTTAATTTTTAATAATATCTGCACAATGATTGGCCGATCTCTTTGCTCTGACAGGCTTCTTTACTCGCAATTTTTGAACTATCTGCAAACAATAAAAGAAATAAATCAGCTTCAAAGTCCTTACAGTTAAAGCAGAGAAGTTTCTAAAACACGCATAAAGAAGTTGTGGAAATGAAGTGCACTGCAAAAAGACAGCCATCGAGGAAGGCTTCCTTCAAATTCTTAGAAGACCAATGACACTGAACATTTATTTTCATCTCGTAATTCTCTCCCACAGGTTGAAAGGGATTTTGTCAAGAAAAAGTTTTCAAGGTACTTTTGTGCGAGCTAAGAGATACAGAGCACTGCATCTTCATTCTTAGAGGAGAAAGATGTAGCAAGTTTTTAGAAGTGATTTGTTTAATGGAAGAAAAAGTGCCACGAAGGCCACCAAAAAGTGGAATACAGCAGGGAAACGTAAAAACCTCCAGGTGCTTACCATTTTAAGTTTCATTCCTCCCTCTTTGTTTCCAAAAGTGCTTTTTACTTACACTGTAATGATCTTTAAATGGGTGGTAATGAAGAATAATGAACTCTGTGATGACTGGAATTGGTCAGCTTTAACTTGTGACTCGCTATGAACAGAGTGCCTATTAAACAGTATATCACAGTCAGGTATTTAATTCCAGCTCCTCTTATTTATTTGCCGAGAGTATGTCCTGATCTTCTTCAAGTTTTACTGCCATCAGTATGACCACTGTAGTTTAACTCCAGAAGAGACTGACCTGCTCAGATGCAGATGAAGGAGTAACTCCAAACAATTGCTTTATGATAGCTCTGACCTTTGCACGGGATTACAGAAATCATTGAGCGGTCCGATATTCTATACCGTTTCTTTTCCACAGCAAATAATTTTTTTCCAGATGGGGCGTGATTTGAGGAAGGGTGTATCTTTAATACATATTAAATACACGTGTGCGTGAGACCACACAGATGTAGACCAGTCTCTTGTGAAAACAGATTTACCAAAATATCCAGATAGTGACTCAGCATTCCCCAACTAATGCGTTTTAAATTCTGACCCTCGGTTCAGCTGGTTTGACTTTCAGAACTACGTATTTTCTTAGCAGCAGGATCCACGAGGATCCTGGGTTATAGCCCCTTTCCTGACACATGACCAAGGCTGCAGCATACGTGCAGTACGGGAGGCGTTAGCACTGATGCCAATAACCGAGTGTGTGCCACCCACAGCGTATATGGGCTGCTGAGGGACCCATACGTAAGAGGGCATCCAGCGGAGTGCCACAGCCAGCACAATTCAGCTGGACCACAGCATCCTCCCTCCCCATCTCAGGCAGCTGCCAGGAATTCCACATGCCCGGTTTGGTGGACTAAATGAAGTATCTTCGCAGACCTCAAAAACTGATGCTCACAATCCTACGCAACACACTCAGGAGTGCAGAAAAAAAACAACCTGCGATTGCACGAGGGAGAAAAGCTGCTATTTACATGATGAGTTTATCAGAACTGATGTTTTTTCCAGTAAAAGCTGCTGTACATATGAGCTCAATTTGATGCTGCATTGTTTAGTGGCAGACAGAGATAATACAAAACATAATGCAATTTACCGCTTCATTTCTTCATAAAGTCTACCCAGAAACATTTACTGCTCTGTGTTACAGTAGAGAAGTTTAGCAAAATGAGTAGAGAGTCTGCAAAACTATAAATAATGTTCTATGCTTTCCTAAATATTTCACACCCTAGTGAAATAACATAAGATATTTTCTTTTTAATGCAGTATCTGACCCGAATTATTTGTCTAAAATTTCTAAACTTCAGTTAGTCACCCTGGACTAGACTTGTATTTATTGTGTTTTCTTTTGTCAAAGCAGACAGTTCAGTCTGCTCTGCCTGTGGGCTTCGACAACAGAAAAACTTGAGCAATTGCAATTTTCAGCTTCTGATTTTGTTTCTTATTACAATATTGCAAGTGCTGAATTTTGCTCGTTTCTTCTCAGTTCTCAGTCACAAAGGATACGATTAAAAACAAGAGATTTTAAAACAAAATAATGACAGTGCTGTATGGTTTTAGTCTACTTTCTGACTTTTTCACTTACAAAACCAGGATTCTGTTACTTCAGCCCAAAACCAGAGAATACCATACGTATTTTCACTCACACACAAACTGTAGATCTCCTTTCAGACAATGGAGAGAGAGAACACAAAACCCCTCTGGCTTCTTCTGGGTAACACAGTTGATAACCTCTTCTGTTTATTTCTCCAGCACCCTCCAACAAGCCCCATAACCAGTTGCCAGGCGTGAATTTGGGGATTATTTTTTTTTTTTCCTTTTTTCAACATCAGTTCTTGAAAAGTCATATCTCTTTCAATACCCTATTAGAAAGTGTAGCTACTTTAACTGTTTCGATTAATATGCATTTTCGGACATCAGCTTGTGCCTCTGCAGAGTACTGCACTGTGACACACAGTAGATCCAAGTCAGACCAACGTTAGCCACCTTTGGTCTGCAGTGTGCTGCATAGTGTATATCTACCTTTAGCTATTCTTACAAAAATGGGTCGAATTCAGACAAAAGCGTACATTTTCCAATTCAGTAGAGATTGTAAAAGGCAGAAGATGAATGATAACCTCAGAGTCAAAGGTGTCACTTCCCAGGAAGACCTCAAACTTCACTGAAGATTTTCCAAAACAGAAACTGAAAACATATTTTCAGGGAGAACTAAATTTGGGCAGTCCAAAAGGTGTTAGTTTCAAAAAAGTTGTGAGAAAGAGATAATAAAAGCAAAGAGGTAGCCATAAAACCAATCTGTAACCATGAAGATAACCACCTGCAGCTACTACCGCCATTGTTCCTTTTGATTTCAGATGATTTGAATCTACTGCCCATTGACAAGTGCTCAGTATGAAAGAAGTTGGTCATGAAGCAAACCCACAATTTTAATGGTTCAAAAATCTATATTGAAGTTATGCAGCTTAGTTCCAAGATAAAATTATTAAAAACAAAGGCACATTCAAAAGCCAGTGGTTGAGTTTATCCAAAATGTATGCAATTTAGCTGTAAATGCTTCCTGCTGGTTAAACTTCCCATCTCATTATGCATCAGGTACTCACTGACTTAAATAGGTCTACATTACTTGATTCAGCAACTTTAATGAAGTTCAAAAGCAAATAAAAAAAAGATGCTACGTGCAGTTTTCAGTTTGTGCAATAAGGATGCAGAACCATCCCCAGACTGTAATTATATACTCACACATAACATACTTGTGTAGCTCTGCAGCTACATTAAAACCAAGTCATCTTCAGTGTGTGATGCTTGCAAGTTCAAAGTTCACGTAGGAACATTTCAAAATCATGGTCAATTAACACTGAAATCCTTTAAGTACTTCATCCACATTAATCCTAAATGAGTTCCTCATGATTAATGTCATTAAAACAAATTTCAAAAGAATTGGTAATGATTAAGCTGTTGTTGTAGAGCATTACTATTCTTCTTCTGTATTTGTGTGGGTTTTGCCTGCTGTACCTTTGAAACCTCATCTCAGGTTGACAGGAAAGTCACATTACTTTCTATGCAATATCATGTAGTGAAATAAATATTCAGCAACACGAAGGATGCAATACAAAACATAAGATCACTGCTGACTGCACAGTTGCTGTATTAAGACCGGGATGTTATCTAGGTGAAGTAGCTGAGGTCCAGCGCTTTACGCATTTTCAGGTGACAGTGACCCAGCCTGACTTAACCGAGGTGTGATACCTAGATGTCTAAAATTAGGTGAGGTAAATCCAGGCTCCGGAGTCTAACCTGAATGTCACTAATCTGACAAAATTCTTCTTGACTTCTGCGGTGAGCTTCTTGTTTCCTTTCCTGGTCCTCTGCATATCCTGCTCAAAGATTTAAAAATGTTAAACTATCTGTGAGTACATATGTTCTGGAATAGGAAAGTAAGAGGCAAATGTCTTGACTCGGCTTGCTTTTTTTTTTCCTCCGCTAGCTTCGAATCTGGAGCACTTAGAGCCGGATGCTTTGTTTGAAATAAAGTATTTGGAACTTCCTTGCCTTTGTTCTCCTCTTAAAGAACACAGTGGCATGTAACTAACAAGTATGATCTGGAGATAACGCCTCTTTTCTAAATTTATCATTAGGGCCTTTGTATTTTGAGCAGAGATTGCAGAACTCTTAGTTTGAAAGTTTCTTAGTTTGAAAGTTTTCTTAGTTTACTCGTCTTACAGTAAGGTTAGCTTAGCGTCAATAAAATTTAAGAGCACAAATAAATTGTATCATTTTATTTCATGCACCTTTTTCAGTCTAGGTGACCTTAATGTGTAATCTTTACTCCCCCTTTTGTATTTTATGAGACATCTCTTGGAAATACACTTTGTTAACCTGTGGTGAAGATGGCTACAGTATGAAAATCAGGGAAAAAAAGGCAAAAAATTACCTGTATAGAAATGGAAAAAATGAGGCAATGTTAATAAGAATGTAAACAATAAAGAGTGTACAGTAACCATACCTATAAAAATACCTTTTTAACAACATTCATACTGATTCCTTTCCAATGGGTTTGTAACTCATAGAGAAGATCATTACAGTCTTTTACTAATGGTGGAAATCCGTGCCCTAAAATTTGGGGTTGCATCTACTAGACAGAGTTTCTAGAGCATCTGTAAGGATTTGATAAAAATACTGGGCATGTAACATATCTCAGGAACATATTCTAGAAAACTCTTGGCTGAAAACACTGTAAAAGCTGTATGATTTTTTTTATTAGTTACCAAAAGTAGTAGTATGTTGAAGCTCATGACCATGCACCCCAAACCAGGCACAACTGTTCCAGAAGACCATGTGAAAAAATGTAATTATTATCTAGAAATCAAAAAATTGGTAGAATGAAAACATATTGGATTTTAAGTTTTGGAAAGAGGCAAAATATGTTTTCCTAAAATTCAAAAGTGTGAGCTCTACCTTTCTTATTAGTGACAACTTTGTAAAGAAATCAAAGTTACGGATATTGGAAGATCTATATGAAATTTGCACATAGTTACCTTCATAATGAATGATGTACTGTAAAAGTGTCTCATTTACATTATTTGAAACTTTTCTTAAAAAAATGAGACTGAGAATGATTACTACAATAATAGAAATAACATCAATGACCGTAAAGGACAAACACAGGTCATCTAAGGTTTAATTCTAAACATGTTTCTCCTTGTATTTGTATCAGGATTTTTTTTCACCTATAATAAGAACTTGCCTTTGTCATCATAGAATTCTCTTGTTTGGTAGCTTTTTTAACTTACCAGTTTTGGAGTTCTCACCCTGCTTGCTGATTCAGCTCATCCTCCCCTCCCACCCGTTTTGTTGGAAATTTTATTGGACTAGTCTTTATTCCGTTGTCCATGTCATTACTAAAAATGTGTAATAGTACAAGATCGAAGACAGATTCCTACAGAACACACGTCAGCTTGACAGGGAGCAATACGCTCTGAATAGTTTCCCTACTAATTACACTCACATAATAGTAATGTGATTTCTTTTTTTTTTAATACTTTCTTGTGAAAATATAATGTGAGATAATGTCAGAAGATTTATTTGTCAAGACAGATGACATCTCCTGGTTCATCCTCTTCTCAAGAACTGTTATTTTGTCACAAAAGGATGTTAGACTGGTATTACACAGTTTGTCCTTGGTAAATTCATTTTGGCTATTACTCATCTCCTCGCTGTTCTGCATGTGCTTACAGTTCACTTGATTTGATTACTTGTTCCAGGTTGTTTTTTTTTTACGAAACTTAAATTATGCTTATGGGTCTATAATTCCCCAGCTCTTTCTTCCTCTCCTTTATAAAGACAGGCATTGAGTCAGCTCTTTTGGAGTTTTCTGAAACTTCCTCCATTCTCCACAACAGAGAACTGCTAATGGAACTTGAGAATGCTCCATCTAGTTACTTAAATTCTATACAATAAACTTCATTAAACCCAGCTCATTTAAAAATACCCTATTTCTCTACGTACTCTTTCAGAAGCTCTTTCATCATTCCAATCTGACATCTTAGCCCTTTCTTAGGCTTAGTAGTTGCGTTAACTGAGCACAGTTAAGGAAAGGTGAAAAGATATTAAACATTTTTGCAGGTTTAATACCATTTTTCAATTTCTTTCCTTCCCTGTTTGATAGCATATCAACCTTTTTCCCTCTTGCTCTTATTATTAATGTGTTTATAAAATGACTTTTAGTTTCCTTTTATGTCCTTTTTTACACCGTGCATAATTCTGTGTCTTGGCCTTTCCAGTTTTGTCAGCCTTCATATTAGTGCTACTTCATTCACGCTAATTTGGTAATTTGACCTAGTTTCCACTTTTTAGGGATTTTTTTTTTTTTTCCTGGGCCTTAGGCCACTGAAGTCAAAGCTTACTTAGGGGAGCGACTTCCTAGGCTTCGCAAGTAATGAGATGGTTTGTGCTTCTCCCTGAAATACGATTTCTAGGGGGAACTGCCAGCGCTTGTAAATGTTTTTCCCTTAGATTTATCTGCAATGAGATCTGACTCATCAGCCCTACTAGTTTGTTCTCTTATAATTTACTGGGTTTATTATGATCTGCACTTTCTGTTCCTTGATGTAATAAATCATTTTATGTCCTCGCTAAGCAGGTTAAAGAAAGTGAAAGTAAATCCCCTTTGTATTTTCAACCGCATTTTTTCTCGGGGCTTCCTGCTAGCTGCATTCAAAGAACCACAGAGCAAGTGAGCTTGGGAGGGATCTCTGGAGGCAATTAGTCCAAGCTTCTGCCCGAGACAAGGCTAATTGCAAAGCTGCATCAGATTGCTCGGGGCTTCAAGTCAGAGGACTTTTGAAAATCTCCAAGGATGAGGTCGAAGTTGATTCCACCACCTCTCTGGGCAGCTTTTTCTTACGATAAACCACTTTCGCTCTAATTTATTGTTGTTCCTTATACTCAGTTGAAACAGTTTGCGCTGCAGTTTGTGACAGTTGCTTGTTGTCCTTCCCTTACGCACTTCTGAAAGAGTCTAACTTAATTTTGTCTATAATGTCATACAGGTAGGGGCAAACTGCAGTTAGATTGCCCTCAGTATTTTGTTATCCAGGCTGAACAAACCCTTTCTCTCTGCTTCTCCCTGTATGCCATTCTCCAGCCAACCAACAGTCTCAACGGCCCTCCGCTGGACACTGTCCGGTTCGCCAGTACTCCTTACCGTAGGGCCCAAAAAACGGACGCAGTTTCCCAGATGCGGTTTGACCGGTGTCAAGCAGAGGGACGGGTCGGTCCCTGTCACCGGCAGGCTACGCACTTCCTACTGCTGCCAATGAAGATGTTAAAACAGTATCAGCCCCACTCTCAGCCCTGAGAAACGCCCCTCAGACAGCGGACAGCAGGACCTGGTACTGCTAATCGCAGCCCTCGCAGCCTGGTGGTTCGGGCGATATTGCCCCCACCTCGATGTCTACCCCTCCAGTCCACCATGCCCTGATTTGGCTAATGCCAACGTGCATAGACAGCTTCGCAAATTCATGCCGGCTGCTCCCAATCATCCTCTTGTCTTCGTGTATCTGTAAATGGTTTCCACAATCGCTTGCTCCATATTTTCTCCAGGGACGGAGGTGAAACTGATTGGTGTGTAGTTCCCCAGATACTCTTTCCTATTTTTTTTTTGGGGGGGGGGATGTAACATTTGCCTTTCTCCCATGGGGATGGCGTCCAGATGCTATAACCTTTCAAAAATACACCAACCTCACAATAACATCAGCCAGCTGCCCACCGCAGATTTGTGCCTGTCCAGCTCGCCTGAGTAGTCCTTACCTTGATCCCCATCTATGGTGGACAGTACCAATCTCCAAAAACTTTGCTCCTACACCTGACAGACCCAAGATAAGCCTTGCCAGCACAGATCCAGCACAAGGAAGGCACTGAACGCCCCAGTCTCCTCCCTGCCCCACATCACCATGCCGCCTAACTCGTTTCTCTGGAAGCACTTCCACATCTTGCTGTGTTGCTCTCCAAGCAGATGGCTGGAGTTTGCCATTAGCTGAAAATTTACGCTTTGGATAATTCAAATAGTTGTCCATGAAACATCCTGATCCCCACAGACAAGGAGGTCACATTCATCAACTTCTAATTTTCAATGCACAGGTAACTTAAAATTGTAAACCTAATGAAACTTTTGCTACTATTATTTGCAACTCATGGTACAAAGCGTTGTTTCAGACTAATCGAGTTTGTTTCTATTATGAGAAGATCTTTCTTTATTCTTCTCATTTTCCTTCTGTATTACAAGCACTTCTAGAAAGTTCCTAGTTGTCTGTTTGCATTTTTTGCTTAACTCGTTCTATATAACCTCATTTGCTTTAGAGGTAAACTAGCATATATTCTTGTGCATAATGACTGAACATTGTACATTTCTAAGTCAGTCTTAAAAGGGAAACTGGCATACTGCAAACCATCTACTGATAACACTGCACTTTAAAAAGCTTTTAAAATTTCCTCCAGGCGACTGCATTACCTGCCAGAGGCTAGTATGTTAAAGATTCATCACAAAAATGTTCCTGTTATGGCAAAGAGAAACTTAGTTTTCTAACTTTCATCTGCAACCTAAACCAACAGTAAAACACCAGAAAGAAGACTTTACTATCGAAATACCTTTGTTAAAAGATAAACTCTATGGCATACTCTCACATGAAGGATGTGTACCTGAGGCACCCATACCTAAAATGCATAATTACCTTTGCTATAAAAAGATGTTTTATTTTCTTTGTAAAACTGAATATTCACTTTGGCACTAGAACCAGAACAAAGGGTCCATACGGCCACGCTATAGAGGGACTTTTTCAGAAGCACCGTGTGAACTTATTTCTTCCTCGTACATATACAGCTTTAGATATTTTGCAAGGATTTTGCCAACCACTGGAAATAAATGAGCAAAGAACGCAAGTCAAAGGAAACAACGGGGAGGGGGAGGGTGGACCCAGCAACTTGAAGACAGCCTGTGAAGCTGCTTAACTCTTCAGCAGGACAATGTGCATCCCAGCGGCTCTTTCCACCCCGCCGCCGGCAGCGACTGTCTGACCGCGCAGTCCAGTATCTCCATAGACAAAATGATTGTTGGATACCCTTGGGTACAGCAGCATTAATCCATTTTAATCAGTCATAAATCACACTTTTCCACTGCGACTCAGAGTTCAAATCAGGACTGGAGCCTTCCAAAGCAGCTAGGAGTTGTCCTTTGAACTACATCTTGTCTCCCTCTCTTCTTCATGAAGGCTTCCCTGGCACATTGAGGAGAGGTCCTCAGAGTCTGCTAATTTACAACAATCTAGATGTGTTGGTTTGTGTCTGTTGTACAGCAGCTTTAAAATGTCCATAAACATTTATTTTTCAGCAGAAATGATAAAGATACTACAAACACAATTCAGCCATCACTTAAAACATACCAAGGAACAAACATGCTTTCTCCTTCGGATGTTCCTTTGATTTCTTATTCTTAGTTTACAAGGAGGTTTAACTCTCTTGAACGCAAAAGAAAATTATTTGGGAAGGTCTTTATGTGGATGGCAAATACTAGTGTTTGACAAAGATTTCTCAAGCTCAATAACAGGAGTTCATTTAAATGTTTAAAAGAATCCATATCCAACTTCTAAGTCTCAGCAGTATCTACCCAATCTATAGGTAGTTCATTTAATCCCAAACATAATTTAGAAACACTGCCAAGTGAGAAGGAAGTAATTTCACCAGAAGTTAACCAATGATCTCCAGTGAAAAAAATGAAGATATAGTAAGCGAAGTACTTTTTTTTTTTCTTTTTTGAACTTTGTTTTTTCAAGCTTTATTCTGCTGCATAAGGCCAATGCAATAATAAAGACTAATTTCCTGTGGCAATCATCTTCAAAGGGAACTGAAATGAATGCATATATTCTGGAGCCATACTGATAAAAAAGGTTCAAACAATCCCCATTATTTCAAATAATGTTGAAAAATGATACCCAAGAAAGGGTTTTCAACTTATTTCTAGCTATCCATTTTGGATTAACATAAAATGTGTTACTTCCAAGTGTTACTATACTTCTGCAATGTATTTATATCAATATGATTACTATCTTCAGTGAAAGGTTTAATATCAACATATATGTCATTACTGGGAATGTTTCAATTTATATTAAAAAATGAAACTGTAAGATCAGCAACAACTGCCTCAACTAAATCAAATGATTCCTCCCGCAAGCCAAATATAAATGTTCTCATTTATTGAAGTTACACATCTCTTTCACAGCAAAAACTGAGCCACTCAGCTTCATATCTAAAATTATCCTTATCAACTTTGCTGACTGTGTTTACGTAGGGTTTATATGTCGTTTGAAAGGAACTCTTCTGAAAGCACTTAATCCTTTATAAAGGCAAAGAAAAATTAAAATAGGAAAAATAGAAATTTATATAATACCAACGATTCCAGTCTTTTACTTATTATGTATGACATGTCTGTACATATTGACATTGCAGTCTAACAATATTCCAGTTAGGTTACTGTCATGTTTCGAACACGACGACTTCCCTTTACAGCTCAGGAGATAAAAATCAAAAGTGTATTTCTAACTGCTAGGCCAAATCGGTTTTATTTTGAATTAATGTGACTCTAACAAATTAACAGAATAATGTCATTGGAAAACCTTTACTGATGGATCTTAATAAAAGACATAAGAAAAGAAACATGGAACAGAGGATTTTTTTCTCTGTCCACTTCTGAGGAAAGTAAGAAAACATGCCAAATCTCCCAAAATCACTAAGGAAGACTACAGCTAGGTCTGAAGAAATCCAGTAAGAAGAGCCTGCAGGAAATTTATGTATATTCGCTACTGTAACAAATCAAAAGTCTGGTCATACCAAAGATTTGTCTTTGAAATAAGGTCAGGGGCAAAAGGAAGAATAAGGCAATAGTGTACGGTAACATCTGAAAAGCCATGGGGAATAAGAGAGAGAGGTGTCCAGGCACTTGTACATCTCCTGACACAAGGCTCATACACATGACGCAGAGCTTTTGGGAGCACACTACCCTACTGGACCACGAGACCCAGCAGCCTGAGGCCAGGCAGAAAACACAGGATGTCCCAAACAGATCTAACATCTACATGGGGCATGCAAGTTGAGCCCCAGACAGTGCAAAACATGTTGAAAAACAACACAGGAAACGCTGCTCATGTTTCTTTAATGACCTGTAGGATAATGGGCAACCGTAACTCTACTGAAGTTTATGCTGGACCCAGCTTCATCCAGTGTTTGCCGTGTGGTACAGAAGAAGCAGCTTACACCGCTCACAGGGCATGGCATCACTCTGGGAAAGTTTCTAAACAATTGTGCGGACAACCAGAATGCCACGTGAACCTGGCGAGCCAAAGAGATCTACTGACGTAGGCCTAAGTGTGATACCTATAAAAGGGGGGTCAAATATGATACCAAAATGACAACAGAATGAGAACAGTCAGGTTTGGGAGTTTATCATGGATCCCTAAATATATGTGACTCATCCCTAACTGTACATGACACTGCTGCAGGAAAAAAAGCAGTATCACTTTGGATTTGGTAACAAACAAGTATTTTATGTGAGACACTGGAAGTATTTCACAGAATCACAGAATCACATTTACTTTCTTCTACTTCGCACTAGCGGGCTTTTTCCAGAGAACTGTCAGCATTTTGGGGCAAGTCAGTCTAGACAAATTGGAGAGCCCAAATGAAAACAAGAAGATACTAAAAGACCAAAGCATGTGATTTTAAGGAAGAAAAGCTGAAAGGAGCCCAAGAGGTGCAGCCGAGCGGAAGTGGCAGCAGGAAGGGGCAAGGGGAAAGGCATTTGACTGGAGTAGGCAGAAGCTGGCACAGAAAACACAGCCATGTCCCTTGTGGCCATGGTGGATAAGAAGAGATTATCTTAGTCTGCAGCAAAGATTTATGCCTGATCTCAGGAAAAGCTTTCAAACTTTAAGAACAGAATACGCATCAGCATCTGTCACATATGGATGTACTTGATCCTGCTTTCAGTTTAGGTGATGAATTAGATGATCTCTTCAAGTCAATTCGAGTTTACATTTCCATGATTTAATGATCTCAGCTTTCTAAGAAACTTATGAGTTGTGGCATGAATATTTGATTATAAATCTTCACTGCTAAAGCTGTCCCTCACGAATCCCATACTCTGGAGGCAAGGGGGAAGGTCTGGAGAGAGGAAGATCTTCCCTCAGTTGAGGAGGACAGAGTCAGAGACCACTTGGCCAAGCTGGACATTCATAAGTCCATGGGCCCTGACGGGATGCACCCGCGAGTGGTGAGAGAGCTGGCAGATGTTATTGCTAGACCACCCTCCATCATCTTTTAAAAGGTCATGGAGAACAGGAGAGGTGCCTGAGGACTGGAGGAAGGCTGACATCACTCCGATCTTCAAAAAAGGCAAGAAGGAGGACCCAGGGAACTACAGACCAGTTAGTCTCTCCTCTGTCCCTGGGAAGGTAATGGAGCGACTCATTCTGGATGTCATCTCTAAACACGTTGAGGAACAGGAAGTTATTGGAAGTGGTCAACATGGATTTACCAAGGGTAAATCATGCTTGACCAATCTGATAGCTTTCTATGATGTTATAACTGGTTGGCTGGATGAGGAAAGAGTCGTAGATGTCACCTACCTTGACTTTAGCAAGGCTTTTGACACTGTCTCCCGTAACATCCTCATTAGGAAGCTGAGGAAGTATGGGCTAGATGAGGTGACAGTGAGGTGGATTGAGAGTTGGCTGTGGGACAGAACTCAGAGGGTTGTGATCAGCGGCACAGAGTCTAGTTGGAGGCCTGTAACCAGTGGTGTCCCCCAGGGGTCAATACTTGGTCCAATCTTGTTTAATATATTCATTAATGACCTGGATGAGGGGACAGAGTGTATCCTCAGCAAGTTCGCTCATGATACCAAACTGGGTGGGGTGGCTGACACACCAGAGGGCCATGCTGCCATCCAGCGTGACCTGGACAGGCTGGAGAGCTGGGCAGAGAAGAACATAATGAGGTTCAACAAAAGCAAGTGCAAGGTCCTGCATCTGGGGAGGAAGAATGCTAGGCACCAGTACAGGTTAGGGGCGGACCTGCTGGGAAGTAGCTTGGAGGAGAAGGATCTGGAGGTCCTAGTAGACAATAAATTATCCATGGCCCAGCAATGTGCCCTTGTCGCCAAAAAGGCCAATGGAATCCTGGGCTGAATAGGGAAGAGTGTGGCCAGTAGGTCGAGAGAGGTCATTCTCCCCCTCTACTCTGCACTGGTGAGGCCACATCTGGAGTCCTGTGTCCAGTTTTGGGCTCCCCAGTTCAAGAGGGACAGGGAAGTGCTGGAGCGAGTCCAGCGAAGGGCAACTAAGATGATTAAGGGCTTGGAGCATCTGCCTTATGAGGAAAGGCTGAGAGAGCTGGGACTCTTTAGCCTGGAGAAGAGAAGGCTGAGGGGAGACCTTATTAATGCTTACAAGTATCTAAAGGGTGGGTTGAAGGAGGATGGAGCCAGGCTCTTTTCAATGGTTCCCAGTGACAGGAGAGGGGCAATGGGCACAAGTTAGAACACAGGAAGTTCCGTTCAAATACACGGAAAAACTTCTTTACGGGGAGGGTGACAGAGCACTGGCACAGGCTGCCCAGGGAGGTTGTGGAGTCCCCTTCCCTGGAGATTTTCAAGACCCGCCTGGATGCCGTCCTGAGGAATGTGCTCCAGGCAATCCTGCTTTAGCAGGGGAGTTGGACTAGATGATCTCTAGAGGCCTCTTCCAACTCTGAAAACTCCGTGATTATATGATTCCGTGTTAAAAAATAGTTTCTACTGCAAATTCTGGAACACTAATTAATAGGTACTAGTGATGTGACATTCCTGAATTAGGATTGCAAAGCTTACTGTTCTATATCCCATTTATAATCCTGTGAACCATTCAGGCTTATGTCTGGCTGGATGTATCAAAGCAGGATATCTGTTGACAAACATTGTCAGTACTGTCATCACAAACTCACAATTTAAAAAAAAACCAATACCACTACAAAGTTTATTATGCAAGGCTAAAAAACAATGGTTACCCCGTTGTTGGAGCTGCACATAATTTCTGATGTGCTTTATCTCATCTGTTCATTACTGTGATATGGGTTTTTTTTCAATGTAGAATTTCTGCAGAAGTAGCTTAAACGTTGGAACAGAATCAAATAAAAACCATATGTTTTCCTATTCCAAATGCATTCCTCTAAGAAAAATAAGATGGGGGATTTACATCAATACAGTTCATTGAATTCAGTGAGAACAGTGGTGGTGGGTAGTGGTGTGAGGACTCCTGATGGAGGAAAGTTTTTTAAGAGTTACTGGCATAACTTAGGGGCATCCTCCTTTTGACAAACCGGACTGGAGTATCATAGAATCATTGAATGGTTTGGGTTGAAAGGGACCTTAAAGATCATCTAGTTCCAACACCCCTGCCATGGGCAGCAACACCTCCCACTCGACCAGGTTGCTCAAAGCCCCATCCAACCCGGCCTCGAACACTTCCAGAGATGAAGCATCCACTGCTTCTTTGGGCAGCCTGTTCCAGCATCTCAGCACCCTCACGATAAAGAATTTCTTCCTGATATCTGTTGGAAATCTACCCTCTTTCAGTTTAAAACCATTACCCCTTGTCCTACGGCAACAGGCCCTGCTAGAAAGTGTGTCCCCATCTTTCTTATAAGCTCCCTTTAAGCACTGGAAGGCTGCTGTAAGGTCTCCCTGGAGCCTTCTCTTCTCCAACAAACCAAACTCTCTCAGCCTGTCTTCATAGGAGAGGTGTTCCAGCCCTCTGATCAGAAAAAGGAATAAAACCATTTGAAAGCCAAGACTTACACAGTATAGTCTAACTCAATATTAAGGTAAGTGAATGGGATTTCACAAGCGTCACTGAACAAGAGACCTGCATAATATCAGAGGCTGGATGCGGACGCGCCAGCAGGTTCTGCTCCCTGTCCTTCAGGTCCATTTCCTAGTCTCTTTGTAGATCGATGTCAGCTAAATAGACTCTCTTCTTTTTCCTCAGGGTCGAGTATGCTTTAACTCTACTTCTCATGTGTGATCTCAGAAGTGAAATCATAATTAAAAAAAAAAAAAACCAACACACGAAGCACTCTTTCTCGCCCTCTCTCGCTCGCTCACTCTCTCTCACACACACACGTGCTACTTTGAAGGGACTAAATACTATTTCTGTGCTGCCTGGACCACCCTTTTCCTTCCACTTCCCAGGGGTTGCTGCTGGCCACCGCGCCACTGCTGGGCACCAGTGCCAGCACTACCACTGACCAGGCTCTCCTGAGGAGCAGTCATTGGTACAGATTACACTCGTCCGCCGGTGGATGAGCACACTTCTTCTGCAATAAGCTAAGCTTAATTCTGAAATTCATTCCCATATGGAAAGAAGAGGACGTAATAGCCATTTTACTGCCCACCGCCAACAGCTAATTGCACAAATATACATGCAAAGCATATAAATGCACCAGTAAAATCTGTTAGAAGATGTATGGTTTATTGCTATTTCACAAAACATTTGGAGAATTAGAGTAATAAGTATAAAACAAATGATATATATTCATCAGATCAGGCAAAATTAAGATCTGCCTTCTAACACATTTGTCATCTTCTTTTCAGAAGGAAAGCCTATTCATTTCAGTAAAATGGCCCGAGAATTAAGGCAGCATTCATCCAAAGCAGCTGAAGTATTCAGCTGTTAATAAAACCAACAAGCTTTTATCAATGAGAACAGATGCCCCTTTCCTTCCTTAAACCAATTTATTGTCAGGCCATATATGAAGAAGATCCACGCTAGAAGCCTTCAAACAAACCAAGTGGGAAAATGCATAGCAACATGCAAATTATTATTTGGAAGCACATCTTACTGAAAACCACACTAACTCTATAAAAAATGTTAATTCTTTTACTGGTGTTGGGGGAACGGGTGAGAATGATCCCTAAGCAGGTACATTTTTCATTCACTAGCCCAGACTGAATAAAGAAAATATTATTTGTATTCTCTTCATTAATGACATAATCAAGAAAGAAAATTAAAAGCAAACATACATTTAATATTCTATAAATTTCTCCTCCATCAGAGAGTACCAGCCTTTTAATTTCAGTTCCCATACAGTTTTGTGGCTGAATATTTTTATTTGTACTAAGGATTTAGGGAAATTTCTGTTTAGCAGGCGAAAGTGTTCCACAATGATTTCTAGGTAAACAATACTGATAAGACCTGATATTTTTCATAATCTAAAACAATTGTTCAATTTGCAACTTAATCAATGCAGTAAATGCACTCTTCTTATTCACAGTTTAGTCACCACAAAAAAAAAAAAAGTTTTTAATCTTTTCGTTATTATTCTGTAATCCATTTCACAGAAATATTTGGATTGTGTAGTGATACACTATACTTTCAAATGTGAGTAAACTTAGTCTTATGCAATATATAAAAGCACACAAAAATAAATAAAATATTTAAGAGGACCTGAATAATCTCTGAAAGCTACTTTCATATGATATTGTTTTGCATTTTACATATTCTACACAAATATTCCCCAAAACAATGTACAGAACATTAATCATATGAAACCACACTATTAGAGACCATTATTTACCTATAGACTTTCACTTGGTGTATCATAATCCTCCACCTCTATTGTAAACACAAGCTTAATCAGTTTTCTCTTTTACAGCCTTCTGATTGTAACTATTATGTTATTGTCTATTTCAAAGTTCACGTGTCACAAAAGAATAGTTAGTTAGCTACAATTTAGTTTTATATCTACTTTAAAATACATGTATTGTATGGGATTTCAAATCTGTTAGTTTCTCTCTGGTTTCTCCCTTGAGCAGAAAAGTTATCTGGGATGCATTATAACTGTTTCCTGGGTTAACTGGATCCTAGATATAGGTCTGTCAAAGACCTGCAGTATCATGTCAACTTGGACAAAGCACTTAAATCTTTCTATACTTCCGCTCATTGTATTTAAAGGAAGTTAAAATACGTGCAGTTACATTTTGCAACTAATTATTTGCTACAAAGCATGCAACTGCCGGTTTACAGTACATAATTTTTAATGAAAATAATTGTGGCTTAGAAGATGATACTTCCACCAGCAGTAAAGGCAACATGCAAATTAAAATAAATAAATAAACAAACAGATAGATAGATAAATAGAGAAATAAATGCTTGAGGATATCACAAATGAAGGGACGTCTACAAGTTGTAGACATACATGAGCTAGAGGTACCACTACCAAGGAAAACGCAATGGCCAGCGCAAGCCAACTGCCACAGTAGTTACACAAGGTCCAGAGCCAGAAGTAGCATCGTTTTATTACCACAGTACTGCAACTGCAACAATCTGCCTGGTGAGACCAACAGTGTAGAACTTACACTTATCAGCTGGGCCACAAATCTGACCCAACGAAGCCTTTAGATTCAAGGTAGTATGGCCACGTGCTGCTACACAATGATGTATGATGCTACCAACTTGCGTTGGGTCAGCTTGGCAAGCACAGGCATCAGAGGGCCACCTTTCCATATTCTGGTGTGGAAAATCACTATTCTGTGATTCTGTGCCTGTGAAAAGATCCTTGATGCTGCCCTAGAAAACAGTCTTAGTCTTCTCAAAAAGCAGTAGGAAAATACCAGTCAATAGCAGTGTGTTTGATAAGGATCAGTATTGCAGGTCTACAGAAACCAAGTGGAGCAATCTGGGATTGTTGGACCAGACGGTCTTTGAATTCCCTTCCAACCTGGGCTGTTGTATGATTCTGTGATTCTAAAAAGACAAAACCAAACATAAACCATCAACGTCAGGTTTGAACTTGATACCTATGCTCCTTACCAACCCAGAAGCCAGTCAGCTGTCAGAAGGCCAAGGAAGGTCCAAAGTAAGTAGAGAAGGAACACTCCACATTCCTTTATTATCCCCTTTTCCCAAACATAGATGCATGTCACAGTCTGACAAGAAAATCAATGCCTCTGTCAGCACTACAACCATTTTGCTTGGCTTGGAAATAGCTCCCGAAAGATGAACAGTTCAGAGTGATTCGGACAGCAAAGCAGGCCCTGCCGTAGAAGTAATGCTAATACTTTCTCTTCTTCCTCACACAGGAAGACTTGTTGCAGTTGAACAAACTGCAATTAAAATATGCAGCTATTTGGGAAGAGTCAAGGAGCAGCAAGCCAAATCCAAGCTGCTGAGGTACAGGAGATTCCTTCTGATAATGTCCATGGCCTTTGGTTCATATCCCGTTTATCCTGGACAGCCAGGAAGGCCTGGGAGAAGCTATGCATTTCTTTTCCTGCAAATAGGCATTCTGATTATTCTTGATAGAACAGAAATAGTCTATAAATAGGATACGATTATTGATATATATGAGGATTCACCATAACTTCATGCTTACCCAGAAGACATTTTGAAAACTGCTGGTCCTGGAAATTGTTGACTCAGAACACAAAATTAAATTGAACGATTTGTTGAAGAAATTGCAAACCATTGGACCTATCTATTAAACTAAACTTACTTTAAGAACATGACCTCTTTGGCATCTATCGTCTACACATGAATGGCCTTACCAATCGGAGTAATAACTTTCCTAAAACATGTTTCTCAGTTCATAGTCTCTGTTTGAATAGTATTATTACTACCTTCTGCAAGTATCAGATAGCATTGTGGAATTGAATTTGTTATACTCAATTCAAACTTTCTAATTTAAAATTATTCCATATAGAAAACAATCCTTTCTCTCAAAAAAGCATTCAAAAAGAAAAGTGATTTTAAACAAAATCACAATCTGCTGACATATCTTTTCAAATTCAAAGTTAAATATGTCATTTTCTTGGCATATACTTGACACAGGGCCTTAAGTTTTCAGAAGATGCACGTCATATAAACTTCGCTGATTTGTTTACACTCATACTGTATTTAACTCAATATATATAAATTTGAAAATGAAAACCTTGTACTGTTTTACATATCCCAAAAAACAGCTTGGATCTTGGTTTAGTTCCTTAAATATACTCAGTCAATTAGTAACTGCTGCTTTTGTGTCACTAAAACATTTCCATTTCATTTAATAATATCTTCCTTCTGCATTCCAATCATATTTAAAATATTTTACCAAGGAGGCCTACATTTGAATTAAAATATTACAACTTTACGTTATTTTGTCATTAAATGCAGAATCTGCTCAACTCAATCAATCCTCCCATAAACAAGCTCAAAACTGATTTCAGAAGCATTCATCTTCAAATAGAATTTTTAGTTACAAGAAAAATATCTCCTTAAATGATACAAAAAATGTAGGTTATGTATATTTGCCTTTATTTATGCAAAATATCAGTTAGCATTAATGAAGCATTGTGTTTTCATCAGTGTAAAATGACGTGTTCGAATGGGAATTTATCTGTCTCAGTGTTTGTACCATAGACATCTACCTCTAAGGAATTCATCCTAGGCACTTTTTCTAGTCATTGGAAAGAAGTAGGCATCTCATCCTAATGCTGACCAGATTAATAGTGTTTGAGAAGCGTTTCTTTCTTTCCTTTAAATGGCATTTACAGTTACTGCTCTGTTTATCTACAACACAGACACCTAAAGTCAGGTGAGAAGAGCTCTTTTTGCGTCCCTGCTACTTTGTGACCATTACACCTTAGCCAATGCAAGGTGAGTTTCTGGCAAAGGCAGTGTATTTCTGAAGAGCACTGTATAAACACTAAAGCATGGGGAATATTTTGGAAAGATAGAATTAAAAATTTAACCCACCTATCAAGCTATAAAAAGAAAAATTGGGGCTTTGCTATCGCCCAGTGGATTTTTATCCCCACTAAAAAGTTTTATATTTTCTGAGGATTTTAGACCTTTTGTTGCAAACTTTACAATGTAGAACATAAAGAGGGTAACAAGAGTATTCACCAAACAACAGTTAATGCAGCTAGCAGTTTCACATGCAAAAGGAAAAAAAAAAAACACCAAACTCCAAGAATTGCATCATCAGTTCACAACGATCAAATTGAACAGAACAGTTGTTCTTCGCTGACAAGGAGGCATAGGAATTACCTTCAACAGGACACAATTCAGACAGACCAGCAAGCAGATTAAGCAATAGTATCACTGATTGTCTTCTTCCCATAGGATTTATAAACAGGGAAAAGAGCAAGCTGTATTCCTAGTGTCCTGCAACCCTCCTTGCATCATGAGTCCTCCCAGTACAGCGCCCCTGGGAAGTCCAGGGATTTTCTGCAGTGCTTTTTTTTTAAAAAGCAAAAAGACTAAGTCATAACAATAATTAATTTCAAAATATTGTCTTTAGAGAGCTTCCTGTGCAATGTATACAGTACACGGGAGGAAGTGTAGTGAATAAATGGGATGAAATGGTAGTTAACAAACACACTTCTTTCTCATCGGTGCTTATAAAACATAATTAAACCAATCTTATCTTACAAAACATCATCATTGATAATGCTTCCAATTTCACTTCTGGCAGAAGTTGCCTGACTATAGGCTTTTAGTATACGGCAATGACCACATCACTAGATTTTATTACCCTACTTAAAATCCCTGTAACAAAAGATGAAGACAATCTTTACAAGAAGATTCAACATTAGCGTTAAGAGCAAAATTATGTTCAAGAAGCGAGGATTATAAACGGATAACCTTGTGAAGCTACTGATGGGAAAATCTTGCTTGTGTGAAAAGTAAATGACTGAAGTACCCTGTATTACCTCTGAGAGTACGGAGAAAATGCCAGCTATCACCTGAGATCATAGCCTATATCCTCAGCTGGTATAAATGACAAACATACTGATGCTGAAATATCCTAGTGAAATATGTAATCAAAAATACATATTTTAAGGCACAACCAGCAAAAATGCAATAGGTGTATTCACGTGAGGTTTTTTTCTCTAGATTCAAATTGAAGTTTTTTATCTCTTTTCCCACCTGTCCATAAACATACTGTTGTCCTCAGCAAGTTAATGCAGTAAAGATGATTAAAAATGAAAACTATTCTAGTACTCAGTGTTGCATAGCTATTAAAGTATCCAAAATATCAAATTTGAGACAGCTGATTAAAAAAAATCTGGATTTGTCTTATGATTTTTAATTTTTTTCTCGTAAGTTTTTCTCTACATAAATACAAAGTCCTTCCACAGCCAAACTGCATAAATATAGGAATATTTTAAAGAGACATACCTAAATGACACACCATAAATAGAGAAAATCTGTTTGTTTGGGAAAAAAGTCATTTGTTTATACTTCACTATGATTTATTTTAGTTTTCCTCAACTTGAGTGTTTTTCATAGAATCATAGAATCATTTTTCTAGGTATTCATGCCAGCGCAACATCAGAAGTCATCCCAGTAGTTCCTAGATAAGAACAAGGGTTTACTAGTTAAAAAATCAATACAGAAAACACTTGTAATTTACAAGTGCCAAAGTATTCAAAGTTGCTGCCGACATAAAGCAATGAGGAAATAGGTCAACTATAAAGAAAACATAGATTCCTTGGTAATGTGGAATATCTAGACAGATGTGAATTTCAGAGGCTTAAATTCAAGGTTCCATCTCAAAACCGATAATGCAGATTGTAGTCATACAACAAAAAAAAATTTCAATGGAATTCAGTGAAGTTGAGAAAGACTTAAGATTCAGTGGAAGTGACTAACTAAACATGTACTTCAAGCATGATGCTGCAGCTAAGACCGCAAATACTACTTTTGGATGTATTAAGATGTATTTACTACATTACAGAAATGTTGCATTAATTTTGATGTTCACATTTTGCAAAGTAGCTCAACATTTGTTCCTTTATTTTTTTAATTCAAAATATTAAAGTTCAAGATTTTACATTCAAAAGTTTAAAGCTCTTTCAAAAGAGATCATCAATAGTAATTTTTCACTGCCATGTGGGTAACAATACTGATAGAGCAACGTCATTCTCTTCTCTCAATGTGAACCTGAGTTATGAACCACACCGATACTGCAAGGCACGGCTCAAGAGGACTTGCGTTGGGGATATTCCTTGTTCTTGAGAATCCCAGATGGTTATTATCGCTTTAATTAAGAAGTAGATTTTCAAAAATGCTGTATTTCTAAGACCCATCAATGAATAAAGGACTGAAATGGCCTTTGCTTTCTGGGAATTCTGGCAGAGGAGAACTACAAATATTAAGAAAGAGATGAGAGACTTTCATCCATTAACAAATTCCCTTACAAATACTGTTCTTCTAATTCCTTTTATATTTCAGCATCTGCTTCAGCATCTCATGTGACGGTCTTTTGTTGCTCCCTGATTAGATGAAAGAGCCCCAAATTTCCCTTTCTCTTTGGAACTGCCAGCGAACATACTCCTAGGGATAAGGGTACTGCCAGCACAGCACAGGACAGTGCAAAGAGGAGAGTAAGTCAGCACATGTGGGATGTACATGTCACAATGATCTCCTTTTCCCTTCGATTTTTGCAAACAGTATGTCACCACTGATCTCATTCAGTCTCCCTAATTCCCCTGTCTCTTTTTGTTCAGCTCATCAAACCCTATTCACTCACATCACTTCCTCACCTCGAAAGAGGAAGGTCGAACAATAAGTAGAGATAAAAGAATTAGAAAAAGTAGGAAAAGGGTTAATTCTGGCCAGCACAACTATTTTCAGACAACTACAGGCAGCAGAAGGGTAGAATGGATTTTTCTTTCATCAGCACAAAAAGGAAAGTACTGTTTCTGACTGTGTCAGCTGTAGCTGGTGAGGTTTTGGTAGACGGAGGGGGCTGCAGGGGTGGCCTCTGTGGCAAGAGGCCAGGGTGGGCATCTGGCTGCTGGCCAAGGTTAACCCAGCAGTTCATGCATAGTCAGGGTCACCTGGTAGTGTCACAACCTGAACTAAAATATCCCCAAGTTTCTAAAAAATCAAAGAAAGAAGATTTAACAATGTTAGCTGCAACTCTGCCCGCTTTAATAATGGGGTCAGAACATTGCCACTAGAGATGTTACAGAACAGTATAGAAGCACTATGGGAAAAGAAAGCATTACGTGAAAGCAAGACGAGTGCAATAGGCACAAACTAAAAGGAAACCGCTATAGTACGGTTTCCACTCTATCACAGAATCACAGAATCATAATCATCAGAGTTGGAAGGGACCTCTAGAGATCATCTAGTCCAACTCCCCTGCTAAAGCAGGATTGCCTAGAGCATATTACTCAGGACTGCATCCAGGCGGGTCTTGAAAATCTCCAGAGAAGGGGACTCCACCACCTCCCTGCGCAGCCTGTTCCAGTGCTCTGCCACCCTCACCGTAAAGAAGTTTTTCCGTGTATTTGGACGGAACTTCCTATGTTCTAACTTGTGCCCATTGCCCCTCGTCCTGTCACTGGGAGCCATTGACAAGAGCCTGGCTCCATCCTCCTTCAACCCACCCTTTAGATACTTGTACGCCATTATAAGGTCTCTCCTCAGCCTTCTCTTCTCCAGGCTAAAGAGTCCCAGCTCTCTCAGCCTTTCCTCATAAGGCAGATGCTCCAAGCCCCTAATCATCTTAGTTGCCCTACTACTCCAAACAACCCTCGCCAACTTAATCACTTCTCCCTTGTACGAGAATATTTTTCCTAAACTGCCTTTTTTACACGTTCTTACTGCATTGATCTACATCATCCATATTACTATTTTGTTATCCATCACAATGACAAAATGCCACTTGGATTTCCTCAATGATACAGAATCTTAGTACTGAAAGTGAGATATGCTCAGTTCCTCGTTGATTATATTTAGGTGTCTAAGTATGAACAAGTTCCTACCATTGTAAACAGAATATAGAATTGATTACTTCAAAACAGGCATATAAAGTCATTTGAGAAGCTGTGAGGTACCCATAACAAGTGCATGGAGACAATGCAACACAGACACAGCACAGGCTCTATGGAAGACCTGTAAACTTCATTGGTATTTATTAGTTTCCCATTAGTGGGATGTACTATACCACCTCAAAGGGCAGTCAGAAAAAAAATTCTGCTTCTGATGTTCTTGAAGACACAGGAGAATCTGGCTCTGCTGCTCCAATCTCCATCTGGGCCTGGGTCACATTCACCAGCCCTACGTGCCTGCCTCAGATATGCTGGGACATGTCAAATAGCATTAGACACATAAATTGAGTTAACGAATTCCAATTCCACCCTTACTCACAAAGTTCACCTGCAGACACTTCTATTTAGGTGACAATAACTGGAAGCCTCAGGCCTCCACTATGGTCTTAATACATCATCCACGACACTGACAACCTCTTTCAACCAATTCCCCCCTATTCAATACATATGTGCTTAATACCGTGAATGAAAGATGGAGCACCAACAAGGCACGTGCTGCAAACTCAAATACTTGGCATACAACACAAGTAATTCCTGTACACACCTAAGTGTGTACTATTGTACAATTATTACTGTTCCCAGTAGCTACTGGCTGATTCAGGAGGGCAACGCTGGAATATTTTCTGGCATACCTGCAAGTGTGTTTCATAACTTCATAATTCAAATTTCACCAGCGAAACAGAATAGATGCAGCTATCCTACCAGCACAACTCGCAGCACCTGGCTAACTGAAAAACTGGCAGCACCTAAAGTGGCAGCTGAAAACTGGCTGAGAACCAGTAAACCCAACACATCTGAGATTCCTGAACACTGACGGCAGCGCAAAAACATTATTGGAAGTACCGGGTGTATGAGTAACAAATCAACACAAGAAAACTTGACAGAAACTTTGCAAATGGAAAGAAATTTGTTGATTGTATCATTGTCTCTGAATTACGTTTGCAACTCTACTTGTAACAGAAACATTCTGAGAGACATAAAGTACCGTACCAAAGAGAGCAGGGATGAAAGACGGAAAGATGAATCCTTCCTACAGAAAGATGTAGATCCTTTTTATTACAGGCATATGTATTTATTATTTCTCTCCTCAATACTGTTCAAGGTGTACCACGCTGCTATAGATTTACTGATTTTAGCTGGCACGAGCACTTAGTAATGGAAGTAATGACCCCAATACATATTTGGAGAATAAGTCACACTTTTTAAGCCAGCTACTTCATGTTACTACTGTCAAAGACACATTCTTCAGGGGTCCGTATATTTAAGTTCAATGTTACTGTTGATGTTTATTTAACTAAGAATGATATCAATCTGACCTCTATTCTCAGTTTTATTACTTTTCAAAACTTTAACAGGTTATTAGAAACTTAATATATATTATTTAGTTGTGTTATAACTGTTCTTAGATTTAATTCAGACCCTGAAGTACAGAACTCAGGTTGATAATGGTAATTTTCCATCATTTACATTATCTTAATGTACCTCCATATGAAAAATTGAACTTTTAAAATTTTTCTATGGGTGATATATATATATATTGTCTGAAAATGAAGGAAACTGAAAGAAAATATTGGCCCACTGTTAAACAGGAGGGGTGAATTAGTCACCAACAATGCTGAAAAGGCAGAGGTTCTCCACACTTTCTTCACCTCTGTCTTTACCAGCGCTGCTGGGCTCCAGGCCTTGGGAGCAACAATCCAGGCTGATGCAAACACAGACCCACCGCCAGTGAAGGCGGTGTTGGTATGTGAACTACTGCAGGAGCTTGACCCCTACAAACCCATGGCCCTGCTGCTATCAACCTGAGGGTGGTAAGAGAGCTGGCTGATGTCATTGCGAGGCTGCTCTCCATCATCTTTGAGAAGTCACGGAGTTGGGGGATGTCCTAGAAGACTGGAAGAAGGCTAATGTCATCCCCATCTACAAGAAGGGCTTAAAGAAGGATCCAGGAAATGATAGGTCCATCAGTCTTACTTTGTTTCTTTAGGCCAAGAAAAAGTACTATAACCTTAATACTTTTACCTTTTTTTTTTTTTTTAAATAAAGCGGAAGGCATGCAGACTACCATGTCAAAAAAAGACTTCACTGCAAACATTCTGAAAGACCAAGAGAACGCAGGATGTCAGGACTCAAGCTCCAGCCTGCAAAGCACTGCAACATCTGCCTAATTTTAACCCCTTGCTTTGGCTCCACTTGCTCCAAACAAAGACACGCTCATATGCATTGTTGCAAAGAACTGGACCAAAGCACATAGTTAAAAATTAATATGTTAATCATAGATTTTAAAGCCATCAAGATCTCCCTGATCCTCTAATCTGACCTGCTACTTAATAAAGGACAGAGGATTACCCTGACTTCATTCTAGTTTCAGCTATGTGCTTCCAAGTGCTTTTTCAGGGCTCGGAAATCCTTCCTCAAGTAGAAATTGCAGAGAAGACATCTAAGAAGATAGGCTGTGTTTCCTCCTAAGTACACAGCAGCCACTTGTAAAAAGAAGCTTTAAAAAGGAAAACAGTATCATTAGTATCAGTCGGAACAAACTAATGATGGCTCATTGTGTCTCTCTTTGATATTTGTATTTGTAGTACCTTTCCGTATGAGACACTATATATAGCAAGGTTTACATGCTGATCAACATTTATAGATTGTCCAAACACTCATATTTAATTTTTCAGACAGAAGCACAGCTTTATTGATGACCGTGACTTATTCTGGTAATACTGGTTTTAAAATAATATTATCCAAAGGATAAATAGGGCTTTCCTAGTTACAAAAGAAGCTCGCTCTTCCTCAAGAGAGCCGAATTATGCTCATATACAATGCAAAGGTACGAGGATGTTGTCAGTTGAGATGAGCCCACTGCACTTCTATTATGCATAGCCGTCATGAGTGAAATAGGAAGTCTTCTCCAAAGAGCTGCTAATCTTCATCCTCATCCTGTGGGGAAGACGGCCCAACATATGCGGGATAAGGAGCTCCAGTCCTCTCACCCTACCAGCAGTAATTTTTGCTCTGATAATACACGAAGGCTGAATTATACCAAAGGTACTTATAAATTAAGCACATGTATCATTTATTCTCTGTGGAGCGCAATGGGGGGGGGAGGGCAGAAATCATCTATTAGAAATTGCTTTGGCTTTAGTTAAAAAACTGTATGCATACCGAGATGGATATTCTGCTAACCATAATGGTCTAGAAATTTGTAACTTAGGATGAGATTTACTCGGCTGCCTGCACAGGAACCTCGCGCCATCTGAGGTTTTACAGCACATCCAAACCACTTCCAGGGGGCTGGCAGATAGGACATCCGTAACTTTCTGAAGTAGCACCTGTAAACCGGCAGCGCACCTCAAGTGGGACCAATAAGAGCCAACTAAATCATATTCAACGCATTAACTTCAATGTGGGCTGAACAGTGCTCCTGGCCACGTCGACTGGTTTGCCTAGAACTATGTTGTCTATATGGGGGGGAGGGGGGGGGGGCTGGACCCCTAGTTCACACTTAGATGATTAGATGTTTATTCTGATGCTGAATCCAATCTTTATTGAATTTTCAATCATGTGGTAGGAGGCAGACTAGAAAACTGAACGGCTCCTGGCAAATAAAAGCGCACGCGTGCACAAGTATGTGCAGAACGGGGTTCTTCGGGAGTGCCGTTTGTACAAGGGTACTACACAGCCTCGGTGCGCACACTGAAACATTGGGAATTTGTAGATGATAGTAATCCTTAAAACAGTTTGAGAGCCCTCTACTTATACTCACTACACTTACGTTCCAGACGCTAGCAGGGGCTTTCCAGAACCACTGTCAGGTCCTGCAGGAAAGAACAGGCAGTACTGGAAAACTCGGTGTCTTCAAACACTTTGTGAGCCCTCTAGTGGGCTTCAGTATCCTCTATACGCCAAAGCCATCCCAACCTTATCAGACCAGCCATCGAGACATCATCTTGGCCCTGCATTTTGGTGCACCATCTTGCTAAGCGTGACGGCTTGAAATCTGGTGCACAAAGTCCAATGTCCATTTCAACAAGCGCGTTTCTTAGCAGTTGGGAAAAAGGCAAAGCTGCAACAACTTTAAGCAATCCGAGAAAATCGGTGTTTAATTTCTTTTTATATAAGCAATCCAAACACGGATTTTTTTAGAGGTTAAACTCCTTCTGTAGAGTTCGCAGTGATCGGAATTATGAAAGGGAGGTTTTTAATTTCCCTCCGCTTACTTGAAGTAATAGTTGTGTTCTCAGCCTTACATCAAACCAACAAAGACGTCGGTAGATCACTGCCTAAGAGCATTAACCGTAACCAATAACAACTGTTACTGTAGTACACAATGAAAGTAATTGAACTTGCAGTTATAGGCTTTTTTGTTGTTCTTGTTAAGGTTTTCTTTGTGTTGTTTTTTTTTTTCTTTGTTTATTTTGGAAACTAAGACACGATTTATGAAGCAGTGAAAGTTAATGGGAGAAAAAAGGAAAAAAAATATCAGAAGTGTGTTTATTTACCTTGGTACCACTCCAGATAATATAATCCTCCCCCTCCCCCAATGTCATTTCCTCTTAATCATGTTATAAAATCTGTTTTGTGTTGTTCAGGTCAAATTGAGTCTGAGGTAAAAATAAGTAGAATAGTCAGGAAGGGAGGCACCAGTGCAATGGGTTGATTAGAGTAATTGGTTCTTAAAGAATTCCTGGAAAATCAGTAAAATCTCCAAGAACAGTTAGCTTTCATATAATTGAATAGAAAATATCACAAATTATAAATATAGGGCATCAGTCTTGACACTACATTTCCTACATTTTACTTGTTCACCTTTCACAATAACATTATTTAAAGCAATAATGCCTATAGAATATAAAATTTGAAATCTTTTGAAAAAATATTTTTTCAGAGTTGTCATTTATTCTTTAAAAAATAATATTTGTACACATTTACCAAAGAGGACTGGGAATCTTTCCAGCTTTTTGCTTAAATTGCACACATTTAAAAAATACTCTTTAATACATGCTTAAAATACCTAGTCAGTTTGAGTAAATGCAGTAAATCAAATGTAAGGAAAAAAGGTTTCATTTTACCGTAATATAGTAATGCAATTTCTACAAGTAGTATTATTTATGCAAAAAACCCCGAATTTAGCCAAATTTAGCATATAATTATAGTTAATTTTTAGCAAGTATGCTATGCCTATATAAAAGTACTCACAGTAATTTGATGAAACTAAATTGATGATGGTACGCCACAAAATAACTAATTTAAAATTTTAAATCTTACTTTGGCTTCCTCCCTTTATAATATAAAAAATGAATTTATTTATTTTTTACTGTAAAAGTACACACAGGGAAGAAAGGAGCCTTTAAGAAAACACTGGCCTTTGGTGCCAACAGTTCTTTAACCCTTTCCTTGACAGATCGAAATGTCTACTTTTTTCCACTATGCCTTATATAACATAAATGTTGTTCACCCTCAAGGAATAAAAATGAAAAGAGAAAGCATTCCAGCATCAAGGGCCAAAACACACAAGCAGCTTTTTAAGTCAGTCAGGAAATCTGCTCTGGAGCCAATGGTCTACCAGAGGAAGCCCAATCTTTCCCTTTTTCATTGTTCAGGTGAATATCTTTACAATATCTGAATTCTTATGAATATCCAAATTAAAAATATCTTGATTAAGAGTCTTGTCTGCAAACCTTAAACTTCCACTTGTATCCATTATTTCTATTCTCTTATGTAAATACGACAAATATGCAGAGTGCAAATGTAAAATAGACTTCAAACAGATCATGAAATATCAGTGATTTAAGCTTATACAGTGTCATCAAAAGTCTTACATTATTTAGTATTTTCCTTAGATATCCATTTAAACATAATTATTCGAGACTCAACTTTCATCTGAAAAAAGAACCAGTCCTACTGTAAGGAAAAAAATAAAACCAAAAATCTTAAGAAGCTTGTATAAAAAAGACCCACTACAAACACTAAAGTTGTTTTTAGAACAATTTCATAATTAGGGGAGTCTGATTCATAACTTTTGACTATATTATTTGATCCCAAAACCTACTACCTAAGAAAACACAAAAATGCAAAGAAGAATAAATCAGAAAAAAAAAGAAACCGTGAAAGGATTAATGTTGCAATGAAGGATTTTATGTATCTTGTAATGGATTTAAAGAAAATTTAAAGAGCAAAGGATGCTGCCCAGTGTAAAGGAAGAGAAATTATTTTTCCTGATAGATACTGTTCTGAAGGCACAGAAGCACGAGTAAAGAATACTATTTTTGCATTAAGATAAGTACAGCTAGCAATACAGATGAGCACTGGAAATATAAGAACATCACTATCCTTCAGGTTGGCCAAGATTAATCCCAGGTCAGGTATGATATAAGACCTAATATAGGGTATCATATTAAGATTAAGAAACACTGAATTTATGGTCTCAGGTCTGCTAGGACTTGCTTCAACTAGCAGGAGCTCCTCTGCCACGGACTGGAGAAGAAGGGATCTCAGTAACATTCCCCATGACACCCATATGCAGGTACAAGAAGAGCAGAAGACCTCTGCCATTAGACTTCTGTGACCTCTTTCATCAATCTTTTCTTCAGCTGCACTGGAAGCCACTGCCTTTTTGCCTACGGGACCAAAAAAAACAGGTATTCTTGTACCTTGCTAAAATCTGAAACCATGGCTGGCCGGTACGCTGCCATATGAATACAGAAGAGAACTCTCCTTGGACCCTTATCTCCACCAACCTGTAGGTGCATTTAACATTTCAAATCATGATAATTATGTGACCAGAAGCAACTGCAAAAAATGAAACGAGAAGTATTTCCAAATACTTATTTTTCAAGGAGACAGTTAAGCTTTTTGCATTCTACTCCTACATTCCTCTCTGTTACTGTTGATACAAAGCTTGGCAATGACGATAGTACTGTATACGTATCAGCTTGTCTCTGCCGCGAGTCGTGAAAGACATCTCTGGATTTTTAAATGGCTTAATTTACATCACTTTTAGCTGCTTTGCTCTGGAAGAGCTCCTAATGAAGTCCACGGGCCTGCCTGCACGTGGTACAAGATGCGTTGGGAGGCTTCTTGTTGTTCATTACCAACATTGCGAAAACTGTCTAATATTAACCCATCATAAGATCTGTCTGAAGTGTCTCTGCAGGTACAGAAGAAGTAGGGAATGTACAGCAAATATGGAGATGGCAAAGATAAGCAAGGGTACGGATCAGCTTCTGTTTGAGAGGAGATGAGATATATAAAGACACTTAACTGGAAAAGAAAAATGTAGAATCAATACCATTATAGAGATGGTGAATAGGAAACACTGTGCCTGAAGAACTATGCATCACAGTACAAGTAGCACAGGGATAGTAAATAAAATTATCAGGTCATTCACCCAAAACAAGAAAAAGAAGATACTTCTCACAGCATCCAGGCAATGTTGAACTTTATTGCAACAGGAGGTTTTAGATGCCAAAAGTGTAAGTTCAAAAACAATTAGACGCATTTAGATTAATAAAACCCAATGACAGTATTTAAAAAAAAAAAAAAAAACCCAAAAATAAAAGCTCCTGTTTAGAAAATCTCCAACCCACAGACTGCAGGCAATAGGGTATATAGGATTGGAAGCGTAACTGTGAGCTGGTGCAAACCTTAAACCCTTTTCTAAGCATTCCCTGCTGGGCTTCGTTTGACACAGGAGACTGGTCACAAAAGACTATCGCACTTTTTAAAAGCATGGAATATAAGCAGCTCGGTAAGGCTGTAAGATTGTACGAGAAGGAGTACTGGGCCAGAACAAAGACCCTTCAGGTATCCTGTGTCTGAAACAGTATAATGAATATAAGCACTGTTACTAATCTACTAAATGCAGAACAACGCCACAGTAAGAATTCCACAACATTACAGTTCCCAGAAACGTGCGATGTGAAGACTTTGCAAACATCGCATCTTAGGGTCTGACACTCCTTGTGGGGATCGTCTTCCACGAATTCAGTCACTCTTAGATCCTCTGTGCATTTTTGGACGCCAGAACTTCCTATGCAAACAAAATCCATGAATTCATTATGCACTGCATGAAAAATATTTCCTGTTTGTCATTTTATATCTCCTACCTGATACTTTCATTTAATGATCAGTGATACTTAGAAGAAAAAGCGAATAATCATTTTTTCTGCTTAACCCCAGCACGACTTCATACACCTTTACCTTATTCATCTTTAGTCACTTCTTTTTTCTTAGTGAAGCCTTAGTCTAGTTAGATCTCCTTGCCCAGGCACCACTCCATACCTGTGATCAAGCCTGTCACCCCCCTCCAATGTTTTATAGAACTATCACATTGAAAATGCGTTTTCACAGTTTTAGCAGCCAGTTCAGAGACAATCCTTATATACGAATAGGTAAGACCGGTTTTCCCCCCCGTAGGCCTGTCTTTGGATTCATCATTACTGAGTTGCATCTGCTGTTTTATCACCTACTTACCCAGTATCTTAAAACCTGAGTTCACTTCTGAGTACACTACCCTGAATAGCTCAGTATCACTAGAAAACTTTATCGCCTCCCTATGACGGGATAAATAGCTGTGGAATTCCACTATCCTACTAGTGCAAATAGTGACCACTTTTATTCCTAATTTAATTATTATTCTTTCCTTCCTATCCTTAAACTATGGAAAGATCTTTCCTCTTATTCCAAGGAAGCTTTATTTCTTATTAAAGACTTGGTAAGGAATTTTGCTGAAATATTTTTGTAAATCCGGGAAAACTATATTAACTAGATGCGCCTTGGTCCATATGCTCCTTTACTCCTTTCAAAAGACTTTTAGCAGACAGTGACATTACGTCCTTCCACAAAAGTCATGCTGAATGACCTCCATCCACTATTTTATATTTCTCCATGTGTCCCTCAGCTCTTTATCACACTTACCAGTAATCTGCCCGTTCATCCACTGGTAGCAAAGCACAAACAAGTACTATGCGCATTTACACCAACGCCAGCGTCCAGAACTTTCCTTTATAGGTTTGGTTCTATATTTTTCTGTACCAGTACAGTACTCATCTTCATCTTTTTAGTTTTTAAACTGTTTCAAGTAGGTCTCCTGGGAATACTCTCTGTCACCTGGGCAGACACTCTAGATGTTCCAAAATACCCAACACTTTGGCCTTTTAAGCAAACAAATTTGTGGTTCTATTTGCATGGTTATATTTACATTTTTCTCTCTAAAAAAAAAGAAGTCCAAACAGAACTTAAATATTCTTCTTTCTAAAAAGACATGCAACATATCTTTATGGAGGTTCTAGCTTCACCCAAGGGCTCAAATGGATTATGAAAAAGAAAAGCAGAGTCAAATGAATCAAGTTCTTTTGCTGTGTGTAACATAAGTGATGACTGAGTAGGTGATTATTCAAAAAGTATGAGTGCTCTCACATTTCTGTGAAACAGCAATATTGAAAAAAAAATGTTAAGGACATGGTCTAAAATGAAAATAATAACAATAAAAAAGATCACTAGTACATAAAACACACCATTTTTTTTTCCTAAGTATAAAAGGAGTCAGAACTTTGAAAAGGAATTAAAAAAAACCCAACCAACCAAACAAAAAAACCCCAGGAATAGGCATAGCTTTTTAATTGCACATGGCAAAGGTCAGTTACAACAGGAAAATTCTAAACTTGCATAAAAGTAATCTGATGCAGAAACCGAGGAAGAGTTTATGATCACATCCTACGAATACCAACCATCCATGTCCTAATACGATTCCCCGCACCACAGTACTATGAAAGACAAGCTGATGACCCACGACTGGGAACAGAGCATTTGTACACAGTGTACACAGCTGTACTTACAATCGGGACAGGAGTGCTCTCATGAGCTTTAACCCGGGCAACCCTGTAGCAACAGCAGTGAAGAAATGGTAACCGCGAGATCGGCACGGGCAGGAAAGCCCAGCAGGTAGAGATCCCACCGGCCCCACACGCCGAAAAGCATGCTATCGATTTTACCTACGCAAGTAAGACTAAGGTTTGCATGACTTTTTTCGCTGTTTATTTGAGTGAACAGCAAAAGACACCCCGTAAAAAAGTCTGGCAGTAGAAGCTGGTACCTGCAAACTGCTGGGAAGTCAGAAGAAATTCATTTACTCAGGTATCAAACTTAAAAGCTAAAATTGACACAAGGGGATTTCAACAAACGCTTGGCTCATAAAAAAACTGACCATGTTTTATGGCCATCAGGACGTCTCCAGCACTTCAGCCTTCTTCTGTCCCAGTTGCTACTGATGTTGTTCACCTAATGGGTGCTTCTTGACAGAAGCCACTAGGGCCCTATAATAAGCGTCGTCCACCCACTTAGAAAGGTCGAGTGCCCCTGGTTTAAGCTCATGTATTTTACTTCACAAGGGCAGATGGCTCCAGTTACAGAGTCATCATCAGTTCCCGTAGCTCATTTGACAGGCAGTAGTCATAAAGCTTTGGTGTCATCATCTCCTGCTATCGTCTGAGCGCACAAGATTCAAGAAACACAGCTACAGTTTCTTTAAACTGCGCGCTTGTCTGCAAGTATTTGCAAACCCGTGGGTTTAGAATAGTATAGATAAGAGAACATTTTAATCTGGGAATTATGGTATTTCACAGATTAAAGGGAATCACCAGCACGCAACTATCTCTTGCTACTACAAGATAAATGGGACTTTTTTTGGTTTCTAAGCAAGAAATAAGATGACCCTTATAAGTGGTAAAACTGATAACAAATAACGACAAGAAAAACAGCTAAAAATTTAGAATTCTACAGATTTCTTTCCAAAAGTTACCTTACCGCAAGCTTCTCTAAGGCTGATATTTAAGATGTAGGCATTTGCATATGTACAACCTCTAGATAACCTGTACATCATATTGCCCAAAAGAATGATATCCTGCATTCAAATCTTACAGTACTTACAGTTTTTATCTGTAGTAATACATCCCACAACACAAAAGTAGGCACTGACTTCAACTCTGCCCTCTGTAATTCCTGTTGGTGTGTATCATAAAGTCTGCGAAGCCTTCACACCTTAAATATTATGAAGAATGTTTATGGTTGGGGATTATTCAACAGGTAATTCTTGCTAATGGATGTTTCAAATATTAAGATAAAAACTCTTACTTCCCCCCGAATTCTAAAATATTCCAGCTTTTAATGGCGATACTTTATAACGCCATCCTCAGGTACAAAGAAAGGTGTTTTATATATGAAAACTGCAAGGTCATTTCACGTTATAACTGGCTACCAATCAATGAAGTATCAGCATTTAACTATCAAATGCGGATTTTAACTGGGAAGTTAGGTAATCAACTGGCAATGTTTAAGCAAGCTGCCAGGCTCATAAAGACAAGGATAAGATCTCCAAGGGTAAAAAAAAAAAAAAAAAAGAAAATTGTCACTGACTTATGCGATAGTTACTGACGTTAAAACTTCATTTTAAACACTCTAACAAATATTTAAGTTTAAAAGACTGTATTTGAGGTTGCTAGTGCTATATAAAGCATTAGGAAAAATTAAGTTTTTACTTCAATGTTTGCAAGATGATGTAACACTAAGACTTAAAAATTTGAAAAATTTGAAAACCGTTGGAGAGTTCTAGATGTAGATTCTTCTTAATAAATTCAGTTATTTAGAATGTGCATACCTTCTTGGGTTCTAACTATGCTTTCCACTTGACTAATACAACTTATTTCTGATATTTCTTCCCAGCTTTCATAGTAAGAAGCCTGCCATCTCACTTTTGCTGAGGTATCAGTATTCGATCCTCCTGTGTAGCTCTTTGCAGACTGTCATTTTAGGTTAAATCCACCACTTTATCCCAAGACTAATTTTGGAAGGAAACCGTATAGACAGAATAATTCATTTTATTAGAGCAGTAGTGTGCTACTTCAAAATCTGACAGTAATCGCGTTTTCAGTGGACTGACAATTCCAGAGTAGCTGGTGTTCCCTGTGAAAAGGGAAGAGAGAGGCAAGAATAAAGGCAATGAGCCTTTGGTTCTCGCATAGCTTTTTGATTGGCAGTATACTTTACGCAAGTGTATCATCTATTGCCTTCCTGCACAAGGGAGCTCTCTGTTACCAGGAGAAGCTAGAGGAAGTCTTTGTGTACAAGTGATCACAGACTATCACATTCAACTTACCCAGTTCAGCCATGTAAAAGACGTCTAGTCTAAGCTAATCATTGAGGATTTCGCTGCGGTTAGTGGAGAGCATCTTTAGCTCGTGATTCATACCGAACTAAAATTGGTATCTTAGGTGGGATGAATCACACAGGCACAAGATGCCCGTCTTTTTCTCTCCACTTCAACAACTACTTTAGACTGGATGCTCACCTTTTAAGTGACTCAGATTAGACATTATGAAATCCAGCCCAGAAGTTTAGGAGTTGCCAAGGAGATGATGAAGCCAAAAATTCAGAAGGCACAATCTAGTAACACAGTGGTTTTAGCAAATGATTAAAATTCTCTTTGCTCCCCATATGCATTCCCTATATTCCTCTAAATTACAACAAACTATTAACAACAAAAACTCTGTGAAGGATTTTATTTTCATTTTAAAGTGTTTCTGCATGACAAACATGGTGTCTTCTCACAAAAGAATTACCAGTTTATCATACTTCTTCATACGAAGTATCACTTTGGTGGAGATGTCTCTATGTGAAAATTAATTGTATTGTACAGCACTAGGTTTTCCATGAGGCTGTTAAACTTTATGTTGGGTTTTTGAACTTTCCTTGAAAAACACAGGAATCTGAAGAAAAACTGGTAGAGATTAATGGTTGCTGAAAATATACTGGTTTCTAAAGAACTCGGGGAATTATGAATAACTAAATTAAAATTCCACAAGAAATCATCTGAGGACATAAAAAGCATTTCTATGTGTATTAAACAGCATCTACTCTCCATTATGCTGAATACATTAAAAAATTATATCCCAGATCTGTGCTAGAGGGTATGTGACTATCAAACACAAACTGTCCAATATTAGAGCCACCTGTCTGTCCACCTGTCTGTCTCTCTCATTCCCTCTCGCTCTCAAGCAATTCTTAGAAAACAGGAAAGATCCTTCTAGTACCAATTTGTATGCATATCCACATGTTAAAAGCAAGTTCAAAGCAGCTGGAAGGTGGACTATTCATTAACAGTAGCCTTGTACTAGTCTTGATACACCTTGTACATAGTGTTATTAAGACAGATTTGGTATGCAGTAATTTTACAAATGTCTTTAAAATGTAAGATGATAGAAAATATTTTTTTTTCTTGGTCCATTACTCTAACACTATTACAAGTGTATAAACAGAATATCAAATAACAGCAGTCTGCATAAGGGAAGAACATTTTTTGTTTTACTTCTCCCTGCTAAACCTTTGTAAAGCTATAAAAAAATCTGTTACAGAAAGCAACTAACTACCATCGTAAAATTCTGTAAAATTCAAAAACTCTAAACCTAAAATAATCCTAATCTGAACTGCTAATCACGGTGTGAAGCTATTATAATGTGCATCCAATTATAATTGGCATTATGATAATGGCACTGTCATTAATCTGCGCTATTTCTCATTATTTCTAGAGACACTGCTAAAAGCAAAACCTTGAAGCTATTTACAGGAGATGGGAAGTTTCAGCACTTGTACTGCTCACATTTTTCTATGATATTCCCTACTTTCAGGAATTTCCAATTTTGCCAATAATTTTTCAACAAAAAAAAATCCTTTCACCTGTTATCTGGTTGAGGTTTGTGGCTTAAGTATGCAAAAATCGTTCAGATACTTCATTCAGACTGAAATTAGACAAGGAAAGGCAGGAAAAGATTTGCTTTGCCAAACCTTTACAAATTCTTTCTCCAGTCTCATCAGATAACTTCACACTCTGGAGCAGCAAACTGAAACGTGTAAACAAAGCTGCTTTTTGTGGTTCCTAGAAAAAAAGTACTGACTCTGAACAAAACACAAAGTCTTTTGGAAGACTTCTCTCCTGATGTACACCGTGGAAATTAATTTGGCAGCTAGATGCTCCAAAAAATCCCTCGGTGCCTGAACGTGCCCTGCTTCAAGGCTACCGTGATTAAGCAGGGCCTTAGTAGGGCCTGTTGCGACAGGACAAGAGGTAATGGTTTTAAAATAAAAGAGGGCACATTCAGACTAGATATACCAACAAATTTTTTTACGGTAAGGATGGTGAAACACTGAACCAGGTTTCCCAGAGAGGTAGTAGATGCCCCATCCCTGGAAACACTCAAGGTCAGGTGGGATGGGGCTTTGAGCCACCTGATCTAGCCGAAGATATCCCTGTTCGTTGCAGTGGGGTTGGACTAGATGACCTTTAAAGGTCCTTTCTAACCCAAAACCATTCTATGATTCTATGATACCCTGGGGTATGCCTTCTTACTGCTCAGCCTCTCAGAAACGTGAGTGATGCCCAACACTATAAGAAAAACCCAAGTATCTGTCATTGGGCCCGGCTTTCAGCTTGGAATGAAACATATATTAGGGTGGAAAGTCTACAAGAAAGCTGACACGGACCTGGTAAACTGGAGAGAGCTGTAGAAAGGAAGAAAGGTGTGCAAGGTCAACACAGATAGCTTATTAATGGAAACCACACCTATGAAAAAGGTGGAAAAAAGAGTGGGAAGACTGGGTTAGAGAAATGGAAGATGGAGGAACGCTAAACAGATTGGGCAGGAACAGAGAGCCTTGCATCAGGCAGGTAAGGAGAAGAAAGAAGGTAGCTGATGCATGGGAGCCTCCTGAGTAGCTCTCCTCCTTCAGCTCATCCATCTGCACCCATATCCAGACAACCATCTTCATCCATACCAATCCTGGGCCTCTTCTCAGGCCTGGAGGGAAGGTGACTCAAAACAGTCTTAATTTTCCCTCTCCTTTTCCAGAGGTGGAGAGTCAAAAATAGAGATGAGAATGAACTTAAAATATTAGCAAGTTTTCAAAAAGAAAAAAGAAAAGGGAAATGGGGAAAGAGAGCCACCAAACAAATATGGGTAGATGTGACACTAACTGTGTTATGACTTGGAGGAATCTCAAGCCTGGGAGTTTTTGGGTTTGGGTTTTTTTTTTAATCATTCTTATTATAACTATTAAGACTGGAAGTTCAATACTTAGTTTTAAGATAACGAGAAAACTACTGTCAACTAAACAAAATTAATTTCTGGTCTTGTTGTTCATGGGATTTGGAAGATGTTAATAAAACCATCAGTATGTTGTGACTAGTAGACCAGACAGACTTCCTGAGTCACCATTATATTGCATGAATAAATGCAGAATGAAAAAAAAAAAATAAATCTTTGCCTTTAAAAAAATATTTTCTGGTTTTAAGCTATACAATAAAGCTGAATTGCAACTCTTTTAGCTGCGACTGATTTCATAGACTGTCTTCCACCCCATAGCTTCAGTGGTTTGAAACAAGGTACCACGAGAAGGGTTGTTTTAAGATAAGCTCTTCAGACAGTAACGCAGATCTGTGGTTCTACTGCAAACTAGTACACTCTAAAGTGTATGTACTACAGTATCGATAGCTGCTATGCCAGCCCATTAAAAACTGCAAAAGAAACCGAATACAGTCCTGTAAAAGATGAGTGATAGACCTGAAAAGTCACAAACGCATGGATTTGGCATGTGAACACACTTGTCTCTTAATGGATACAAACAACTAAGTGCCTATGATTTGACAGTAAACTTTGAAAAATAATGTAAAATGGCGTAAGAATACTGATGAATAAAGGAATAAAACCATGTATATGAGACTGATGCGCAGAGCTAGTTTCCATGGCTTTGTTCCCCTGGTACTGCAAGCCTCCTGCTCTCAGCTGTCCTTCTAGGAGCATTTCCTACCTCTTCAACCGCATCTTAAATTAGACTGCAACTCTAATCAGCGTCGCTCTCCTGATCCGCACCTCCATACGTCTTCCCACAGTGGACCCCTGACCATACACAGCGCAACCTGTGGGCAGCAACAAGCCCCATAAACGTGTGTTTCAGTGTATATGCCTTCCTCCGGTGACGATGGCAAAGAATTTCTGGCTGCAAGCCAGCGGTGGCAATGCAGCCTCAAGTTGCTGCACTGCAACTCCTTAATCAAACATAAATTTCCTGTAAGTCACTAGAATGATTAACAAACTGAAAACACATTACTATGATCTTGCTGTTTCTGTAGCCTTTAGAAATTATGTACTTCTTTCAGATGTTTTGCTTTTCTGTATTTTTCCTACTGCACAGTATGTGTCTATAGACACGAAAAAAGCTTTCATATCACACAGCTCATTAGAGACTTAAATGAACCGGTTTTAGATGTATGATTTTGACCTCATTACTGTCCTCAATCAATGAAATAAAAATGGCGGTTGTCATAACATCATATCTGGGATACGTTACTCTGGGAATCTGCAATCAGAGCCTGCTCCTCAGATGGTAAAACTGCTATTGAATATATTTGCAAGTGCTAAGCCTGATTAAATAATAATAGAGAAAAAAAGGATTTTTAGAACTCAATAAGCCAAAGTATCTAGGAGCAAACTGGAAGGATAGATATATCCTACCTGCATCTTGTCATAACCTCGGTCCATCTGCAAATTGCTGTAGGAAAAGAAAATCCTCCCCGGCACAGTTCCTATGCCACTGCCTAAACACATCTTAACGTGCTTGTATGTCACAATTGTATGTCACAATTGTTTGCCAATGTCACAACAAAAATCAGCATGTGTCTGAAGTGTTGCCCTGAAGGTGAAAGACATGCTTTGATTAAGATCAAAGACGATTTTTTTAAACGCTCCTTTTCTTCAGAATGAGAGTATGACTTTTCTTCGGTTTTCTCCAATTTTATTCTACTTAGCATGGGATGAACCACACTCTGAAGATGCCCCTTTCTCTCTGCTGACAAAGGAAGCTGAGGTAACTAAGCACTTAAACCTCAAATAACATACTGCATTCTGCGCATCTAATACAAATGAGACGGATTATCTATGGCTGCATTCAATTTAAGAAAGTTTCCAGTTAAATGTACTAGGTCATCTCACCTCCAAATATATTACCATATAAGCAAACATTATTTGTATCTCTAAAAATATACAGACGCTTTCTGCTGACTAAGCCTTTAGTTTACATACATTTTTGAAGGTAGTGCACTGGTAGATGTATACCTCGCCTGTTACATGTACTGGACATAGAATGCATGTTATTTTTGAGAGACTCGTGTGACCAGTACTTACCGCAAAGGCTCAATAATTCATGAATAGTCCAGAGCTGACATATTTTCCCTTGTCATATGTGTTAAATATTTCAGCATACAGAAAAAATTAGCAAACAGTCAAGTTTCTGACAAGTGTGCCAAGCCAAAATTACACAAATTTCGCACTGTTCAGGTTAAGCTATTCTTATTTACCGATTTAGTTGTACTTGGTAAATAGACTCTGACTGCTTTTTAATCCAGTTTCATTTTTACCACTGAAATAGCATTTTATCATTGAAAATGGCATTTATTTTCCTGACAATTTAATATTTTCTGAGATGTGTCAAGTCATGTTAGTCAACGATTCAATAGTGCTTTGTATATAATATTCTTTTCAGGTGAAACTATTCTTAAAGGTTCCTGTTTTCTGAATCATGTATCTCTACAGGATGCTGCGTTTTGATAGCTCTTTTTCTTATTTTAGCCAAATATCCTTTCTTTCACTTTGTCGTGCACCGGTTAAATTCTACAAGCAAGGCTTCCTCTTGCTGCGACATACAACTTGAAGATTGTACCTCCAATTTCTTTCATAATGTACTTCCAATTAGTTTCATCACGTTCCCTGCACACCTGTAGAGGAATGAAGCTTTGAACAGAGAGGCAGAGTACAGGCAGAAGAAAAGACCTATCTGGATCTTCACCAGCAGGCAGGGAAGAAACGATGTTTTACCTTTCTGTAGTCCTCTTCTCCCTTCTGTAGTCCTCCCTTCCTTTTTCTCCTCACAGAGGCATGGAACAAAATGTCAACCCTTGTTGACATAGAAGACAGCAGGGAAGGTTTGGGCAGAGAAGGCTCTCCGTAGTTGAACGGTTCACATCTACACCTGCTGAGGTGAAAAGCTTCTTTCCAACAGAAGTTGAGAATTCGGCATTTCCAGATGTGTGCTTAGCACACTATCTTCCTTAAAAGTGATTGCTTCAGAGTATCCTCAACTGTTATGGGTCTATAGTATAAAAATTGGGAGGGGAGGTTTTCTTGCAGAAGATAAAGTTGACTTTTATCAGGCTGTTTTTAGCCTGGTTTCCTATGGAAACAAGGCTGCGCAATAATAATATAATATAATGCAGTCTGTGTGTCCTCTCCTTGTAATTTTTGTACTAAGTAGCCCAATTTCCACCAAATGTGACCGAGAAGATAGAAATCTCAAAGACGGTTACGCTGTTATAAATTTTGAAAGCGGCAGCTGCCGGATAGAAGAGAGAGCAGGATCCCAGCATTAACATGCAGGGTGCTAACAATCTTATCAGCCCATTTCTGCTGTCAAGTGTGGCAGCCTGCATACCATTACCGGAATATATGCATATTCAGAGATAAAAGAAGACCTCTATAATTCAATTATTAACCAAGAGACATAAATCCATAAGAAACTGGTCCGCTTCAAGTTCTGGTTCTTTTAGCGCTTCTCTCTTTTAACTAGACAGCCACGATATCAAGTTGATGAGGAGCAAAAAATAAAGCAAAAAGGAGGAACAGTTTAAATGAAAACCAAAATCATACAAAATCCATACTGTAACAAAAGAGAAAATAGACGGCATAAGAAGTTTATCAGCTACTACGGTACAAGGATGGGCAGCTTTTAAGATTATGTACTAAGGTACATTTAAATCCCTTTCTGATTTTACCAGATTCGGAAGCCCTACACACAAACGCAGACACACACACACAAACACACATACGGGAGATCGTGAGCTTCATGTTATAGCTGCAACCAGCTAAATGCGTTGAATGATCCAACTTTTTCATGCAGATACATGAGGTAAAGCTGAAAATCCCTTTCTTTTCATTTCCTATATGCCATAGCCAAGCAGCAACATAATAGTTAAAGAAGAGGGATTCCCTCACCAAACCCATTTTTACAGTTCTTTGGTGATTAGTGTGAGATGCTCTACCATAATTATCTATGCCATAATTTCTCCTTGCCTGGTTCAATCATTCCTGAAAAAAATACCACCAAGTACTCACTGATTCGTTGTTGAAATGCATGCCTTGACTAGGGGAAGTGGCATGACAAGTTATTTGTTTTTCAAAGGAGTCGCATAATTCTTCATTACATGTCCAATATTCTGCCAGTATTTACTATAAATAAGACTGTTCTGTTTCAAGATTTCTCAAGACAGAAGATACAAATTCCAAACTCTCAGCCAAAAAATTTCAAAATGTAGGAAGTATTTCTCAGCTAGCAGTTCCTGAAATATAACTGATATTTGATCCCTCCCTGTTAATTCTCAAAAAAAAAAAGAAAGAAAAGAAAAGAAAAGAAGCTAAAAAGATGAGCTTTGCTTTCACTCATTTTTTGTGGCAATGCCTCTCTTTTCCTTTTTTTTTTTTTTCTTCACAGTGTCAGATACCTTTTTCCCTTGCGTCCCCTCTGCTCATGCTGGGAATCAGGTGCGTGCTGCCACAAGGACTTGTTAATTCAAGGAGCTGCTGCTGTCCAATTAAACTCGGTGCCAGATCACAAGGGAGCCAGATGCTAAGGGAGCTACTCTCCTTCCTAGTTCAGCAGTAAATGCAACACCATTAGCAGCAGAGCATGGGTATTAACTCACTCATTTGTAGGCACACTGTAAGGTTAATCCATGTTGGTCCAGATGAAAAAAAAAAAAACCCTAAAAGGAGTAAAGAAGGAAATCGGGAACTTAAAGTGGGCTCAGTAAAAGCAGAGATGCCTATATACAAGAATGTAATCCTGAAGACCCAAACTCAGATGAAAGTTTACTCAAGCAATCTAGTTTTACTATTTGAGAAGTGCCTAGGTGCCTAAAAATTTTCCTTTAGCATATACACAGATTTCCTCCAGGTTTGCAAATACTGACAAGTCAGCATTTAGCTAAATCCAAACATAAAAATCAGGTCGATAATCTGCTTCCTAGCTTCCGTGAAGAACTGAATTCATTAGATGTTCTTACGACACACTGGACCAGGATCAAGCATTTCCGAAGTACAGTGTTAACCAGCACTTTTAAAATCTAACGCAAAGTGCTAGCTTTCCCTTTTTCTCAGTAGTTGAATAGAGATTAACCTGTATTCAATTTGTAGTCTGCAGGCGTTAGACAAGAACAGTCTATCCCAGTGTAATACATAAAAAGTAACTAAGAGCAGCACATCTATCATCAATAGAATTAAGTTTGCTATGGATACACATCTCAGCCAGAACAGTATTAAAAAAAAAAATAATAAAAAAAAAAATTTCAAACTCTTGATTCAGTGGGTGAAGGATATACCCAGGAGGTTTTCAAGAGATGATGGTTCAGCCCCTTTCTTCGTCAACTGCGAGTCAAAGCCCTGTCTCCCACTACCCTGCAGGTTATGCAAAGCATCAGGCTATGCGACTTGAGTAATAAATTGGGTACCAGCAGCACAGCTCCTTACACTGTACAGTATTATCACAGAAGTGTGATACTCAATCCAGGATGGTGGAGGATCCAGTTAACCTCAGAGAACAGTGCTGGAACTAGCCTGGAAGCAGCCAACAATTAGCAACGCGGACCCATATATATCTTAAGTGCTATCCATCTCTAGATGTCTGCAGAGGTACACAAGGCTAAAATCTTTCCTGAGAAGAAGAAACCCCTTCTTTCAAAAATGTACTTGGGATCACTCTTTTCCTTCAGGCAGCACGAGTAAAAATCCATCTGATATTTCCAGTTTCCCTATTCACACTTGTCTAATGCATTCAGTGCTTTTTTGAAGCGGAAGAGCTGAAGCTTCATCCCCAACATCCAACTTCCCTGGAAAGTGTCTTCCTGAGTACATTGTACATTATTCTGCCTGGCAAAAAGCACCCTTCAGCCATTTCCTTAGTCAAGAGGAGAAAGAAGAAGCAAAGCGCATGATTCTGTAGCTTTGAGGGCAGAGGAGCCAGGTGAGAGAGCGGTATGTTCCAGATCCTTCTGTGACAACTGTTTATGAAATTTATTCAGCAATTGGTTAACATAAGGAACTAGACCAGCCCGGAGGCAGGTTTGAAACCCTCGACTCCCTATTTGCCCCACAGCAATTATGCTGTCGTGCATCTGGTTCTCACCCTTGCAGCCTATATTTATGTATCTCATATAGATAGATAGATAGATAGATAGATATGTATCTCTTTCCTACATCGCATGCACGAGACAAAGAGCTGCAATGCCTAACATAATTTCCAGTCTCGGCATTTAAAGATTAGTCAGTGGCTATGCTCAGCATTCAGTAGCTAATTTATTATCTTTTTTAATTCTTTTCTTTAATTCTTCTCATGACTGCAAAGACAACTTTATTTCCAACCTCCTTAAAAAGGCCAGCCAAAGAAACAGATGACATAACAACATTACAAAAGAGACAAAATTAGCAGTCACGAAAAGTACAGAAGGCTTGGAACGAAATATATACTTGCAGGGGTGGTAAGGATATAAAAGCGGTGACATTGACAATGGCATCCGAAAGAGGAATCTGCAGACAGGGTTTTTAGAGACACTGAGGTCTGTAAGACACTGTACTTAACTCACTGCACACTCAATTTGACCTTACGTAGAAAGGCAGGAGAGGCGAGAGATGGGTGCCGATGAGAAGTCCACAGCCAATACATTTTCCTCGTGATTAAGTAACAGGTTTACTCAGCTCTGGGGAACCTCCTCTGCATTTTGTGGATCCCATTTGAGCACTGGAGCCCATGTGTCAAATCCTAAGAGTTAAGACTGCCCTCAGATCTAGAAAGAATGAGCGGTATGTCTCCACTAGCAAAACCAGCAGGAACAATATTAACTGTAAAGCTCGTATTTAAAAAAAAAACTTTTAAATACTTAATAATATAGTATTTTAACCCAAATATATAATGCAGGAGATAAAAGACTTCAGGTAGCGTGAGAAGGAATTAAAAGATAAGCACGAAGCATAGTCTAGTAGTGAAATGAATGAGCTCACCGAAAGCGATGCCACCTCTATGAAAATTGTGCAAGTTACCAATTGCTCCTTTCACTGTGCAATACATTTACTGTCTGTATCTTGATAAAAGGTGGTGTGATTGATCAGGGCGCAAGGCTCCATCAGGCTGGGAGAAACAGCACCACATTCATGTAGCTTTTATGATGCGTACAGAAAATAAGAGACAACAGCTGGACCCAGCAGTCAGGAAAACAGAATTTAAGCACTGACTTGGAGTTACTGCACTCTCATAAGTATGTCTCTCTTGATAGTATTTTAATCAATTGCTCTTGAACTTGGGCAATACATCTGCTGTATTTCCCAAGCTATTATACACAATGCGCTTCAAGCTGTTGTAATTTATAAATGGACCTCACATTGTCCTCCCAGTTATTATTAAATCCAACCGCAAGCGACCATTCTACTATGTACTCCACTGTCTCTATAGCAATGACCACACTTCAAGTTTGAAAAAGGATACCGAGAAGTTTAAAACAGGAGAAAAGGGAGAAAAAAAAAAAAAGAACAAGTATCTTATAAATACTCCCAGGACTGCCCAGGAGATGAGGCTGAGGAAGCAGGAAAGACAGTTTTCAGCATCTCGAGCAGGCACAGTGAGCTTTGTGTGATGACACTAATAATAAATCCCAATTTAGAAAAGACCACAATTTCAACTTTTGCCCGGGGCTCTTTGGAATGTCTGCGTGCCCCTGAATGTTTAATTTAGCCGTGGTTTTATCCTATATCGGTACCTATCTAGTACCATTTAATTAAAGGAAATACATTCTCATGAAGGAATAACATGTTTTATTGTTAGACAGAAGTAGAAAACCAAACTAAACAAAGGAAAATGGAATTTATTTGATGTGAATTCCATTGTGAGTTTTTAATTTTATAACAGTCCTTGGATGCTATGGCAACTCCCCTTTCTGCACTGCCTGCAGAATGCAGAAATGCCCTCATGACAGAGTAAGGGCATATCTGCAGCCGTCACGGGGGCTTTTTCTGGGGACAGGACCGCCCAATTCACATTCTCATGTAGCACCCAGAGAGCTCACCTGTTTAGGGCAGATTCTCAAAATAGCACAGAATTACCTTTGGTTGTTCCCACGGGTATTATGGAGGTCCTCAGTAAGAGCTTTTGAAAACTCCATCCTGAAAGCACAGCTATTAGGTCACCACTGATAGTACATCAACCATTTCTTTCTAAGACTCTTAGCAGCTGAAAACCCTTTCAAGAAACCACTTTATGTAGAGCCATCGCTTTCTTTGGGAACTGCACGTGAATATGAAGGGACAGAGTTTGTTCCCATTCAGAAGAGGGAGTGCAGTCTACTCACAACAAGCAATAGCAGAAAATACTATTGAAATTACATATATTCTCTAGGGGTTTTGAAAGGGATCTAAACATACCTCTAGGCTATGTTTTATCTCCTGTCCTTCTGTAAAAACTACTGTTAGATCGCCACTCCTATTTTATGAGAACTCTATGCTCCTAGATGGTTTTTGTTGGTGGAGAAGGAAGTTTGTTTCGCTTTGTTTTAATATTGCTGGTCTGGTGCCATTCCCACATTTACATACCCACTGGCTGAAATCAAAACCTTTATGGCAGTTGTGCAGTTCTTCTGCATCTAGTGTGATAAACTGATCTATACCAGCATCTGCCTCACCTAAATAAATACGCAGGGGATGCAAGGTGGGTTTCCTAAATGGCTTATTATGACATGAATTAAATCGGTGAGATCGATGATCAGGGACTCCCTCGCATATTCTTGTGATTGTGGACTTGCTGTTTCTGAAGAGTTGCCAGAGACAAAAATGGATGAATTTTTACAACGTCATTTACTGAAACTCTACCAAGCAATATACAGGAATGAAACAGTGGCCGAAGGTGAGAGTTCCCAATTGATAAAATGATTTATCAATAGTCGGAAATAAGACATGGAAACCAGCAGTTACAATACCTGCATCACTGAGAGTTCATCAAGATCAAAAATTGTTTCTGCATTTAAGTACATCGCACAAATCTTTACACCTTTAGTGCTTCAGACTTTTTTATGTTACGTTACTCTTTTTTATTTTTCCAGTCTGAGATTTTGCACTTGTTTTAACATTTTCTTGTCTAAGATACAATAAAAGCTACAGCTATGTATTCTGAGCATCCTAAAAAAACATCATGTTATGCCCAAAGCTTGAAACACCTGTTGAGTCATTATATTTCCAATACAAAAGAAAAGGCACAAAATTCAGGTTTTCTCTAAATGAGGGGCACATTATAAACTCCGTTGATCCCAGACAAATCCTTATAAGTCTTCTTAGGAATGGTTCTCATACGAATTAAGCGCACACGTCTCCATCAGGCACTGCTCTGCTCACCACTTTGAAGCAAGCAGTCACTGAAGCATTACTCCGAGAACCTTGGGGAGGAAGTAAAGTAATCCCTTCAGCTCTTCCTCAGTGCCAGGGCTAGTCATCTCCAGGACTGCTCAGCAAAGAGGGGAAAAAAAAAAAGAAAAGAGCCTTTCTTACACGACGAGTAAACAGATGGGAGCACTCCAGCTTGGGGACGGCAGAGGAGGAAAGCGCTAGTTTTTTTCTTGGAGACATTTTCTTCAGCCTAAGCAAACTAAAACGGGTCTGCAGACACGCTTCGATTAATAGAGGGAGAGTCTGTCTTGACAGAAAAGCAAGAGAGATGAAACCTTTCAGAGCGGCTGGAGCAGCCAAGGAAGGTCTCTATTATTAAGCATAGCCTTAATTCTGTTGTTGTATCATTCTGTATTTAGGTCCCATTAAGGCAAATGTATATTTGAAAGACATGCTATCTAGTTCTTAAATAGGGAACACCGCCTGGATGACCCGACAGACAAGAAGACATTCCTGATGGAAGTGCGTGGCAAATCTTTAAACACAGGTACTGAAACACTTCGACGTGCCCAGCCCCCCAACAGACTATTTCTAGAGCATCCAAGGAATAACAAACGTATTTCTTCATGATGGGATATTTTAAGAATCAGCACAACAAACAACAGGAAAGGAAGAAGCATTTTCCAATGGTTTCCTGGCAATAGGGAGGAAAAACTCTCTGGCACATTCCATAGCAGTAGAGACCATAATTGAAGACTAAGCTAATGTATGACAGAAGGATTAAAACAAAACAAACTCTTAAAATTCTGAGATGTGCGCAGCTTTTTTTTTTTTTTCCCCCCACCCAAGAATTTTAAATCCTGTCCAGCCTTTTAGCAAGCAACACAATAAATGGTCTGACTAGATTGAACTTTTCTGACCTCAGTCCCATTACCTGACCTCAAACGTTTCACTCGATCTCACACCTTTCCTGTTGTCACCAGCTGTAGCATCCACGCTGCTCCACCGAGAGCACAACACATCAGCTAAATCCGCTCTGCCTGCGCAGTCCTTATCACATGTTGAGAATTACGTTGCTCGCAAAAACACCGCAGCTTAAAACCATTTTTCTCAAAGAATTTATATACTTGAAAACTGGTAATTTCATTACTGAGAAAGACCCAGTCTTCACAGTTAACGTGCTTCCAGTAATGGTCAGCGCAGCGGTGCACGTGCTTCCCTCATAGAAGTTTGGGAAACGGCCAGCTTTGGTCCTACAGCAAACCGCCTGCAGGTTTTGGGAATCAGGGAAGGAACCGTGACTGCCTGCTAAAGGAGCTGCAAGGGACCTGCATCGGAGAAAGAGGCAGACCAGCCCCCTGCGGGAGAAAGTTTAGTTAGGGAAAAGAGGGTCCAGGAAAAGAATGAGGAATTTCTTGGACATTTTCCCTACCTTATAAAAAGGGCTCGTGGCCATTTATTTGCTCAGCCTGGTGAGGGGGACCTTCCTAACGCTTCGATCTGTGGCCAGAGGAATCCCAGGTGTGAACGTTATCCTTTGGTGAAGTATGTAACTATAGCATACGTACACATTTAGATATATAGGTGTATATATCTATATATATAGCTACATCTATCTATTCATATGCAAACACATACATACCTATGCCTGAGCCTCAGAGACTGGTTGGGAGCATCTTAACCGTAATGTGGTCCTGCAGGCTAGGACTAGGGCTAGGACATTTTGGTTCAGGGCAAGTGTTTACACAAGGGCCATCTTGTGGGCCCAAGGCCCTGTAAGTCGGGGGTGAGTGCGTAGTTTCCACTCATTAAGGATATCTGGTCCCACCCCAAGACCCCTTTTACCATAACAATATGGGGGAAATTAAGGTGACTCTTCCACAGTGCCCGGAGAGTGATTTTAGACTACGGAGAAGGCACAATGAGCTGCCGTCGGAAGCTGATGTTAAAGAAGTCGCTGAGGACCAAGCTGAGAGAAGTCTCATTGAAAAGGGGCTGGCTGGATGCAGGTGAAGGTTATCTTCACTGGAGGGCAGAAAAGAAGCCTGATAAAGAAGCGACTGCAAAGGAAGAATTAATACCGATACCCACAGAAAACAAACCCAGAGACTGATTTCCTCCCCCGGGCGGGAGCGCTCAGCTGACTGTCGCGCTGTGGTAGAATCAATTCAGTGGCCCTCACGTCCTTTCCCAAGGAGTCAGCACTGAACAATGACCTCCCCCTCTCCCCCCTTAGCGTTCTCTAAATATTTGGGATTTAACGCTTATATTGAAAAAGATCAAAATAGAGGGATTCATAACGATGTAGCACCGATTCTACCACCGTCCACACTGCTTAACTTGTAGCATCTTGCTCCAAGAGGACTTTAAACTGCCATAACTCGCCTACTTCGAGATAAATCTTTCCAGGTTAGCCTCAGACCCACCCCTGACTGTTGTACTATGACAGAGGCAAGGCACAGCTATCGCTCTTCAGCAATCTCCATTAAGCACGGTAGTTTTTTACCCGGTTTGTACTGAAATGCTCCTGGGGAAGGCTCCTCGAGAGCCCAGATCACCATGTTAGTTGTTCTAGTATCTACAGCGATTAAGTCCCGTTTTTACTATTTTCTTACAAAGTATGTAGGTATTTAAAAACCCCTGGTAGGTGATGAACAGGTGAAAAGTTTTTGTCTGTCCCAACTGTCAGAATTACTTTGGGAAACACTCTTTAAAAACCCTGGAGTTTATGGCACATAATGATAGTGTCCTTGATTCAAATAATATTGTGGTTAAAAGACTCTGAGGTAGAGGATTGAATTTTGCATCTTTTATGTCCTCATCTTGTGGGACTCATAACTTTTTATTGGCACTCCAAATGTGGTCACAAAAAACACAGTGAAAGCAGGCTACCATTAATGTTGGCTAACAAAACCAACAGCTTAACATATTGCATTATGGGGTGAGGATAGAAGGTGAAAGTCCAGGGAAAAAAAAATAATATATACATGCAAACCGTATCATAAAAACTTCAACAACCCAAACACATCAGAATTGGATATTGTAATAAAACGGCTCAGCTGAGTTGTTGCCCTGGGGTTAGGGGAAATGCAAACTGAGCAAGCAGATATGTTTGAAAGTTTCATACCCCTCATAGTGCCAAAATTTCAGCCACTTAAAAAAAAAAAAAAATCAAAATATTCTTGGGCTCTTTAATGGGCCTCATATAGACCTGAGGGCTGTTTTTTTTTTCAATAAACGGGTTAAAGAATAGAAATCCCCATCCTTGTGACCTTAAGTCACAGCAAACTGTTGAACTTTCCTTTTCTTACAAAGATCACACAGTCTGTTAAAACCGGCACAAATTTGTCCCTGCAACAAGCCGGCAAAATCAAACAAGTGATACCCCATCTTGTTCCCTGAAGTTTCAATCCATATGAGCGAACTTTCACAACCAAGTTAATTCAATGCTACATTCCTAAGTAACAGACTGTTTCAAACAAACGAACTGAGGAAAAAGGAAAAAAAAAAGATTCCTAGTACTGCAGAGCACAAGAATTCACCATAATGACATAAATCTCCATATTTCTACCCAGTATTTCTAGAATATTCTGATCTGAGGACTTTTATTGCTGAAGAAAGGAAACCTCCAGGTAAGCACAGTTACACTTTTCTACCTTCCATCACATTAAGGTCCATAAATCAACTACTGTGCAATTTTTCACAGTTATGAGCTTGGGAAGATCCATTTTGCTTGGAAAGCAAGATCATACTCTAAATATGGAAATTCAAAACAAACTATATAATTTCTCTTTTCCTCTACTTCGTATGACCAATAGCAGAAATGGTAAATTTATGTACTGATAGCCATGCATTCCTTCGCATAGACCTCAAAATAGAAGTCAGGACTTCTCTGCCTCAGATTGATAGTACCATTCTAAAAGCTCTGATGCTTACCTGAAAGGAAGAATGCTATTTGGACTTCCTTTGAAAATGAATGCTATGTGAGTTATAACAAGTACTCGTCTGAATTAATAATGCGATCCCGTATCTTATCGGTAAGTGTTTCTAGCTTCAAGAGATGTGTGTTTGGAGATTGCGGTTATACTTCTCTGGTCCAACAGACCTCCTTACAGTGGTATCTGTGGAAAGTTCACTGTCTCTCTGATCTTCATGGGTCTGTAAGAATAATGTTGGGAGGTCTTAACTTTTCTGGTCTGAAATAAAAGAAGTAACCCTAAGAAAGAACTTAATGTTGGCATTTTTAGCTAAGAGACTTTTCTTTGAATATGCTGATAAGACAGTACAGCAACTTACTGGTTTTGTGTCACCTCAGGTAACCACAACACATCCCTCTTATTGGTCTTCTAAAAACTACATTTCTGTATATTTATCGTGGCAATTAGTGCACAGTTCTGGGTTTTCTATGGAGTTGCATTGCCTGTGCCTTTCTAGGACTGACGGTTAGGATGAGTTCAATTTCCTCTTTGTACTCAGATGGCTCTGAATGAAGAATTTCTCCTTGCAGCACGAGACCGCTGGTAATGCTCAGTTAGTCCACAAAACGGTGGTTTCGTAATTCAACAGGTACCTCTGGTTCTCTCTTTCCCATAACTTGCACCGCACTCCAAACTAGTCTAGAACACGGGAAAGCACATGACAGACTTGGTGGTGTCAGCGACACCAAGCTCTGTGCCAGAGGAAGGATGCAGTTGGAACAGAGGGTTTTTTTTATGTCCCTCGAGATTTAAGAAACGCCAAAAGAGGAATCCCAATCTATGCATCAGATGTATCAACAGAAGTCTGACTAACAAATCAAATGAACAGAAAATTGTTGAATGCATTATAGTAGGAAAAGTCACGTCTCACAAATTATTAGTTCTCTGAAAGAATAAAAGTGAGTATAAGATGCAACTGATTTATAAAGAGTAGTGGAATTCCAAAAGCCTTCTTTCTAATAATGTCCTTCAAAGGGCCTTAAACCCGACGATCATGGGAGGAGAGGGAAGTCTCTCCTGCCTTAATAACTGGTTAGCAGATAGGAAGCGTGTCAGAAATAAACGGTCAGTATTCACAACAGAGAAGGAAGAGTTCCCAACAACCTCTCTCGGGTTCTCGTGCCACTGAACTTCCTTTTTTAGCATCGGAGAAAAGAGGGCGATGAGTGAAGAGAAAGTCTGACGATAACAAATTAACCTGAACAGGAAGAATTAAAGCTGCCTTTGAAGAGCTGTACAAGGATCTCACAATACTGAGTCACTTGGCAAAAAAATGACAGATTAAATTCAGAGTAGCTGTTTGCAAAGTACTGCATATGCAAGGCAAGAAGGGACAGCCCTAACTGCTGATAAACAATCATGGACTCCTGTAACTTTCATTAGTATTAGTAGTCAATTTAAACCCTTTGATTATCGTTCTTCATGCCCAGTAGCAGTTAAAAACAAAACACAATTTTAGGAATTATTAAAGAAGAGGAAACAAGACCAAAATAGAAAATGACTTACTGTATAGCCTTATGATGCACAACATCTGCACAACAATTTCAACAGGATTCTATACTTCGCAAAGGTATAGAGAAGGAAGACCACACTGAATCAACGTAAGGAAAAGCTTCTGTATTTAATCTCTGAAAAGATTAAATAGATTAAGAAACTTTAATTTGAAAAAAAAACAGACAGATTTAGATTTTATTTTAGGAATACTGTCTGCTGTATGCACATCTTGGAGCAGACCATATAGTTCTGTTTGATTTAGTCCTGCCTTTTCTGGATGACTCTGCCTATATTCAGTTATATGTGATTGCGGGGATTGAGAATGGAAGCTAAATAGGAGAAAAACATATTAAAGTAGGTTTTTTTATTTTGTTTTGCTTTGTTTGTTTGTTTGGGTTTTTTCTTCTAGTACGGTCCTTGAAATCTACTGGGGCATCAGCGACTACAATTATGTCAGAAGACAGGAGAGGGAGAAGACAGAAGATGAAATTCTTTCAGCGCACAGGGAAGACACAAATGGAATTAGATGTGGGCAGCGCACACATTTTAGAATTAGAATTTAAAATTAAGCCTTGAAATTAAGCCTTCAACATGAAAGATCTGCTTCTGGGAAATCCATCTGAGCTGTCAGTTGCTGTGGAGACAGGTAAAATTATGGAGAAGGAGGAGCATTCGTTGCCAATGAGTGACATCCCTTACCGACACCGTACCGCTGGCTGGTACAAGGTGATAGGGCTGCAGATAGAAGCTGCATTACGTGCTGCAAACTTCAGCACAATGAAAAATGTTCCCGAGACCTATGAAAACAAAATCCCCACGTGGCTGAAATAATAACATGAAACAAACTTCTGAAGGCAGAAACCTGAAACGGAAAAAAGTGGTGAACTGATAAGGCAGGGGAGGCTCGTACCACGTGAAGCGCGTTGGATGAGGGGTACCACAATATGCTGCCTCTCCTAAACCTTGCCACTTGCTCATCTCCTGGAATTTAATCGTAGCTGTAACCTCATTAACCAGAGCGGAGGAAGAGCCGATAAGCCATGCTTCTCTCTCTCGTGGACTTTTCAGGGAGGTCCTGAACTTTGTGGTACAATATCCAAAGGAACTTTCAAAAGGAAATAGAAACAATAATAAACCACTCAACAGTAGATTAAAAGTCTAGTCTAGTAAAAGTAAATCATTCTAAGAGAAACATCCGAAATAAATGAATGCTTTAGCTTTCAACTTTGAAGAACTGTTCTCATTTTTGTGGAGTGTTTAAGACTGCGTCCCATATGAACCCGGCGCTTCAATACAGTACTTTAAAGTACTGCTAAAGCAGCACTTTAGCAGTTGCCACTTGATCAGAACAGACCGTGTTTTTCTCCTCTCTGGAAGAGCTCAGGCATAAACCAAACATTCGTTCTTCAGCTGTGCCTTCCCCAGCCTTTCTGCTGACAAGTCCGTTCCACTCGCAAAATCCGTTTTCTCATGAGTTGTCTCTTGGTCCCCCGGTGACCAACAGTCTCGGAGCAGAATAGGCTTCACGAAGAAGAGGACCTGTGAGTCAAATCCCAAATCACCCTCTACCTGTGTGTATGGACCTGAATCCCACTCAGATGCTCAGAAGAATCAAATCGTATGCCATCTGGATTTTTTTTCCCCCTAAATGTCCTTCTAAGGTTCCTCCTAACCTTGCTAAGGCAAGAGTGCCATAGAATATGCGGTGGTGCTGGTTTGGGTATCATTTGAAGCAAATATCCCGATCTTATCTACTAGTCAAAGTCACGGAATACTTAAGTGTGCAGCTGATCTCACATTTTTCAATGAATGTCATCATATTCCCTGTCCGTTTCAATACAATTCTCGCTAAGCTACGACTAGATGAATATCAGGGAAATTTATCACAATACAAAGGGTCTATAAAGGCTTTTTCTTTTAATAAACCAAGACGTAACTTGGGCAGAACAAAGACCGCAGGGAGACAGATGCGGAGTGGATTTTACACAGAAAGGTTACATGGCAATAAGAAAGTATAAATTCAGGCACCTTCGCTGTAACTTTTATACGCATCTACGGAGTCCTGTTTAAAGATCATTATGAAAGTTGGGAAATGAAACGTTCATAAAATAAAACCGTACCTTCTGCCCTGCCTGCGTGTGCATCACAATGGTGAATGGTACAGGACTAAACCGGTTTTAGAATGAGCGAGATTGGGTATTATTCAGCCCGTAGGACAAAAGCCCTATTTTTTGCCGAACTTGGAAAGCGTTTAGCGAATGGAGGTGGGAGTTGCAGCTAGAGAAAGGATAATCTCATGAGTATGATGGCGAGAGCTTTTCCATAGAGAAGTGCATTGTACCGTTCTTCTTGCTACAGTTTCCCGCATCTCAGCCAAACTTTCACAAATGATTCTCCACTTACATTAATCACTTTCTTCTGTCCAAAACCAGACACAATGGAGCCTGACATGCAGAAGATCTACTCCGAGACTGCAGCTGAAACTAGTGTTAGTGATACTCTGAAAATATAAAGTGCTAAGTACTCTTACAACACAAGTTGAGCATCTGAAACTTTAAAAATTTATTTCTTTCTCACCTGCAAAAGGAAAATAACATCTCAGAAAGTATTGCGAATACAAAGGGGGTTAATTAAGTTTTCAGATATGGTAGTTATAAGAGAAGACACTATGAGAATATGTAAAGTCTTGTCTTCAGAACAAAATTTGAATAAAATCTAGTATAAAAGAAAGAAAATAATTAATTGTATAAGCACCATTGATTGTGTACGAGGATTTGTGCATGATTACACTGCTAGAACTATCCTTATTCGTACATACAAGGGAGCTAAAGGGAAGCTCCTACAACAATCTTAATTCTCTAAATTGTTAATGCTTGGTTTTAAAATTCTGAATTTCTAATACTATGCTAGCATATGGTTTGGGGGTTTTTTTTTGGTCCTACGTATGAGCTAATGTAGTATTTTGAAGTGTTTTAAGTAGAAATACATGCTACAACTGTTTATGAGAATCAGTAAGTTATAGAAAAGTACATCACTAAAGCCTGTACTGTTCCGTACTTGATTTATTACGGCCTTGACATGAGAAATGTGTACTGGTAAACTATTCTTTGAATGAATTCGGAGGTCTGTGTTTCCTGGGAGGGAGGAACAATATCTAAACTGACAGTGAAACAAGATTTACCAAATAGCTTTCAAGAGAACAAGCTAGGAAACGGGAGTTAACGCTAGCAACACTTTAGATGCTTTACTTAATAGTCCCAGTCCAAGATCAAACTATTTGCTTCGCGTTAGCCGAGCGATTACAAACAGCCGAATGCAAGAGCGGAGAAGGCAGTGTCTCAAAAGAAACAGGGCTGGGTTGTTGGGGTTTTTTTGCCTATTTTCTATCCGTTCGTATTTTTTTGCAACATTATCACGTCTCTCCAAAACAACAAAGAGTCAAGAACCAGATTAGCACAGATGGGGCGCAATCCGCATCGCGTTCTCCCCCAGGGAGAAGAACTCGCTGGAGGGGACTGAAGTAAGCAGCGATACACAGCTGCTGCCTGCCCTGCCTTGCTCCCGTTTGTGATATGAACGCTCTGAACTGTGTTCTTATCACCTACTTTTAGACAGCTAACGTGAGCGTTTCGGTGCCTCTAATTTCACAGTATCACAGTATGCTAGGGATTGGAAGGGACCTCAAAAGATCATCTAGTCCAATCCCCCTGTCGGAGCAGGAACACCTAGATGAGGTTGCACAGGAAGGCGTCCAGGCGAGTTTTGAATGTCTCCAGAGAAGGAGACTCCACAACCTCCCTGGGCAGCCTGTTCCAGTGCTCTCTCACCCTCACTGAGAAGAAGTTTCTGCTCAAATTTAAGTGGAACCTCTTGTGTTCCAGCTTGAATCCATTACCCCTTGTCCTATCATTGGTTGCTACTGAGAAGAGCCTGGCTCCATCCCCATGACATTCCCCCTTTATATATTTATAAACGCTAATAAGATCACCCCTCAGTCTCCTCTTCTCCAAACTAAAGAGACCCAGCTCCCTCAGTCTTTCCTCATAAGGGAGATGCTTCACTCACTTAATCATCTTAGTTGCCCTACGCTGGACTCTCTCCAGCAGCTCTCTGTCCTTCTTGAACTGAGGGGCCCAGAACTGGACACAATATTCCAGATGCGGTCTCACCAGGGCAGAGTAGAGGGGAAGGAGGACCTCTCTCGATCTGCTAACCACCCCCCTTCTAATACAGCCCAGGATGCCATTGGCCTTCTTGGCCACAAGGGCACAGCGCTGGCTCGTGGTCATCCTGCTGTCCACCAGGCACCAATTTAGGCACCTCGCTGCAGCAGAGTGATTCAGACCGCCTGTGCAGAGGACCCAGACTCACCCTGAAGCCAAAGGAGGGAAAGCTTTGAAGAAAATCTGTGCTTGTTACCTGCGTCAGCGTGCGCTGCGCTGCACTGGGAGCAAATCCTTAGGGTAAAACACCGGCAATGAGGACCTGACATCCACACTACACAGCCTGCTAAAGGGTTTGGCTCCATTCTGATCCGGGCCTGTGGATTTGAGTATCTGGTAGCGGTTGGAGCACATCTTACGGTTATCCAAAAAAAAAAAACCAAGTCCATCTTGTGTTCTCCAAGACCGCTCTGTGATGTGAATCCAAGCACAGCAAGGAGAGACAATGGGGACCTTTACCTCAAAAGTATGTTCCTAAGTTGTACCGAAATGCTAATGCAGGTACATTTCCTGAATGCTTCCAGGGAATGATGCAGAACACCTTAATTAAAAGTCTTCCCTTCTCCACTGACTACAAATAACTATAACAGGAAAAAAAAAAGACATATATTTTATATTTTCATGCACTATAAAAAGATAAAACATATAGCTCATAGAAACCTATATACTTCCAAGGGCAACTGCAAGGTATCCATATGCCAAAATGCCAGGCATGGGAGTGCACATAAACCTGATTAAGCAGACGCCTAAATCCAGTTGGGATTCAACGTGCCAAACACTTCCTTTTGGGCGATAAACATATACAGGAGAAGAGCACTCTGTCTCAGTAGCCTAATGGCTAGCAAGTTGAATTTTCTGCCCCAAAACAGACAATGCAATCGTTTGAGGCAGGGGGGGCTGTTTTTTATCTTTTTTACAGAGGTCATGGGGTTCTTGAGAAGAAGCTGCCCGAACTGCTGAGATTTTAGTATCTACGTTCCACATAAAGGCCTTTTAAGTTCCAAATGAGGGGGATCTGCATATGTTCCTGCTAAGTGGCCTATAGGATTTGCATGCAATAAAACACTTGCAGCACAGCCTCCACTCCGGCTTTCGTTTCCAGGCAGAACACCACCTTTCATTCTGCTTGCTTATCTGTATCACACATCATTTCATGTCCTGGGACACTCAGATCACACACATAGTAAAAAAAAAAAAGTTGTTTCACAAATGTCAGCTAATGAACAGCTTTGCTTTAACCACCTATACAGAGCTATACATATATATATATGCAACTGTCCTGGTTTGAGGTAAAGCATGACCAATTTTGTTCATCAACTTTGCTTCGTAGCTGGGCCTCTTCTAACTATTGAAATTAACTGCATATTGTGCAGTCAGCGTTCACTCTCTCAGAGTGATAAGACCAATTGTCTATAGCTGATGCCCAGGCATGGGATGCAGAGAGGCTCCTGCTTATACTTATTGCTATAACCCCCAAGGCAAACCAACTTTGTTATTTGCCACGTTGGAGGGTCGGAAGCGGAAAAGCATAGTGGGGTCCCACCTGCAGGGAGGAGCGGACAGGACAGGTGACCCAAAACTGACCAACAGGGTATTCCATCCCATCTGCCTCATGCTCAGTATAAAAGTGAATACAGAACTACTAAACAGAATTCCATCTTTAATAAATCAATTCAAGGATTTTGCAAGTTCTTGGAAACTGACTGGCATCTTAACATGTAAAGAATGTAGTAAAAAAAAAAATCCCTAAACTATCCTTAAATGTAGAGTCTCTTGGAACGTGGCTCTTTGTTCTTTTTCAGGTAGTGATGATCTCTTCATAACAGGAACACATACTGAGAATCAAAACCTTTAAAATTGCCTTTTCTTTATGAGATCATGAACAATTTATGTTTAACAATTTCAGTCTTTGAAAAATGTACTCGATTGAGTGAGAGTGATTAATTATGAGAATCAAAGCAACTGCATGGAAGATTTGTTGAAGGAACTAATCACAACTATGAAGTTCAGAGACTAGGAATACTGTCAGAAATACTCCAACAAGCACTTGTGCCTGAAGAGATTTTGAAAGCAAATACAATTCTACAGAATTCTTGTGCAAAACACACAAAAACATATTAAAGCCTCACATCACATCCAAAGGGAAGATACCACATGCCACTTCCTCCACCTCCACCTCCCTCCACGCGCTGCTACGTGTTGCTGTGGAGCACCTCTTCTCCTTCCCCATCCTCCTGATTTCCCATTCGCTTTCCTTTTGATCCTTTTGCAAATGGGTTTCTCTTTGGATCTGCCTCTTTTACTTCTCCCTAGCATCATACAGAAATAGAAGATCGACCCTCATCTCAGTCCAATTCACAGACTTCCTTCTTCTATTTTTTCCCCAGATCTGTTTCTGTTCAGAGTAAAGCCTTCCCTACCAATATCTGCTCATGAATTGTAGTCTAAGAAATATAGTTTTCAACAGCAGTGATCACAGCACCTGGTTCAGTATGTGTTTATGTATCACTTGTGCCCCAGAACCTGAATTGGTAAGAGCTCCCAACTTTCTGCAAGGCATGAGTAAGTGGATTTTTCATTTTCAAATAAACTGTTTCCTTGCTCTATAGATACATAGCATGATGCCTAAAAGCAGAACTCCAGGCTGCTCTGCCTACCTAAGTTAGAAAAATAACTGTACCTTGACCATGTATTTTTTATATCATGATTATAAAGGCAAATTAGTCATGGGTAAACAAGGTGGTGGGGAATACCACCACAATTTAATGTTAACCCCCGAATATAATGTAAGAGTAATTTTTTGCTGATGCAATACTTTTCACATCACGTAGTTTCAGGTTATAAACACAATATGCTACCATGTTAAATTCTCTTCTTTTTTTTTTTTTTTTCACAATTAGAAACATTTGTTTTGGTGTTTCTCTCCTAAAATTTGGATTTATTTGCTGTTACTAAAACCACAGTTAGCATAAAAAATTTCAACAAATAAAGTTCATGCCTGTTGGCCATGTGCAGGCCAGGAGGGGAGATTAAAGCAGCAGTAAGGAGATCAGTTAGCCCTGTGGTGTCACATACTATGTGCTTGCACAGTCCTGATTTAGACTGAGGCTGCGTTTGCCTTTGGTGTTCCACACTTTTAGGTAGCAATGGCTTACTTCATGCATTATTCTGAAACTGTCTCCTTTAGGTCAAAAGCTCCACTTTTTCCTTTTGGTAATATGAGAGCTTTTTTTTTTTTTTTTTTTTTAAATACAGCTTTTTTTCAAGACTCATGTCTGCTTAAAGCATAAAATGTCAACGCTTTGGCAATTTCATATTAATTTTACATTTGAATTTGATTATGCCGATTATTTTTCAGTGTTTTCAACAGCTAACAGTGAAAAAGCTAGACAAGTCTGCTGGCAATGCTAGACATCTCTGCTCTGAATTTGGTGGAGTAATTATGAAATAATGGCATTAAAAATTGCCGTGCTAATGAAAAAATTAATTTTCCACTCCCCAAATAGAGTATCATACTTTTTATCTTAAAAGTCAATATCATGGTAAACGGTAGATGAGCAGTGTTTTGCTTGGAGCTAGCTTATTTTCACAGCAATTTTGTCAGGCTTCAGTCTAGCAACTGTCATTTTTTATTCCTGTATTCCGATGTGCATTTTTACTTTTCTGACTACAGCAGGATGACAGAGACAGTGCCTTTTTAACACATTCCGCCACTGCTACTGCTTTTTTTCTCCTTTAGTCCTTCGTCTATATTCTTCCCGAAGTGCTGATGACTGAGAAGTAAAAACACATCTGTAATGCTGTATTAATACTTCTGCCTCCTTCAAAAGTGAGGGGGGAAAAATGTAATAAACCTCTCATTCCTAACACCTTCATTTGATGTCCTGTCCAGATTCAGACCGAATCGAATACCTTCTTCTACTCCACAGCACAGCGTGATTCTCCACACAGGATGAAACTCCTGCATAAGGCGAGAGGGCCTATTACTCAGTCTAAGCACAGGAGTGGTTAAGGGTGATTTTAAGGTTAAATCACTGACATTCTGTGAAGTTCAGAAACATGCTTAGGAATGTACGCATGCCAGGTCGGCCAGCCTGGCCTGACCGCCAGGTGGGCCATCCCTGCCTGGGCCACTCCACGTCATTTACAAGTGGGCTGCAGGGCTTTGCAGATCCCTTTTGACAAAGGATGGGAACCCACTGGCTCTAAGTGTCATGGTCTAAGAATAAAACACAGCGACCAAATATACAGTGGTCTGTCGTGATTTAGGCCAAAATCCACTACTGGGGACCTGAGGGACCCCAAATGGGATCAACAGATGCTCCCCTCTACCCCTCTTCAAAGGGAGAGGCAGAGGAGGAGAAAAGAGACTTATGAGTTTAGAAGGAACTAAACTACTTTAATGAAATATTAATAATAAAATAAAAAGAAATAATGAAAAATATATACAAAACCATATCAAGCTCCCGAGATGACAATCCCATCACTGGCTGGCACTGGGGCAGTCCCAGGCTGGACTCAGTGACGGACGGGAACTGGATTCCGGACCTGCATTCAGGATCGGGATCACAGGCAGATGAACAGAGTCCTCCTCAGACGTCGGCCATTGGAGGAAGAGCCCCTGACCCTTTGATCCCTCAGCTTTTATACTGAGCATGAGGCAGATGGGATGGAATACCCTGTTGGTCAGTTTTGGGTCACCTGTCCTGTCCGCTCCTCCCTGCAGGTGGGACCCCACTATGCTTTTCCGCTTCCGACCCTCCAACGGGGCAAATAACAAAGTTGGTTGGCCTTGGGGGTTACGGCAATAAGTATAAGCAGGAGCCTCTCTGCATCCCATGCCTGGGCATCAGCTATAGACAGTTGGTCTTATCACTCTGAGAGAGTGAACACGGTCTGCACAATATGCTGTTAATTTCAATAGTTAGAAGAGGCCCAGCTAAGAAGCAAAGTTGCTGAACAAAATTGGTCATGTTTTACCTCAAACCAGGACACGGTCATAAAATTAAGAGTTTGTAAACAAGATTCTGGTGCTGTAAAAACTTCAGCAAAACTGCTATAGTAACACACACACTCAAGTTACAAAAGATGTAACTTTAGTTACTGCTTGTTTTGTTCCTGCAGATATTGCTGGACTTGGGAGTGTGCTCCTCTACTTTCACATAGGTCTGCAGAAGCAAACAGGTGTGCCTCATCCGTTTGCTCCTCGATGCTTTGTTCTTCACAGAGACTGAAGGGACCCCTCCATACTTCCAAGGATAAAAATTTTCTTGGATATTGATTTAACTATTGAGCGAATAAATAAAATCTCCCCAAACAAGCAGCCCAGGAGAGAAAATTCTGGGCAAAGAAAGAAGTTCTGGCCCTACTAAAATCCAACAGAGTTTTGACACAGATTTTGGTAAAACCAGCAGTCAGGAAAAGCCACAATGATGGATGATGTTCTCACATGAAGAGATGATTCCTGAAATACAGATAAAACCAAACCTGTTCCCGACAAGGTAAAAAAGTACTCCCAAGAGAGGCTGACAGAAAATGCGCTGAGAGGAGGCTAAATCATGACTGTAGGAAGACCACAGTCAATGATAGCTCCTTTGGAGTAACTAGCAGATAAATCTACAGTTTGGAGTTGAAGCAGCAGAATATTAAGATAATCAAAAAGAAAAAAAAAATAAGTAGAAGACGGAGCAACTGGGAAAAAAGCAGCATGAATGAAACTACTGAGTATTTACTGTCAGATTACCTCTATAATAAAGGCAACACAAATTAAATACAAAATCTTGGCCAGGACTAGGGAAACAATATAGGTGAAGGAACTCTAGTCAGTGCAAACCAGAGGACACTGAGTCAGCTTCTCCTACGAATGCCCAAGGAGAATCATCAGTTGATGGGACTGTTGTATCTAAGAAGAAACCAAAACTAAGTCAAGGAAAGAAACTCTCTCCCCAAAATGCTGTGCACACAAAACAGTGTAACTGTCTACAGAAGTGAAGGACTCCTTACAGGATGGGTGCAGAGAGAAGAGCATTTTGAGACTCTCTCAAATTTTTTGAGATGCACTAAGGGGCTGTGGAGATCTTGAATAATTACGGGGTGTTTAAGGAGTGGAAAGGGAAGAGACTAAGGGAAGGGACTGATGCAGTAGTTGTTAGTCACTCAGGAACACATAGTCAAAGACAGGTGATACATGTGTCACGTTCATTTTTTAGTTTAGCATTAACTAAGCTCCTATCAAATGACTACAAAATTATTAGCAAAGCAGGTATGATTCCAGGTTTTTTGGGGGGATTGACAGCAATAAGGAGGGAATTCATACTTAAAGTGAAAGCAAAAAAAAACCCACAATCTCAGAAAGCCTTTTAAGCGTACCCATCAGCATCCACCAAATATCCACCTCCTCAGTATGCAACTGCACAAGAAATGCTTCTTGAGTTCCCACATCTGCCTACATCACAGCTCTGCAGCAAGCTGAATGTAGAGGTACCCCAGTCCGCCTAGCCCACTCTGCACCCTGCTTTCTCTGAAAATCAAATGTACTGTTAGTTCTATGTCTTTTATTGCTTTTCTCATTTTGTTGACACAAAGCTCCTCTGAAAATTGCTGTGTAAGTCCTGAATCAATATAACGTCCTGAATGAATGAGAATATAATGGTGTTAATCACAAAGGAAAACTGTTCTCATTTATTTTAACTGTTCCCAGAAATAATCTTGCCAGAATGTTTTTGGTCTTGTTAAAGTTTCATTTTAAGTGCTTACTTCAGTTCATATTTATACACTGCCTAAATTGATGTTTGTGCTGTTTTTCACATGAGAAGACACCTGAAGATGTAGGAAAACTCACTAGTGAAGGTCAGCAGTGTAAAATCGATAGGTCCATCACGTCAGGTATACAGCATTCATCAGAACTTAATGTCCTTAAACTTTATGATACTTGGAACACCTCTTGCATTTTGATGAGCAGCCCCTGGATTTCTTGAAAAGCAGCCCAATTAAAAAATAATGAACCTATTTTTTTTTTCTGAAAACGACTCATTATCCTGGTGGTTTCCAACAGCAACTTAGAGCTCGGTTTTATATCAAATTATTTTGTGCCTGTTGGCCAGCGATACCTTTGCAACCTTCTAAGATACTTCTGAAGTCAAGCAATTTCCTCAGGAGAAAATTTTAAAGCTGCCGTTAATCCCACTGCTGAGTTTGTATCTAGGCTCAGAAAGCAAATAAAATTTCTAGTGGAAACAGACAGACCCCACGGGATGTTCAAGACCTCTCTCTTCTACTTTAACCTTAGTGGAACACCTTAGAAGGAGAATAGCTTCATCTTCAGCAGAGAACACTAAGATTTCTGCTGCTGGTTCTCCATGGAATATTTTTTGTTTGTTTTTATAGTACTATTCTTTAAAAACATATTCATAGGATGCAAAACATTAAACCCTTTAGGGGGGGTCTATGAGGAACGACCACCCTCTCCCACTAACAGAAAAATAAAAACGTCTTTCAAGAATGCTTTCTGATTCATGCACGTGTGAAGCAAAATCAATCCATTTTTGGAACTACAACCTCCCCAAAACTCACCTTCAACGTTATTCATGTGCAGTTCCAATAGTTACACCTACTGCTTTCTCACAAAAGACCCACTCTCGCAGAAAACAGAAAATATTTCTGCGTAGGCTCTCACGCCGACTCGGCATCCCTTTTTGAGGATCCCGCCTCCACTTTTGAGGATCCTCCAGTGGGAGCAGGCAATACGTACCTTCTGAGGCCATGCGCTTCCTTGGGGGAAAACCGATACATCAAAAAAGCGTGGGTCACCTGGGAATCCACGAGCCAAAGAGCCAGCAGCCACCTACACCGGGAACCGTGTTAATCCGAACTGGCCCCTACAGAACCTCACAGCTGAAGGTGTAGATGCCTCTTTTCACTGTGGTATGTTCTTTTAGAGCACCTAAAGAGAAAAAAGGCCTGCTACCACTACTGACAAATCAAAACGAGGTGGCAGGAAGATGCAATTCATTATACTTTGTCGAATGGAGGATAAAACAGCCCAAGCAATGAGTTTCCCATCAAATCCCTTGGAAGATTATGCCATAAACCAAAGCGTTTGTCAAACGTCTTTCAGACTGTTGTTGACTGCTTGCAATCTAGTATTTGATTACTAATAATTCAAGTAACATTATCAGCACAAGAAGAAAATTGGAATTGTTTAAATATTCCTCACGAGGGAAAAAAAAAAACTTCCATGCTGACCAATTTTCAAGCTGATTAAGTTTTTTATTAAGAAAAGCTTCAAGATCAAATAGCAATGCCAGCCTACTTCAAAGCCGCCTTATGTCGAAATAGATTCACTATAGACGGGGTTGTCCCTGGCGAAGAATTTTGACAACCCGCTCCCAATCTTTTCTTTTTAAAACGCTCCTGCTTGGCACGCCGTAATTATTTCTGGGGCAGAAACAGAGCGAAGAAACTATCTAGCTGAGTGCAGCCTGCCCTCACCTCACAGACGGCTTCCAGATGCGGGATGCTGGTTTCAGTCTCTTTTCCAGTAGTTACCTTCCACGAAAATATTCACGCGTTTGTTGGACTGGAGCCGGAGAGAATGTTTCACCTCTTTCAAAACAGCGTCCGCCGACGGGCTAACAAACAGGCGCAAAACCAAACACCCTCTCCGGCTTCGTGAACCCGCTGTTATTTATGCACAGCGGAATGGCTTCAAAAGGGAAGATCGCACGCAGCCCTCCAGAAACAGCCTTGAAGGTGTTCTCCCAAAAAGTGAGGACTGAGGACTCAAATCTCTCACTCATCAGCATCACTGGCAGGATTTTTCCCCTGGGTTAGCTTCGCTGCCTGATCACTGAGTTGTTGTGACCAGCTCTCCTCCCGCATTAAGCACCTATATGAAAATTTTATCCTGCAAGGCATAAAAATAAGGGGCTGTATCAGTAAATACAGCGATGGTCTAACTCCTGGTGGAAGCAGTAAGTGTTCCAGCAAACGCAAGTAACGTTAAAAAATGAATAACCTGTTATTTTTTTCTTCTTTTGAAAAACGGAGGTGTGTACGCGCCTGTGTAGCATAAACATGAAAGAACCCAGGCAGAATAGAAAAGAATGATTTAGGAAGAAAAGGAAGGAGCCGCCCATACGCAACCGAGAAAATCTTCAAAATATATTCTTTAGCTTGCCTTTGCCAATTAACTCCTCACTGTTGAAAGGCATGCATGCAGCTCTCTTGTAAAACCAGACCGACCGAGAGGTTTTTTCAACAAAAATTTGTTTGACTGTTTAGTTCCTGCTCTATCTAACACAACGCAGTAAGTACCTTTGCTCCAAAGGGGCGCAAATGATTAGCACTTGCAGATCACAGCGGGGTGAAATAAAAATGAGGCAAATATTTGTGGAATAAATATTAGTAATATTTACAAATTTGCCTTTCATATGAGAGCGTCAAAAATATAAACATCTATTAATCAGAAAATGTGGCTGCGAGCTGTTACCGTCATCTTCCCAGGATGCTTGTTGTAGAAAACTGCGAATAACTCACCTCTTTTTTCCCAATTTAAACTAATTAAGATTGTATCTCTGTATCTCTATATTGAATTAACGCAAAGCTGTAGGAACTCTAAGTACCGTTTTGAGAAGTTTTATTCTGCGACATCTGTCCTTCCCGCACGACTCATCTGAACAGTCATTCCATGCAACAGTTTGATCAGCTCCCAACATCAGGCAAGCCCAGAATGGAACGAGAAGATTAGCACTTATGTATCAGCCATTTAAATGATGATGATGATCCTAATTTGCAAACTCCATTAGTCTTTCTGGAAAGGTTTATCGTCTGTGCTGTACAATAACTGCAACAATGACGTCGAAAGGACTATAAAAAAATAACATAAAAGTATATAAATCACTAGCAAAGGTACATGCATGATTCTTTAGCCCAACTGGAGTTCGTGGACCTGCATCGGATTTGTTCAGCGTTACAGACTAAAATCTGGAAGAATCTGCACTTAAATATAGAATTTTCTTCATCTTGAGTTTGATTTTTGCTGGCGTTTCAGCTAAAAAGGACAGGGAAATTCCGTAGAGTTTCCTCTTCCGTCAAAAGCTTGAGAGCTCCATGAGGCATGAAGGTAACGGCAATGACCATCCTGCCACCAGAAAAATGGAAATTACCCTGGAATACTCAAAGGAGCGATATCTAACAATGAAAGGAAATCTATGCAACTACTGAAAGGAGAATTGGACCTCACTTATAATCCAAAAGTTATCTACAGTTTTATAATATGCCTTGGAAAAAAAGGTATACGCTACAATTTCAGCAGGTTCTTTGAAAGTAAGGGGCTGTTCGGCTACAAGGGTATATGAATGTCCGTACATATGTCCACACACTGTAGACGTAATACTTCTGTGCGTACTTTCCAGCCGAGGAGAAGGCATCAGCCTCTTGGGCAAATGGTGAGAGAAGAGCAATTTAAAACCATTCACCAGATACAGAAAAGCTCCACTTGAGCAATGATCTGTACTTACATGTTCAAGTATTCACCAACAACCAGATTTTGGTATACGGGGTGCAAAGAGGTCGTGGTTTGGCCAGTTTCGGTACCGAGCATAGATTGTGCTGTAGACAATGATTTACAGCGTCCAGCTGGAGCTGCTTTAAAAAGCAAACTCAGACTCTAAATTACTAATTAACGAGGTACAAAGATGCTTCCACACAGGACCCCTCAATTATCGTAGTAATCTCGGCGGGATATGAAGCTGGTATCCTTTAAAAGGGCAGTTAAAAAATTAAGCAGCATATTTATTTGTACTACATTTGTTGTTTACATAATAGAAAAAGGTTTAAATAGTATGTACATAACTATGATATTACAATTGTGTAAGTCTCACGAAGAAATACCGGCACAAATATAAAATAGAACAGGACAGGGCTGTCCCTTCTTTGTATTTCTTCAGTGCTTCACACAATTAAATTGCTATTTTGAATTTTGATCATTTAGTGCTTTACTTACTTTTGTAAAAAAAAAAAAAAACAAACTGCAATTAATTCTCGATCAAATTCTGCCCTCAGCTGCAGTCGATGGAGATACAGACAGAAATCAGGTTTGGGGGTCTTTAACTCAAAACCTTTGTAACAGAAGGGTGCACGCGCCCCACAACCAATCTGATTACAGGCAATTTATACATGGCTTTCAGTACGCTGTCTCAGTAATTAAAGAAGAAAGAGGCTTTGGAGTTCTCCTTCAAAGAGTGGTACGGGACTTCTGAGGATCAGCTTGAAGAACAAGCTAATCATCGTTTCAGCGTTCCTTTTCTGGGAGTCCTCTCACTTCATCAGCCATGCTACATTGCAAAGCCAGGTGTTTGTATTTAATCAATGCATTTTAGTTATGTTCCAGGTACTCAATTAACAGCGTTCGTTGCCAGCCCATAGACAGCATGATGGACCATCCTGGAACAGCAGCAGTCAAGGAATATTGCTCCTGGCTTTTCACCAATTCAATAAATAAACCTCCCTTGCGCCATTCTTCTAAATACCGTATTTTTTAAATTACATTTTGATTCTCTGCTCAGAAACACCAAAATCTCTGTGAGCCAACAAAACCTATTTTGCAATTTTGATTGGCATGACTTGTCTTCCCTGGGTTTTTGTTGTTTTTTTTGGTTTTTTTCTTTATTATTTTTTGCAGCAGGACTGCTAGCAGAGGGCAGACTACTTCACAAACTAAAAAAAGATTTTTTCAAGGAAGTTTTTACTGTGGGCCTGCTTTGGTATCTTCTTTACATTTTTGAAACTGCTTTAAATACATGCATGAAAGGCAAAGTTTAGGCCACATAAGAATTCTGTAAAGTGCAGTGACTCTAACAGGTTAAAGAGAATATGGTCTGACTCTGAAACCGCTCAAAAGGTATCTTCCATATTTCTCTACAACACAGATAATACTGACAGACAAAATGATATCTACCCGTTTTCATCCAAGAAATCTAAATTGCTCATACACAGTATCAGCTTATATGTTAAAGCTGTAAAGCCAAAAGCTAATATCAAAGAAATAAATATTATGTGCTTATACTGTGAATAAATTTTGTGTAACTAAATACGATGCAGTCACTGTTTGTACTCAAAGTTCCTTTCTCTCTGAAACATTACGTCAGTTTAAGAGAAAAGATGGAAAACACTTCAGGTTTAGCCACTGGACACAAGGTGTCGTCATCCCTTGCCTCTGATTTGTCACTGCATTGTTTAAACTTCTTAGGGACTGGCACACATTTAAAAATTTAAAGGGGCAATGGGCACAAGTTAGAACACAGGAAGTTCTGTTCAAATACACGGAAAAACTTCTTTACGGTGAGGGTGACAGAGCACTGGCACAGGCTGCCCAGGGAGGTGGTGGAGTCCCCTTCTCTGGAGATGTTCAAGACCCGCCTGGATGCAGTCCTGAGTAATGTGCTCCAGGCAATCCTGCTTTAGCAGGGGAGTTGGACTAGATGATCTCTAGAGGTCCCTTCCAACTCTGAAACTCCGTGATTCAGTGATTCCGTGAAAATGAGGGTACTCTGAAATTAAAAGACATTTAAAAATTGTTCAACAGCTTCCAAAGCCTGACGACTGATGACTGGATACTTACGACACGCAAAGAAGCGTCCTGCCACTGCTTTTAACAATTTATATTTCAGACCACTATGTGCACAATTTTATTTTATATGTCAAAGCTGCATGTAACTGGGAATGGGTACCCTCAGGTGTAGAAAAGATTGAGAACATGAATACAATAAATAGCAGCATATAAACCTGCAGTATAATAGTCCAATCCATTTGCCTCATAAACCCCAAATTTCAACGTGCAATAAAATCAGCAGACACTCACTAAACTGACCACATTAACTACCACACATCGCCATGATAACAAGCCGAGAGTTTCCCTAAGGTAGTGAAGCGCTCTCGCTACGATCCCTCATCCCAGGCAGATGTTCAGCTCCTTCAGTTTTGGAGAACAGATGATTTTGCTAGTATGGCTTTTCACATTTCGGTGATGCAGTCAGAAAGTCAAATGCAAAAGCGGGGACAATACCCACGAATGCTCAGCTGATGGTAGTTTCTTCTCAATTATACCGTGGGAGTGCTGTACTACTGGCGCATTGCGTTTTGCTGCCAAGTGAGAAAAGACAGAGCGCCCTCCTCTTCCAGTTTCAGGATTGTTCTAAGACATCCACCTGAAAGCCACCATCAAATGGTGAGTCCCGCTTTCTGATCATGACTTCAGGCACAGGTTCCCACATACTCTCTTGAGTAACTTCAAGATCTTTTTGGGCAGGTTAGCTATCTATCAGATCAGCTTGCTGGTCCACATCGGGGCGTCAGCCAGCTAGACCTGATGGAAGGAAAGCAGTCAGAGGCAGGAACAGGGAACAAACAACTTTGCTGGCAGCCAGCTCCCATGCAATGGGGTGAGGCGTCAACGAAAACGTGCTTCAATAGCCTGGACCCAAGCCTTTCACAACATTGTTTAGGTTTAAAGGAGGCATAAGCCAGAAACTCACAGCCTGTTCTCTCAGGTTACGGAGCACAATTATGTAAAACTATGACGAGATTCCGTAAAACTATGACGAGAGACAGAACTGTGCAAAAGCTGCATTGTTCTCTCTGCAATGAGACAATTAGGTATCAGATATTGAGCCTGAATTATGGAGAACTGCCCGCTGAGCAGAGCAACAAGCTCTGAAGAAACAGCTCAACAATAGAAATGCCAATGGAGCTTGATTCGAACTTTTTCCATTTTGGAGCATGATCAGTCAGGTCACCAAAATCCATTTGAGATGAGATGTTTAACCATGTTAACCATGGTGAAAAAAAGAAGAAACCTACAGACTGTATGGACCAAGGCCAAGTAAGGGCATAAAAAAGGAAAAAAGGGAAAAGGGAAAAGGGGAAAGAAATGGAGCATCTCTGCTCTGTCCCTCCTTCTTTGCATCCTATTCATCCAAATCCTTCCATGAAAGCACGTTTCCAGTCTTCTTCCCTTCTCCTAGAGCTTTAATTGCATGTAAGGTCTTAACAATGAAGGTAATGCATGTGAAGTGACTCAGGCAGTGAGAGAAAGAAGTACTTCCATTCATGCTTCATTCATCTTCCAGTAACAGTCCCTTCTCCAACAATTCATCCTACCTTATATTCTCTCCCTGGTTCTCTGAGTCAGGTTTTTGCCAGCCTCATTACCTCTATCTAGAGCTGCGTATTTGGACTCCAAAGCCACAGATTGCTATGTTCACAAAGTACTATCCAAAACCAAAACACAGATCAATGTGGCATCTTCCAGGCAAGAGAAATGGTTGTTCCAGATTCAAATGCTGCAATCGTAAATAACAACACTTTGTCCAAAATGTTACCTCTATTACTCGATTGACATCACCAGAAAAATGAAATTTAGGCAAGAGCAGCTCAAAGAGAAACATTTCCTGAAGACAAGAAACTGAATCCTGAACTGAAAAGAACCTACAGGAGATGTACACAGGCCCTCATGGGAGCCTCCCTGGCTGTGACCATCAATCAGCACCATCGGACTTTGGCAGGATACCCGTGGATAAAGATCCTTTCCCTAATGTTACACTTCACTTCTTAAAAAATAATTCTGTTCAAGAAAACCATTTTAGTTTCCTGTTTACTGCTTATGGGGTCTCGAAGGAAAACTCCAAGGTCGTAAGGGATACCGTAACTCAAAAGCCAACTGCAGAAATAAGGCTTGAGAACTGTAGTGAGGCACTCACAGACCGTATTTTGCCAGATCTGGAGTACTTCCACACATCTCCATAGTTCTCACCACCATGGCAGCATCCACGCACATCCTCCTGCTATACCGTACTACCGTCTGATACCCAGATGTGCAACAGCTTCACCCCGTGCGTTGACTTCCCTCCAAGACAAACTCAGACAAAAGCCAGACGGGTGTCCCCATAGTCTCCAATATGTTAGAAATTCAACGCATACGCCAGAGAGACATGGCCAAAAATATCAGAGAAACATGAGGACACCATCATAGACAGAGCAAGAGCTATAGCTATGGAGACCGACAAAGAATCTGTTTCCAGCAACAGAGAGGTCTGGCTTTTGACTTAGGGGGCAGGTTATATTACCTACCGCTCGGACAAGCATCAGACTTCAACGAATGAGACTTCCCAAACAGTAGGATTAGCGCGGCTGACTTAGCCTTCGATCTTTCTGACATACATGAACTGAGCCCTGTGTAGTTATTTTATTGTGCGTATGTTTGCACTCGTGCGTGTTTGCGCGTGTGTTTTTCAGAGGGGGCCCATAAAACAAAGTTTCAACCCGGTTTGCAAATACCTGTCCTGGTAACGTGCGGCTTCTTCAGCTCTTTCAGCGCTTAAATGTGACTTTGTGGCCACTTCAGGTAGAAGCCATGATTTTACCCCCACACATGTGCATGTATGACTGTGCTATTCTGCAAGAGCACCTAATTTAATGTAACAGCCCTACAAGCCCCCTGTTAAAAGCAGTCGAGACTTCCACTTATTTCGGGACGTTTGCCCTGCAATTTCAAACCGAGCAGGTCTGCGAGCAGGTCCGAGGCTGCATTGTTCGTCGAGTGTCTGTAGAAATGCTTCTTTCAAGGAGGGGAAAAAAAACAAACAAACAAACAAAAAAAACAACAACAAACCAACAAAACAAACCAACCCAAAACACTAAACCCAAGGCAGCTGGGGATGCTCGGTACCCTCTGCATCTGCTGCTCAGCTGGAGACGCGGTTAAAAGGCCATTAGAAGCACAAGGTGACAGAGCCGGCAGGTTGGGCCAGCCGGAGAGCAACCCCCTGTGTGCAGGACGAGGATCAGCCCCATCGCTGCTTCTTTTTTGAGGGACCGAAAAGCGGTTCCCATCTCAAATCCATCCGGGGAGGAGGAGGGGGGGGGGGGGAAGCCGGCGGCCGGCGGGTCCCGTCTCCATCCCGGGGCTGGCGCTGGTCTGTAGAGCCTCCTCCCGGGCACCGGGGGTTGCTACAGCCGGCTGTAGCCCCACATCCCCTCCCCCCACCCCCCTAAACACACCCCCGGGGCTACGAAGGACCCGGGACCTGGCTCACCGGAGAGCGGCTCCGCCGTCGGCGGGAGCGAACTCTCCCGCGGGGGAGGAGACGCGGCACCTGCCTTCCGTCTGTCTGTCCGTTCGCAAGTCGCTCGAACAGAATGGAAGTCACCGTTTGTGGAAGGGAAAAGGTCGCCTTAGCCGAAAGCAGGCGGTCGGAGAGAGCTGGTGGTCCCTGTGCGACAGCCGCCCGCAAGGAGAGCTCAACGATGTCTTATTCGGGAAGCTTTATTTTGGGGACGCGCGCCGGAGCTCGGTAGCCACCGAGAAGCGAAGAAAGCCAACCCTTTTTTCAGTAGGCATCAGCCTGGTTTTACGTACGGAGGACTAAAGCGCTGAGCATTTTACCAGGCATATGTTTTCCTGCCATCTGCAAGGCATTTTAAATTCCTTTTGCGTCTTGTAATGTATTCTCTCTGTTTAGCATAATAACTACTCTGCCTTTAAACACCAACCGTTCCATGCTGTTCTTAGGAATTTGTGGAGAAGTGTTAATTCTTTTACACGTATTTAAGCTGCTGAAATCATTACGCCTGGTAGTACGAACAGTCAAAACCACCGAATGAAGGTTCCTTTCCCAGGGAGATAGCACCCATTAACCAGGTAGGAAGGGGAGCGTACAGTCATAGTTCACTGCAAACGTAATTTCATTTTGCTGGTAATGGGAGTGCTGATACTTTGATACCGTAATGGAGTTTTAAGCACCAAGCTTGTTATTTCAACTAGAAACTTTAATGTAATTACGCATTTTTACTTTACTAAGCAGAAAGGAAGATCAGTATGCATGGTTTTTCTTACATGTATCGTGGGGGATCAGACGGAGATCGCCGAGTGATACTGCAAGATGCTCAAGTCATTCAAAAGAAATGGCAGGTGGTAATTTTAAAGACAAATTACCCAGAAAAGCTTTTATTGTTGATCACTTGTTATAAGATTTGCCATTTGAAAGTAATTGTACATTCAGCTGAAACTGACCTTTTATGAGAGCCAAGTGGTAATATAAATGAAATGAATATATTCTTTATTGCAGTAATATAAAAAGAATGGCCTGAGCTTTTAACACAGTGCTTGACCTCTCTGGTGTCTGAACACCACCTAATCTCAGGACTATTTCACAATAGCATACGATGAAATAAGTATTAATACAGATTACAACAGTTTAACACATTAACACTTAGAAGTGTACAAAATATTATAGCTTTAGGTATGCTTTTTGATAATAAATCAGACTGACAACTGAAAGAAAAAAGATGATTAGAGTACAATACACTGAAACTCATCATTACACTAATGATTAAAGCATTGCCTTTTCTATTTTAAAGTCCCTCTTTCCACGATACTGTACCATAAAGTCACATCGGGAAACTCCAGATGCTGAGATTCAAAATTCTCAGTCAAAAATGAATTATTTATAAGCATTAAAAACATGCTACTTCTCCTCAAAGGCCCTGATCTTACAAAGAGCGCCTTTAGGTTTAGACGCGCATACGTAAGTTGTATTCCCTTTAACGGCATCAGTCACATACAAACCAATAAATACGGAGAAAAGCGACAGCAAAGCCAGGTCTTAGAAAAGCTGTACTTCCCCTCCAGCTAAATGCACCGGCAGGTTTATTAGCGTGCCCCATGCGCTCACAACAGGAGAATAAGGGAGGCCGTAAGGGAGGGTGACCAGAGAGCCTCTTGATGCTGCGGCCACTGAAATGGCAAACAGCGGTGAGGAGCAGACACGCACAGGGCGGAGGGCACTACTACTACTACTACTACAGCGCCAAAAGAAGAAAAGTGTACGGTTTACACAAAATTCCGCATCCATCACCATTGCCATCACCGAGACTGTGAATGAATTAATCTCTAATGGCCCAATTCAAATTTCACAAATTTGCATCAATTATATTATTGATTTCGGTCAGGTTATTCCTACTTTACACTCCTGAGACAACCGCACAAGGTGCCTGTGAATCCCCATGTGCCTCCTGGTCCACAGGCACTTTCTTTACACGACTCTCTGTCACAGCAGCAGAGAAACAGTAAAAGAAGACATTAATTAACAAGTGCTGTGATGCATACTCGGTCAGGAGGATTTTCTGCTGTCCTCCTGTCAATCTATCATTACATTTTAGAGCTAGTTAAAGGAAAGCAAAACATTCAGAAGGAGTATTTGGGAAACACCTGACAAGGACTAATAGCTCAATTGCATGAGTGACTACGGAGGGATTATGATTATTATTATTATTATTATTATTATTATTATTATTATTATTATTATTATTATTATTATTATTGCCACTTTGGAGCTACAAGCAACTGTGTTATGTTTGCTAGCTTTCTTCAGTCAACACCTCTGTATTATGCCAGTATGAAGCCCATTCATCAAAGCACAATTTCAAGTGACTCCTGACCTTCAAAATGAAGGGTTTGCTTCTGCTTTCATTTCAGTTACGTTCACGACAGTGTCTCTGCGTTGCCAGAATCTCACCTCGTTCATCATCTGCACAGGAGAACAAAGCTCACTAACTTCTTATGCAGTATTTAGAATTCAACATCTTTACAGTTGGACGCTTTACCAGAACGTTTCTAGTCTTTCTCTAATACACTAAAAAAAAAAAAAAATACAAAAAGAAAACAAAACACAAAAAAAACCCAAAAGCCAAACCCAAACAAAGCCACAACCCCACAAAAAACTCACACCCTTCACCTTTCAAAATCTCTAGATCAACTGGAAGTGGAAAGTCACAAATCAGACACATCCATTAGTTTTAAACAGTCAGACATCCACTTTCATTCAGAAAACTCTGAGGCAATGACACACTCCACCTTCAACTTTGCTGTTTTATTTTCATGGCCTCCCTAAGACGCCGTAAGTTACTGAAATCGTGGTTGGACTTAAACACGTGACGCTAACAGGTATGTGCTGTGACTTTCCTCTTTCGTATTGACTTCCAAGTGACAAACTTTCCTACAGCAAAACATTTCCTGCAAGTCCTTAGGAGCTCCACTCAGCGCCCATGAATTCCGGGTCACGGCAGCCTGGGTCCGACAGTTCCACTCTTCTTCACGTACAGGATACTCCACAGCAGCTTTCCGCAAGGGCAGATGTCACAAGGACACCCCAGGGGACACCACAAGCTACTGCTACCCACCCCGCCTGGGACTGAGGCACAGAATCGTGCCCACAGCAGCACATTATGTACACTTCCAATTTTCTTCCTTCCCCCGTTCCCAAGGTTCCTTTATTGAGGACTGGCTTTGACAACCTATGTTGGAAGCCAATTTTATATGCTGTACTCCAACGTAGGTCACAGCCCCAAAATGTGGCAATCGGGCAAGACATTTAGGTGCAGCAGCTTGATTACAAATAAGTATGATACGACTGCATCGAACGACTTCGCATTGTTGTAAAAGCACAGCACACAACTGTAATCGCATTATTACCAACTTCCACACGTTTAAAATGCCACAGAATACTGTTGGAAAAGGCTGTCTTACAGCGCAAAACCAGAAAGCGTTTTAAGTCTGCAACTTCTACCTCCTACCTTCAAAAGTGAGTGCCAGTAGAAATAATTTTACAGAAGTCACCCAACACGTCTGGCTTTGCAGCTCCATTCAACGAAGGGGTACCTCCGTGCCCATAGCCTCTCTAATTTAAACAGATTCTTCAGCTCTTTACATCAGTACATACCCACTTTGCATCAGTACATACCCACTTTGCGTCAGTACCTCCTCAGTCTTTTAGGTTTCAACAGTCCTAGCTAGAAAGCAGCTTTTAAACAAATAACAAATGAAAACATACAACTACTGTTAAATCAAAACACATAAACCATACTGCGTACTACTATTTTCCATCATATTATCAAGCCATCGATGCAAAATATTTTGAAAACCCAATGTTTGTCCGGAAGTATGACTGTAATTAAAGTTCTTTGAACTCTTTAAAACATGAGGCGTTTGACAGACTACACTTCTTCCATAGCAGTAACAAATTGCTTCCTTAACTGAGTCACTATGGTGGAAAAAGACAGAATGAAAAAAAAAAAAAAAAACAAAAACAAAACAGTTTTCTGAAACCCGTACATTGATTGCTTTAATTAAACTTCCAACATTGCACCGGGCTGCAAATATGTAGCTTTCACACTGACGAGAGCACAACGCTGCATGAAAAGTTCCTGCACAACCTCTCGGCACCGTACGAGCAGAACATACCCCAAAACACAGGTTAAAGCAATCCTAACCATCTAACAACCGAGTAGCTTGAACAGCTACACCCAGACCTGCTCAGGAGTTGATACACCAACTGGTAACAAGGCGGATAAAGCCCCAAAGAAAAGAAACAACTGGTAATAGGAAGCTCAGAAAAAAATAACTCGTCCCCGCGTAAATCATGTACTTCTTAACCATAAAAGTAGGTATTACTTATGAAGCCTAACAGGAAACTGAAGAGTAACTTTGGCTTTAACTAGTATTAAATATTTAGCTATCATGAGTCTTTCCGTACTGACACGTTAGCAGAAACTTGCGGGCATTCCTTAAAAAATGCATGGGAACTTTGCACTGTGCATTCAAAAAATAAATATGACAATAAAACTTCTCTGTGAGCTGAAAGCAACAAGTGTTCACCCAGAGTTACTAGAAGTCTGAAATTCACTAGAAATTATTATTTTTTTTTTTTTTTAATGGGACAGGGCATATCCTACCACCCTTTCTCAAAGCAGATGGAGTACGCAGAGGGAAAGCACGACTGCATATTCAGAGGATCTGTGCCTCACAGGAGAAATTTCATGATTTTATATAACTGATGAGCAACCTGAAGAGAAAATTTTTAAAAAAGAGCACAGAAAGACCAGAGAATCGCTGAGCCTGAGGGATGATGGTGCCTGTGGAGTAGTCACACACACAGGCCCCTTACTCTCCTGCCTTACCCTAAAGCACATCGGTGGGTCAGACCTGTGTGTCCCAAGGAACCAACATGGCTATGCAGAGGTCTGCTCTGTTCTGCGCTGGCAACGTGGAACAACCTTCCCCGTATTTTTGGGAAACACACCCTTGCTGTCCTGAGATTTTCCACATTTATCATTCCTCATGCGAAGCGCTAAATACGGCACAGTGAATAACTGTGGCTTTATTTCACTTCAGGGAAGATAAATCTACCGCTTCCAACTTGAAAAAGGAAGCAAGCAAACCGAGGGGCACCTAATTCACTCTACAACCACCAGAACCTAACAGCAAAGTGCCAGTGGCGAAGCAGAAACCTTTCCCGAAGGGCTCGAGCAGTCCAATTTAAGCAGCCCAAGCTCACGCCTTCCCGTATCATTTCTCTCTTTTTGTCGCGCTCCCTGATTGCTAAAGCATTATCTGCCCCGGACATATTTTTATTCAGTCAGTCCCCCAAAACGTCGTATGGATACGGTTGTAGGGAAAAGCAGGAAAATCAAATGACGACAAAAACCAACCCAAACACCTTGGTGAGCCGATTTGTGAAATAACCTGTTGTAGGCACGTTTCGGCAGAAGGATGAGCTCCGTAAGGGGCTGCCTGGGGCGGCGGAGCGGGGGCTGTATTTTTAAGGGGGTGGGGGGATCTGGTCCGTCTCCCCC